>NW_017729022.1:180465666-180489951 GCF_001723915.1 Gavialis gangeticus | reverse complement strand
GAGCGACGCGGTTCCTGTTGCCCGGGGCTCGGACATGGCGTCCCTCTGACGGCGGCCGCCCGCCAGGCCCCGCCCGGCTCCGCCATGCCCGGCCCCACCGCCCCGCCAGGAGCCCGCAGGTGAGGGCTCTGTTCCCGGACCACCGGGGGGCGCTGCTCCCGGCCCGGCACGGGGTCTCGACCTGTGGGCAGGGCAGGCCCGGCCCTTCCGCTTGACCCGCCCCGGGCGGGGCTTGGTGGGGTCCGGGCTCGGTCTCCGTCTTTGCCCCCTGGCTCCGGTGTGGGACCCCTCCGGGCGGCGGCAGGGGCAGCTGCGAGTCCCGGGGGGCTGTTTGGCTAGTGGGGGAAAGGGGCCAAGTGGTGCTGTGTGGGAGCCCTAACCTGAGACCTTGCTTATTGTGTCCGTGTCAGGTGGCTGTTGGCGTTGCAGCTGCTGTGATCATCTAATTTTTATTACCCTAGTGGCATTATTGCCCTTGTCACTGTTGGGGCTGGAGGGGTCTCAGTGGGGGCAGATGGCAGAATAAGGAGTAGTGGGATCGAGTTGCCGTGAGGGAGGTTTAAGTTGGATATAAGGGAAAAACTTTCTCTGTAGGAGGGTGGTGAGGAACTCGGGTTACCCACAGAGGTCATGGAGTCAACATCCTTGGAGATTTTTGACACCCAGCTAGGCAGAGCTTTGGCTGGGATGATCTAGAGCAGTGTGGCTCAACCAGTGGGGCGCGAAAGTCGCGTAGGTGGGACTTGAACTCATTTGAAAATTTCCATGAATGATTAATATAATACTAAAATGCATGTGAACGTAAAAATACAATTCTTGGGAAAAGTGGGGTTTTGTTTTTATCATGGTGGGACCAGGGGTTTTTGACACAATGGTTGGTGGGATGTAAGCAGAGATGACTCAAGGAGGGTGTGGGGCCCAGGGCTAATCAGCCTGTGCGGGGCCCCGCCCCTGGATGCAAGGAACCCTGGGGCAGATTTGGTGGAGCAGGAGAGGGGGGTGCTGAGCAGCCAGATGTGAAGCTGGCAGCAGCGTGAATTCGCCGCGGCTGCTCTGCTTGGCTCCGCAGGGCCCCCCAAAGCACAGGACCCAGGGTGGTTACCCCGATTCACACCCCCTAGGGATGGCCCTGGGTGTAAGGTGCAAAAGGTTGAGAACTGCCGATTTAGACCAGCAGTTCCCAAACTCTGACAGATTGTGCACCACCAGTTAAAAACAATACAACCTTAAGTATCACCAGCAAATTTTTGTCATATAAAGTAATTATACTAAATCTGTTAACACGTACCACTGACAGGTTGTCTGCGTACCACCGGTGATACCTGTACCGCAGATTGGGAACTGCTGATCTAGTTGGGGCTGGTCCTGCTTTGAGCAGGGGGTTGAACTAGATGCCCTCCCGAGGTCCCTTCCAGCCCTCATTTGCCCTCATTTTCTATGATCATCACCATAACTGTTGTTATCGTCATTGCCATGTTTCTGGCTCCCGAGTCCTCTCTGGGAAGTGGCCCTCTTCCAAGACTACCGGAATGTAGTTTCTTGGTGGAGGTGATCGCTGACTAAAGAGCTGAACACAAGCTGTGGTAACTGAAGACAAGTAGTTGATTGCTGGCGGGCGGGGGGCCCTTCCTGCTTGTTCCACTTCTGAAAGTTTCAATTTCATTTCAGTGCATCACAAGACCTGGTTCCTGTTTCAAGGGACCTGGTCAGTGAGTTGTTTATTAGACTAACTTCACTGCAGGGGTTGTACTGTATTGCTGATGTAAGTTGTTTTTACTCCTATGGTTTTAAACAGAAACACAGGACAGGTTACTACTAAGTTTCAGCTGTTGAGCTCATGGGAAAGTGAATTTATGGAATATTGATTTAAAAATTGCTGTTGGGATTGTCCTTGGTGATTGACCTTTAATTCTAATTATTTCCTCTTCATTTATTCTCTAGACATGTTGTTGTTATGAACTAGACTCTCAGAAACCAGTTAGCCTTCTAGGAAAAAAAGTAGAGAAAAGGCTGGGTTATACTGTGAGCACGTTTGCAAGTGCACACAAACCTGTATGTAGGATGTGGTGTTATAAGGAGTTTTATTAATTCTTCAGTGTAATATCTTCTGTATATGAAACCAGAGATATAATTAAAAGAACACACAATTAACTTTCTTATGGGTGGGAGAAAGAAAGGATATGACTTTGGCTGTTGCTTTAGTTTTTTGGGTTTGTTTTTTGTTTAAAGACCTTATCTTCTGCATGTGAAACTAAAATAATGAAAGTGAGAGCTTTAGGCAGATTGAAACTATTTTAACGCTTGTGGCTAGGGAGACTTTCAGCTTAAATGTCCAATAAGGAGATTGTAAAACACATAATATTGTTTTTGGTGTTTCCTTGGCACATGAAATTGATCTGAAATATGCAATAGACAATTGGAGTTCTCTTTTTGTGTGTCTGTTTTGTATATTGTCCTAAAGGCATAGCAAAACTCCCACATTTTTAATAGGAAAAATAAACTCCACGCAATGTTATGACCTGTTTTACATGCTATTCTTGAAAACCAGTAGTAAATCTGTTGCTTGTGTGGGTTTGTATTTTGTTTGCTCTTTGTATTTATTTAGTAATATATCAAATAGTTGTCTGAATCTGCAGTAGGCAACTTTTATTTGTAGGGGACAGTATCTAAAATTACTGAATATCACAATACTCCAACTTCCAGACTAGGCTGTCATTGTAGCTGGATTATATTTAATACATATAGAATTTAGAAGGAGTTGGTAGTTTACTGGACTTCAAAATTTCCTTTTCTTCTGTGTCATTCAAAAAGAAACACAGGGAGGGAGATATAAATATACCACATGCATGATCGCTCACAGACTTTGTGCTTTCCATTTCCCACTTTGCAGTAGCTCAGACTGTGCTGGTAGGGCTCTGCAGTTACTGTCATTCATATTGTCTTAACTGCTCAGGTCTATGACTGTTCCAAATGTTAGTAAATTGATGTTGCTTTTGAACACGTGCTTTTGTGTAGTAATAAAGATAAGGAAACTGTATGGCTCTTCTTGGCACCATGTTTTTTTCCCTCTTGCAGATTTTTTTCTTTCCCATAGGGGTGATTAGCTATATCAATCTGACATCAGGTAGAAGGCAGGGCAGCACAGGGTAGCACATAAAGGCTAACGGATTCAGAAAGGTATAAGCTTTCATAAGTGACAGCCTGTTTTGTCAGATACTGACATCTTTCAATTAAATTAATACATTTTAATGTATTGCAGACTTTAAAAAATGAAGTTTTCAGACTTCATTTTTTCTGTTAAATTAAGCAAAAGTATAACTTTATATTTCCATCTTAACATAACAGTTGCTTTCCTGGCTTGATATGCTAGTGTCCAGTTTTTTAAATATCTGCATTGGACAAGTTCATTCCTGTGGATGTGTGTGAGTTTTTATTATTTGTTTGTTATTCTTTTCCAAATACTTGTGCATTTCCCAAACTAGACAGGTGATAGATAGCAGTTTAATTTTGCCCTCCCCCTCTTGAAATAGGGTAGAAATAAAGTTCTTTCTACCTTTTACTGGGTTAGAAAAAACAGGGTTTTTTAGTGGGTTAAAAATAAAGAAACTAATGCCAAATCTGGCTGTTCATGTTATGGATTTTGGGGGGTTTTTTGTTTTTTACCAAATCCAATTTTTTGTACTATGACTTTTTTTTGCATCCTGTTTGACCACTTAAATGATACTTTTTCATTGTGTTGAAATCAATGGAAACAGAAAATATCTTTTTGTCCTGTTCAAAAAGGTACTTTCTAAAAAAAAAAAAATCTTTTCAAAAAACCTTGAGAAGAGAGAATTTTTTTTGGATACTTTAAAAAAAAAAAAAAAGCCTGTTTCCTTCTATATTCAAGGCAAACACTGTACTGGTCCTGGATAGTATCTTTGTTTTTTGAAATTGGCATTTTTTTTCTAGTAGAATTTTCTTTAAAAGTAAAAATAAATGAATTAAAGGTATGGATTAGCACAGAAGAGAACATTTTTTTATTGGCAAGGATGTTTGCAAGGTGACCTAATAAGTCACTTCTATTTATGATTCTGTGAAACAAATAATTTAGATCCCTTATATGAAAGAATCCCTCTTCTGAAGGAATAGAAGGAAGGCAATTGACTCCATTCACATGAGTGTGTTCTGAAGCACATAGTTGGAAAAGGAAATGTGATACCTCAAGTTCACATTTCCATTAGAACACAATGGAAAATAGAGTTCATTATTTCAAGTACTGGATTTATTCAAGCACTACAATGGTCTTAATATATCAGCTGTAGATAACATCTAATAAAAGATAAATGATGTAAATCTATTCTTTCTGGGCCAGTTGAAGTATTGTTGCTTGATATTTGTTGCCTACCTGTTCTGTGTGTATTGAATATAATATTTATTTGCTTAAAAACTAGTGAATTGTAGCAGTGATAGGAGTATCAGCTGTATTTGAAACTCTTATAGATATCATTGCAGTACTCCACACACCAAACTTGAACCTATCGGATGAGAGCTTTGACTTCTGGACCCATTTTTACCTTAGGGTATGTTAAATTTGAAGGTTTTGTTATACATGGAGCAAAACATGTTGCTCTATAAATAAATGCAAGAACAGTTGACCTAGTGTAACCTCATTCTAATGCTGCATAATCCAACATCTTGTTGTCTTAATTAAAAACGAATACATAAACAACTTGTCTTAATTTTCCCCTGAAAAATCATGCTTTCTGAGCTGAAAGCTGTTTTCAGATGACATATAGAAATTCTTCAGAGTCAAATTTACTGTTCTGGTAATAGTTACATGTCTTATATGAATAAGTAATTTATACTGGAGGCAGCAGTGCTAACACATGGGTAATTACCTAGATTTTTTTTTTACAGTGGTCACAGTCAGTAGTTGCAGATCACTGTTTGAATGATAAATTTCAGGTTTGTAATAGTGTTTTAAGAGATTTAACCAACGTGATTACAGATTAGGATGAAGAATTTAATCTGCTTTTGTTTAAAGGGATATGCTAGTCGATTGTGAGCGAAACTTGGATTGTATACAAGTGTTCCTAATTGTAACAGATATTCCCTTTAATTTTAGTGAACTTCTGGTTTGAAAAACTTGTCATTGATATATAATGCCAGTTTGAAAGCTATCAAAGAGTAGTTCTGTTCCATTTTATTACCCAGGCTGAATGAAATAGAAAAGTAAAACAGTGGAAATTACAGGAACAAAATCTGTATTTTAAACAGTTTCACTATTAGTCTAATATAAGAAAATATTCCATAGAAAAAGTTGTGAGAGAGGGGAATATATAGATACGTACAGTTTAAGCAACTCAGTCTCTTGAGTTTTCTTAATGTTCTTTTTACACATGGCACTTGCTAATGCAAGTATTTATATCATTTTTGGAGCTTACTAAGACCACAGACAATTAAAACAAAATGGTATTGATCATTTCAAAAGATTATATGCGCTATTTGCTTATGTACCTATAAACAAAGACTAAGTGTGTATTTTTAGACAATGACGTTATTGGAGATGGAAAAAACTATTCCTTTCAACTGTTCAGTGGTTCCAAGCACAAACAGTGTTCTGGAACTCCCCTTTGAGCCAGAATTACTGCTGTGACAGCAATAGATTTGAAATCAACAGCATTGATTTCAAGGCTGTCAGAGGTAAAAAAAATCTTCTTGCTGTGTTGCTTTACTTGTAAAGTATAACACTGGGAAGAAAATTTGCCTTTTTAATTCAATTTGGAAACAAATTAACATATCTTAATTTGATCAGTAATTCTTCCTAGTGGTGGGGTTTTGTTTTGTTTTTTAGTAGTGTAGAACCTAGCCCAAGCCAGAGCTCAGCTGCACCTGACAGTAAGGGAAGAGAAGGGGCAGGGGGTAGGAGGCTGCTGTGGATCTAACTCTGGCCCCAACCCAGGCTCAGGGCCAGTCAGAGCAACAGCAGCTTCCTGCCCTTCTTTCTCCCTCTTCCCCCCACCACCCCTCCCTCCAACCTCTGCCCCTCCACTTTGGATACGGTTGGGAGGGGAGGGAAAAACCTCATCCTAGATTTGACTAAATATAGTATTTTTTCTGTGATTACTGCACTTATAATTTTGCTTGTTTCCTCTTACCACATTGCTAGCACAGCACATGTTTTAAAATGTATTTCTTTAAAAAATAGAAGCAAATGCTCAAGCCCAGAATTCTTGTCTGTTCATAATCTCAAATGCCTCACTCTGGTAAAAAAACTTCTCTGCTTTTGATATAGGTGCATTTAGTCATTGCATGATTTGAAATTAGTCCTGGTCTCAGGCCATATTCCATATCCAGAATAATGAAAAAATAAGGAATTGGCATAGCAGACCAATAATGCATACAGTTATAAAAAAGGAAAATTGCCTTCAGTTGAAAATCCAATGTTCTACATCAATGAGGGTTCTGAATGTAACTCTTATTAAGGTGTCCTTGCAGGTCAGAATTGAGGAAATCCTCCCTGCAGTGCTGGGATGAAAATATTATCTGAAAAGGAAGAAGGAGGTTAGCAGTTGAATCAGTTCCTCTGCTAATGCAGGCTTCCTCTCAAACTCTTCCATATGATTTGTACCATCAAAATCTCTAACGACATAGTTTCTAGTTTGGTTTCTTAAACCTACTTTCAGACATCTCAAGTGATGGTCTTCATTGCTTCCCCTAACAAATTACAACTGAAAATGCTCTTTTAAACTAATAATGAGGTTACCATTTGAATTTTGTTTAATATTTTACAGCAACTTAGTTATAAACTTGATCATCCTAGTAAGCCACTATTAGAAATACTGATTTGTCTGCTAAATAATAGATAAACATGAACATGACTCGCAACATTTCCCTCCCTCGCATAAATCTCTGCTACACACAGGGAAAGGCAAGATCTCCTGGTCATGTTTGGCCTTTTAAAAAATAATTAATGTTATGACAAAATTTCAGGTATAACTTGACTTCCTAAACCTGTGCTTTGTCCACTTGACCACTTACAGTTGTCATGTATTGCTCTGTAGTTTCTTGTAGCACTATGCCTTTCCAATTTTCACTCGTGTTGAATGTTTGTACTTCAGATTAATTTACCGGAGAGGTATTCTTGTCTCAAAAGGAGAGGAAAGTAAGAGTTGTAACTGGTATACTTGAGCTTGATCAAAATTAAATATTCAGCAGCGTGGCTCTTAGTTTTATGTAAAAACAAGATACAAATAAGTATTTTAATGGTGACAGTTAATTATTTTAAAAGCATTAGTCTGCCATGGCCTTGGTGTCCAAATTACAACATACTGTGTATGAAATAGTTTTTTTGTGTAACAGCTATTAAAATAGAGACTTTGGGGGGGAGGGAGGTTATGCTTGGTGTTTACTGACTGATTTTAAGTCATTGTTGGAAATCCTCTTGAAATATAGGTGGAAGACTGCATAAGAGCATGCAGACTGCAGAACTGTCTTTTATGGCTAATATATGGTATTTATATTATTTAGAGAACCTGTACAGTCATGTTCCACTATGAAAATAGTGGAGACCATATATCTGTTTAAGTAAGGCATTGATAGCTACACTGAATATGTCTAAATTGAAAGTATAGTCTGGGTGAGTAGCCAGCTCTAGGGAAGGATGTGACTTGAATTAGTCATCTGTTAAAAGGGTGATATGCTTCAAATTTAAAACCTAACCCTCCTGAACACAGGATTTAAGTCATGCAACTAGCTTTTTTTAGTTTTATTGACATATGTAGTCACTTCCTACCAAGAAGCATCCATGATCCCTAGGAATACAGCTTTATCATTATTTTTTTAATTTTGTGTTTTAAAGGTAAAATTTGCACAATGTTCAACTTGATGGATCATTATAGAAGCCCTTCTAAACTTCATGGCTATCTGTTTCTATTTCGCTACATTGCAGGAGCTGAGAGCAGCATAGCTGCTATGCAGCTGTAACAAAACTTGCTGAAGTCTCATTTTGTGACTAAATTGCTCTAATTGTTTGGACCGGTGTCCAACCTAAGGGTGCATGAAATAGCTATTTTACAAAATGATGTAGAACAAGATTGTGGCTCAGAATATGTTCGAACTTAGAATAGAGTTCTCCATTACAAAAGATGCACCCACAGTTCTAGCTCTTAGATTCCATTAGAGGTGCTGGATAAAAGCAGGGATTAACAGCTGAAGGAATTAATGAACAGTGCTGTCATTCTGTAAGACCTGTGGCTTTTCACCATGAAAATGTTTGAGTGAATGATAAGGGCTTTGATTCAATAGTTTGGTTGACAGAGGGAACTCTTTCTTCTGATACAGTTTTTGGATTCCTACACCTCTTTTTGGAGAAAACTATGTTGTGGACTAAAAATTCTTAGTCCACTATGCTGTGGACTAAAAACTCATTCTAATAGGAGAGGTAGAAACATGTCCCTTTAAATTGAAAAGTTTAATCATGGCAAAAAAAGTTACCAACTAACCAGAGGGGAAAAGTGGCATACATTTTCTATTAATTTTTAACACATGTGGTGTGTGGGTGTGGGTGTGGGTGGGTGGGTGGCTAAAATTACCTTATTAATTATTTTTACATATTGGATTCAAATCACTTAGACAAGTACAGATTTTTTTGCTTATGATGTGTATAAATTAGGGAGCTCCTTTGAAATGTATATATTATGCAATCTCAAATATCACTTTATAAATACAAACTCATTTACATTGTAAGTAACTGAATATTCAGTTAAAAATAATATATTTTTACATAAAGCTAGATTAGCTTAAGCCCTAAAACGAGGTGGAGATTGGCAAAGTTATGGTTGCTGGGTCACCATGTCTTGGAATTCCAAGAGTCTAATGCATTCAGTATCTCTTGCTTGCAGATTTTTATTGTGAGAACTGGGCTTTAACTTATTCTGTTGTATTGCTGCATGCTTCTGAGTAAAGTGTGGATTAAGAGGTTGTTGTGCAGTTTTAAAGTACCACAGAAAAAATGCTGAGAGTACCAAGCCAGAAGGTGACAAAGCGAGGGACTTCTGGATAATTGTCTAGTTTTAACTAGACTTTCTATCCTCTGTTGATAGGGCTGGAGGAAACAGCCACTTAGTCTCTTGGCTTCAAAATTTACTGCACTTGTCCTATCTACATTTGCTTCCTTCTGTCACTCCAATCCCATCCATGTCCATTTTTCTTTTGTTTTTCAAATTAATTTACCCACGATTTAAGTAATTAGCAATCCTGCAATAGAGGGAATTAACCTTGCATTTGCTATATTCATACTTTGTGGGCATTTTAGGTCCACTTCGTGTCTTAAATTACAAGATTTTTGGAGTAGGAACATAACACTTCATGCATTGTCTAGAAAGGGAGGAGAGGCAGAGGAAGGGATCTGTGGGTCTGATCTGGTCCTGCACCATTCGTATTGCCTGTGGGCCAGGTGAGTTTGACACCTCTGCTATAAAGCAAAGCAGTACCTTGTACAACCCAGTGATACCTCTGGTTGACAGGGAAGCATCAGTAGGCTGAGAAAGGCATCATGCTCACTATGTGGTTATGAACACAAGGAGGAGAGATACTGTTGAAGGAGAAATACCATCAGAAGTCTTCTGGTTTATGCAAGATATGGACCAGTATCACTATAAAAATTTCAGTACATTCTTTTAGTGTCAGAACTGGAACAAAGTTTTGCTCAAAGGCATTGACTAAGATTCAGACTACTGCATTTTCAGTAGCAGAAAACGTTACTCTTATTTCAAATTAATTCTAGAGTTAGAGGCTCACTGACTTATTTAAGTTATTTCAGTACATTATGTTATACTAAATTTATACCTTAGCCTATGCTTCATTAAATTCAAATTTCATTCTAAGCTGGTTTATTTTTTAAAAAGCAAGCTTAATTATAATTTAAATTAAAATGGACTTTAAATAAAAAATCTGATTTTTTTTTTAAATCATAGACTTTTATCCAACTTGTAATATGGATTACAGTATCTGTCTTTTAAAATTGCATACCATTGTATAGAATAGCTTTCTGAAAAGACAAACTTAAGAAAATATGAGTTTGTTATTTCAAATATGAAACCTTTGTAAAGGTTTTTTGTTACAGGCATCCTGCTTGTTTCAGTTACTATGTCATTGAATGTTTTAATAGGATATTTTAAAGAAATCAGAGCATTAAATGTCGGGGGGGCAGTGAGTGAGTGAGTGAGAGTGCAGAGGAAGTAGTATGTTCCACAGACCCCCCTACACATTATATACATTATACAATTACTTATTTAATTGTACTATTAATTTAGACTGGCTATGCATGAAAATTAACTACAGTGCCTTAAAAAGCTCTAACTAGCTGTAAAGTTAGTGTGGAAAAAATGTATAACACCTTTAAAGCTGGAGAGAAACCAGCTATAATATGCACATGTAGTAGCATCAGCCCTTGCAGCTGGGAGCCTTGTCAGCTCATTGGAGCTCCCAGCTGTGGGGGGCCATGTGCACCCCAAGCCTTGGAACTCCCAGCTGCTGCTTGCACCCAGCTGTGGGGGAACATACCCCACAGCTGGGAGACTGCAGTAGCTGCGGTTTCCCAACTGCAAAGGTGCACTGGCTGCTCCCACATCTGCGCGCCCCATCAGGTGAGGGAGCTCCCAGCTGCAGGAATTTGGTTCTTGCAAGTGCAGGGGGAGCCCAGGGTCAGGCTCCCCCTGCACCAGCAGTAAGGCACAATGGGATCTCATTCACAATCCCATAGTCATACCTCCTGCCATGCACGTGTGGCATGACAGGAGGCATGATTGTGTGGATTGTGCATTAGATCTCATCCCGCCATTCATCAGAAGTATTTGGTTTAGCTTGATGCCACTCAAGTAACTTGTTACAAAGTTAAATTCTTCAGTAAGATAAGATATTATTGGAGTTTGCAGTGTGATTAATTGATTTTTGGTTGGCTAAGTTTTTTAGGATTGGGTCTTAAAAAAAGAGCTGTTTGTTTTCCTCATTTTTTTCCCCCCAAGAATCTGATTTAGTTTCTTGGAACCTACCTCTTCCCTTTGTCTTTTCTATATCCTTCTCAGCCAGCCTCTTCGAGATCCTGTTTCTTTAGGATTGATGAAGGCTTTTTCTTTCAGAGAGAGCTACAATCTGTGCTAGATGTTTTAAGAGGTCTTGAGCTAAAGCTATAAATGAGTTGGTTGTTTTTTTTAATTTGTCCTTCAAAAACCACTTCCTGCTTTTACAGTCCACTCAGTTATGTATACAGAGGAGAAAAGAACCAACCTTTTGTCAACTTAGATGTCCAAACAAGACTAGTTTCTTTTGTTAAATGTATTTCTTCTATCACTTATATGTGGCATTCCCTTAGAAAAGACCACCCTTCCTAGACTCCCATCTCACCAATACTCTTATCCTGCAGTGCGTCATTGACTAGACTCCTAAGCACACTGAAGTTAGCCTTCCTAAAGTCAGGCACTTCCACCCTACTAGTTGTCTTACCCACCCTATGCCATATGGTGAATTTGACTGATTGGTGGTCACTGTCCCCAAGGTGACCCTGAATCTGCAGCTCTCCTACCCCATCCTTCCCTATAGCCAACACCAAGTCCAGTAAGACATTCCTACTAGTGGGACTGTATACCTCCTGTGTTAGGTGAAGGTCCTGCACGCAGGATAAGAACCTGTGTGAATGGTTGGATTTGGCTGACTGCTCTTCCCAGCAGATGTTGGTAGTTTAGGTCCCCCATGACAACCACGTCCCTAGACTGTACGGCCTCGGAGAGCTGCCGCAAGAATTCCAAGTCTAGCTTTTCCTCTTGGTGTGGTGGTCTGTAGCGGACCTGCACCACCAAGTCCCTTTCCCCTTGACCTTCATGTATCCTAACCCACAATGCTTCAACTTTCTCCTCCTCTGATCCCATTTTGATTAGGGTAGATGTATAATGCTCATTTACATACAGAGCAACCCTGTCCCCTTTCCTCCCTACTCTGTTCCGTCTGTACAACCTGTAGCCCTCAATGTGTACCGCCCAGGCATGGGTAGGGTCCCACCAGGTTTCTGTTAGCCCCACTAAATCAAAGTTATTATCTGCAAGCAGAAGTGTGAGTTCTTCCTGCTTGTTCCCCATGCTCCTCGCTTTAGTATAGAGACACTTGAGCCCTTCGCATGGTGCCTTTTGTGCCCCCCTGTTCTGATGCCCAAAGGGCCCCTTGGTACTTACCTGGGGTGTACTGCTGCATGTCTCGCAGTTTGTAGATTCTATACTCTCTCCATCTCCTGCCTCCTGTCCCCTGTCATACTTAGTTTAAAGTCTTATGTAGGAGGTCAGCCAACCTGTAAGAAAAGACACTCTTGATACGGTCACTCCTGATATAGTCTGGGCTACTCCTGGCCACATCATTTGTTCCCAAATGGATGAGGACCATGGGATAGTTGTCAAAGGGCTGGATGAGGTAAGGAATTCTCACCATGACATCCCTGATCCTGACTCTGGGCAGGTAGCAGACCTCACACTCCATGGCATCCGGACAACAGATGGGTCCCTCTGTTCCTCTCAACAAGGAGTTGCCCACAACAATGACGTGGTGTCTCTTCTGCTTACCTGGCTGGTCCTCAGTTCGCACAGTGATGGGGGCAGGCCCCTTCAGTGCACTTTCCTCTACTGCACACTCCTCCAGTGCAGCCTGGGCCTCATATTTGTTCCCCAGCTGCAGTGGGGGAGCTGTCTGCGGCAAGAGGTCTGCTCCCTGAGGTGAGTCCTAAGATGATACTCCAGGGTCCCTTCCAGCCCAGATGTCTATGAAATCTATGAAATCTGCTTCAGGGTATTCCCTCACAGCTTCTCTGCCAGGAGTCTTGTTCTGCAGAGAATGAAAGTAGCCATCAATCTCTTCAATTGCCCTGGTCCCCCACAGCCTGCTCGCCTCTGTCTGGCGTTCCCTCACCTGCCCCTCTAGGGCCTCAATCTGAGCACATGTGGGACAGGCAAGGGAACTCCCGGCCTGCACACTACCCCCAGGCCTCAGAGGTCCTGCCAGGCAACCCCCACAGACGGGGGGCCAGGGCACTGCTGTCACATCCAAGGGACCTGTCTGGTGGAGACCTCACAGTAGCTCCAGGCTGGAGGCAGCAGCAGGGCAGGGGCCCTGGCTGCACTCCATGTCACCACCCCCGTAGTAGCCCCCCTCCTCATTCACTTACCTGAAGTCTTGGTCAGAAGCTCCTGTGTACTCCTGTCCACAACTGGCCTGTGAACTGCTCCCCTGTTGGCAGTCCCTGTTTGCTGCCTCCCTGGTCACAGGCTCCCTGGTCACCTGGGGAGTCTCCTTTTATATAGTTACCTTCCACAGTACTTTTAAGCAGTGCCTTTCCCAGGATGAGCGCAATTAATATAATTTGGGGTAAACAGAATTGGCACCTACAAGTGCCCGTCTGTCACCTGACAATGAGCAACAGTAGCCTCTCCTGCCCAGTAGCACAGATCTTCATATAAATCGCTATTTTTAGTATAGATTTAAAATTTATAAAATCTTAATGTAATCTGGACACACTTATTTTCATTGTCACAGTTAAAAACAATCTTTTTATAGCTAAAAAACAATTTTGAAATTGGGACATGAAAAAGAAATGGTGTGTCTTGTGGTTACAAAGGGAGAAGGCTAAAAACTTCAGGTTTGGTGAACTGAGCAGTTCTAGAAGTTAGGGACTCCTGTAGTCTTTCCAGGTCTCATAAACTGAGCAGGCCAAAGCAAGGGTCAGTAGTTGGGTATACTCCAGAGAACTCTGTTAATTATCACATGTTACTTCCCTTCCCCATCTTGGGTCTTTACTGAACCAGTTTTGCAAGAGTTTTAAGAGACACTGCACTTTGAAAAATGTTCGTTTTCAGGAAGAAAGAAAAAGCAGAGGTTCCTGCCATCTTAAGATTGTTCAAGTGTATTTCACAAGATGTTAAGTGTATTTAGAAAACTTCCGTTTGCTTATTTACACAGGTTGAACTGTTCATTGTTGTTTGTGTGGTGCAGCTGAAGACCCCTGCTTGCCATTGTATTATGACCACCTATGTAAAAGGCTTTGACATGAAATTTAAGGATCATTTTATCTTTAGTAAGACTATTTCAAAGTCTGTGGGTGCTCTAGTTAGGAGCTGAAATAGTCATTGATGTGTTTCCATTTTTGTTTCTACTGGTAATAAGTATCTTGGTGTGCTTTTGACTAGATCCAGCTCGTAAAGTAAAAAGGGATCATGATTTGTGACTGTTAAATGTTACACCTCCTATATAATGCTTTTGTAAAGGTTGCTTTGTAACTTACAGTGTTGTGTGCCCTTAAATGTAATGATTACTAGAAACATTGACAGTATTGGAAGAAAAATTAAGCTACATGTGAAAGCAAAATTCTCAATCTATGCCTTAAACAGTATGCTATATTAGTAACAGTTAAAGATGAAATCCTAAACGTGTTATCTCCTACAGTAGGTATCTAGGCAATGAAAACATTAGAATGAGAGTTGGAGCTTTTGACATCAGACTTTTTCTATGGTTTCGTAGCTTGTACTTGACTCCTTTTAAAGACTGTTTTTGAAGCTTAGCCTTAATAGTAAAATTAATTTTGCACAAGGCTTTAATGTGCATATAGCAGCACCTCCTAGTTGAAGGTTTCTGAGATGAAAGTGTGTTGGAGGCAGTAGTTGGGAGGGTAGGCTGAGAACTTGTAGAGTCTTATGGACAATAACAGCTAACTGAAGCCTAGAAATTGGAGAGGGCAGACACTGAGTACTGGGAAAATAGATCATAGCTAGCAATTGTGCAACAGTTCCTTTCATCTAACTTCTTTTTTTTTTTAAGAAGGGCATAAGGTGCTTTCCTTTTAGAGCATTGAGATAAATATGGTGCAGTCTATGGCATCTTACAGGTATCTAATGTTAGGATACAGCCATTTGCCTTTTTATAACTTTACCCATATCCTATAAACTTAAAGTGAACTGTGAAAGAATAGAACATGCAAAATAACTTATTTTATCTGCATATTACTTTATTATCAGACTCTAAGTGCATTTTAAATTCCAGTTTTAATAATCAGAAAAGTAACTGTATATATACTTTTTCCTTCTTTTACAGGAATAAACTACCATTCTAAAAGGAAACAATGGAACCAGATGTCATTCGAATGTATTCTTCATCCCCTCCACCATTAGACAATGGAGCTGATGATGACGGTGATGACGAATTTGGGGAATTTGGTGGATTTTCTGGTAGTGCTTCTGGTGTAGGGTTTGCTGACTTCGATGCACCAGACTACAGTAATTCAAAGGAGGAATTTATACCCACTAACCATTTTATGCCACTTCATGAGTATTCTGACAATGTAGGTAGCCTTGCAGCCTTTACCTCTGTCAAAAATGGTAAAGATAAAGACTGCATAGCAGAACTTTCTAGTCCCTCTAAAGAACTCTATGCTTTATCAGCAACAAGTGCCAGCAAAGAAAAATCTAAGTCTAGAGCATCAGGTACTACTTTTGATGAAAGTCTGGAAAATGTAATGAGAACAGAGGAACAAAGAGAGAATATTGGAAAAACAGAGGCCTTTTCCTCTGAAGGCTTTAGAACTGACATGAAAATTAGAAGCCCGGATCAGGAGATCGGTGCTTGTAATGGTGAGAAACTCCCATGTCTAGAGATTCTAACAAATGGGTTTGCAGCATTGGATACTGTAAATCCCCAGGGAACAGAAGATCTAGACAGCATCAGTGACTCAAAGGGACTAAAAACTGTTAGCACTTCTAGCACTGAGTTGAGTTTAGACTCAGTGCCTAGCCCAGCTGAAGATTTTGCAGACTTTGCTACTTTCTCAAACCAAGAAACAAACCACTTAGAAGAAACAGGGCATAAAATATGCAATGCTCTTGATGAAAGAGAAGCACTGAATGTTCAGGAAAACAATATAATAAATAGAGTGACTGAAAGAATTTCTGTGAAGGAACTGACTTCAGATAGAAGCTGTGAATGTGGAGAAACTTTTATTGAAGATGAGCAGGCTTGCATATCAGAAGTCAGTGTTGTGGTTAATGAAATTGTTAATAATTATGAGCAGGGCTCTACAGCACTGGAACATGATGATAGAATTTCCAACATACCTCAGGCAATTGAGAGCTCAATAGGCACTACTGAAAAGGCAGAAGACAGTGGGAGAAGAAAATGTTGTGACTCTGAAAATGGCAAAGATTTTTCTAGGTCTAAAGATTTTTCAGAAACAGAAAGTATTGACTATAGTATGGTCCAAAGCTCTTGCCATGATCCTGCAGAAGAACATTTTCTGGGCAGTTCTGAAGATGTAAAGAATGGTGAAAGCAGCAGTGAATTTGTGTCTTGCAGTGAAACAAATGAAGATGATTTTGGTGACTTTGGTACAGCCAGTGGTACATCTTCTCCTTTTATCATCAGTACTCAAGAATCGGCAGTGAGTGTGGCTTTAGAAGAATCTTCTGAGCATTCTGCACGTTTCAGTGAACCAATTGATGAATTTGGTGATTTTAGGGATACAAATACTGTTTGTCAACAGCTAACAAAGTTAGATCAATCTGAATTAAGTCAGACTTCAGATACTTCAGAATGTGGAGTTACCGATACCCATTCTAGCTTGTATGTCCAGTGTACTGCTAAGCTGGCAAACGGTAGCGATAGTGAATTTGGAGACTTTGATTCAGTGCCAAAACCACAAGATGAGTGTGTTATTTTCCAGGACTCTGATGACTTTGCAGACTTCAGTTCTGCTGGTAGTAATCAAACTGCAGAATGGAAGGCTTTTGAAAATGAGCAGAAAGAAGGCTGTTCGTGGGCTGCTTTTGGAGATGAGCAAGCTACTGAATCTCATCATAGAAAAGAGACATGGCAATCGCATAGGACAGATACCTCTCTTCGGATTGATAGTTCGATGACCCACAAGGCAGAAAGTTCTACTTTGACATCTTTCCAAGAAACTGCTAATAGGCAACCTCAAGAATTTTCACCTTCAGTTCAGGTAACTAATGTATAAATGAAATAAATTATCCTAAATATTCTTTGAACTATGTGCATAATATTGTGACATAAGCGTCATAATATATTGTATTGACTTGCATATCACATGTACCCTTTTCCCAAAAATCAGCCCCCCAAAACTGGGGTGCATATATTAAGTTGATTTTCTGCCCAGAATAGAAGAACCCTGCTTTGATTCCTGCTCCACAGTACAGCAGCAGTGGCCTTACTATTCAAGGAGTTGAGTCTGTTGACTTACTGATTCATAGTTAACAATGGTGGAGCAAAGAACAATCAGCTCCCCTTTTGAATGCTTTCCACTAATCAAATTAACCTTTCTTTTGGTAATTTTTGCTGACTGTTAGTTGTTCCTGGTCTGTCTCATACTGCTTCACACCTCTGGAAACACTTCAGTTCTTTTTCAGAATTGTAGATCCATCCAGGGAGACTAGCCTTCAGTTAGGGTATCAGCTTTTAGTTAAGCAGGAAAGAGAAAGTAAGTCAGCTGAAAATTGGGCTGTCCCTGCTCTGTGCAAGCATAATTCTGAAAAAACCTATTTTCTCCATTCTCCCCTCCCAAAAACAAGATGCATGTCTTATTTTCTGGCATACCACAGGCCCCCCAAATATAAGTAATAAGGAATACATCTGTGGGTATGTACAGAAATTGTTCATATAAATAAGATTTGGGTTCATTTCATTTGGTATTGAGAAATTTTAATTTTCTCATAAAAGCAAGGGCTTGTTAAAACTGATTCATTTGAAAGCTGGTAGGTCTATTGGTCCCTAAAATTCTTAAACAATTTCATAAACAGATGGTATCTTCTTTTGCATTTAAGGTAGATGTTTGATGGTGCTTATACATCCTTGTCATTCAGAACTGCTTTTAGAGTAAAAGCTACTGTAGCTGAATGTAGATAGTTATACTTTTAATTCTTCACCACCACCACTACATTATTAGTATTAGTTTAAACCAGGGATGTGAAACATGTTGCCCTTGAGCTGTATCTGGCCTGTAGAGGCGAGGCATCTGGCCTGTGGGGCTTCTTAAAGACTGGACCCCACACCCCCTCCATGGAGCTGTTCTGGTGGCTGTGTTCATCCCTGTGGCAGCCAGATACTGTTTTCTAAGGAGTTAATGCCGCTAGTGCCTCCCTCTTCCCCTTTCAGAAACTGCAGTTTCTCAGTGCCCCTGGTGACTAAGATTGACAGCAAGGGAAAAGGGAGAGCGAGCAGCAGTGACATTAATTCCCTGGGTTCCAGACCTGTGCTGAAACAGTAGCTCAAGCAGCCAGTGATTAACACCGCTTGTGGGTTGTCCGGCCTGCAAGAAAACCAGCTGTCAAGACTCAGCCTGTGGGCCCAACGGAGTTTTGGTTTAGACTTTCTTCTGTCTCCTGGGAATATGAAGTAGGTAAGGATATTAACCCTGGCAGGTATCTTTGAGAGAGATGGAAAAAGAAAAGGTCCTTATGTCCTTTTGTTCATGCTGTACACGTGGAAATTCACAGCCCCATCTCCTTTGTGTTCCACCAGTAGCAAATAAATAGCTGCTGAGAGAAGGATGAGTTGCCTAGAGCTCTCCAGGCTCTGTCGGGAGGAAAAAAAATCTTGATGCTCAGTACTGGGTTCTGTGTAAGTGGCTGTCTCCTGCCTGATATTTATACTTCCATTTCCCCTGAATAAGCTAAAATACCATAGAGTCATAGAAAATTAGGTTGGAAGGGACCTGAGCAGGTCATCTAGGCCAGTGTTTCCCAACATTTTATAATCCAAGGCGCACTTACATTGGTAACAGTTTTCTGCAGCACACCTGTTAAGGCATTCCCCATACTTATGAGCTCATTGTAGCTCATTGCCATGGTAAAATTCTGCAGCACGCCTGTTCATTTCTGATTGCACACCATTGTGCTGCAGCACAGTTGGGCAACACTGATCTAGTCCAACCCCCTGCTCAAAGCAGGACTGTCTCCAGTTAGCCAATTGCCCATCAAGAATGATGGGGGGGGCTAGGCCAGCTCTGCCATTCCATCCGCTCCATTGCCACAGCCTCCAGGGGCTGCCTGCGAGTTGTCTTGGGCTCTCTGTTGTTTGAGCACCCCCCCTTTACCCCTAGAGTGGGCTGCCTCCCTCTGGGAAGCCAGCATTTTATTTTTAGTTAGGTTTTTTCTTTTTTTGTGTGGATTTTGCAGGCAATGCCAGATTTTGTAAACTAGGTCTCTAGTCATTGCTGCTAGTCATTAATGTAAAATTGTCCCCATATCCCTTGAGGGAGACAGTGGTGGGGAAAAATAAACGGAGAAAATAATTGAGAGAATATTGAGGGGGAGAGAGAGACAACGTGTAAAAGCCACTGATCTAATGAAATGCAGGAGACTTTATTTTCTACAATTTTTAAAAGTTTTAATAATTTAAGCTCTTTTGTAAAATAATCTGAAGCCAAGTGTTATAAACACTGAAAATTCAGACTGAAGATTACCCTTTAAAGAGAAACCCTCATATTACAGGAAGATGTGCACAATTAGAGTAGCAAGACATCCCTTGCTCTACCCCAGAGACATGAGGGGTGTCCAGCATATGGCCTGTGGATCTTATGTGGCCTGTGGTGCTGTGTCATCTGGCTGTGGGGCTCATGAAGGGTCTAGAAATTTGGGGGTGGGCCCTACTGCTGAAATCTAGAATATGGAGCCCCACTGGAGATATGTAGTAGGAAGGTGCGAAACAGTTGTGTTAACCCCCATAGTTGCTGCTTGCTTCTGGTGCTGCATTCAGATCCAGCCCATGCAGAGTGCAGGGTGGGGCAGGTGAATGTAATGTCCTGTAATAGTTTTATGCAGTAATGATGGGACTAAGACACACTCACTTCTGGTCTCATACTAAATTATAAATTAATTTTTAAAGGTTCCATTTTTTAAAGTTTTCTGTGTGGTGTTAGCAGTAGAATTAGGCTTGTTTGGGTATATATTGCATTCATTTTCTCTCCTAGTTGGGTTAGTATAACCCAAAGAACTTTTACACCAGTTAGTTGTGGAGGAGCTATAGCTGGCTAAGTTACTTAAGTCACAGTAATACAGGGTGGGGAAAATGGTGGATCTGAGTGGTGAATTTCAGCCAGTGGACTCATTTCCCAGCAGCCTCTGCCCATGGGGCTGGGGCCAGTTTCCATGGAGACCCAGCAGCATTGGCAGGATGCAGAGCTGGCCTGGGATCTTGCAGCAGTGATAGTGTGGTCCAGAGCCAAGGCAGAGCCACGATCTGCAGCCTACATACTCCTGTCAGGAGCATGTAGGTTGCAGATTGTAGCTCTGCCCTGACTCTGAACCATGCTGTCACCACTGTAAGATCCCAACCTGGCTCTGGAGCAGCTCCCCGCCCTGCTACATTTCCTGCCAGCAGGGATGGCACTGGGGAGGGTTGGGGGGCTGCAGCAATGGCGATCTTGCTGCTCTGAGCTTGGTCGGCAACTGGAGTATGGCTCCAGGTAGTCAGGCTCCAGTTTTGTGTGGTGAACACTGTCCCCACGTCGCTCTTTTTTCTTTTTTTTGTGCAGGTTTTTATGACCCCTAGATATCCAGGGGTCCAAAAACAACCTTGCGGCATGGAGAGAGAGCAGCTGCATGTGTGGTATGTGGTGCCACAGACATGTCTACGGCACCACGTACTGCATGGCCATTTTCATTTGGATGCAGCCACAGACTGGTTTAAAAATGGCAAAACCTGGTCTAAGATTTGCCCCTGCCACCAAAGGTTGGGCATGTGTTGTTCCATTCACTACCCATCTAAACTCCATTACTTACAGAAGCACGCATAGCTTTGATCAATTCCGCCTTGGGCTTTTTGAATGTCTGTACCTAGTCACAATTTAGTTCTTAATTGAACCCTAAGTCAAATGAGCAGTTTCATGTAAATTCTCAAAATGCAGTTTATATTCAGTAATTGCTAGAAGTCTGGGGAGATGAGAGTATTTTTTTCATCTATAATGGGTTGAATTACTGCCTGAAGCACGCAGTGGAACTCAGTCTACCATAGAGCCAAACCATTTTGGCAGTTAGTTTTAATAGATTCAGTAGCAAGTGGCAACTTTCCCTGCCTAGCACTGGGTCCAAGCTATTTTTAGCTCGTCTTCCTGAGCCTACAAACAGTTCCAGTGCCTTAGTGCAACTCTAGGTTTTATCTGGCAGCAGGATGAAACTAATAAGACTGTGGTAAGTTTTATTACTTTCATTTATGAGTGGAAATGACAGATATGTCCTGGAGTTACTGGTGGGAAGGTAGTGGGCATAATTAGAAGCTGGATGCGGGAGAGGCAGATTAAAACCTCTGCAGGCCACAACCAAGAAGCTCTGGAAGACAAGAATAGCATTCTCTATCCCACAACAGAAGTTTGGAGTAACAGGCATTGAGGCAGGGTGGGAAAGTCCTTTTTCTCTATAGCTGCCAACAGGCATGGGTGTGGAGCAAGTTTATTAGATGCTTGATATTACAAGAACTGAGTTTCAAACTGGTTGTGTAAAAACCTGTTAAGAAATACTAGCACCATAACTTCCTAGCAGCTATGAGGAAGGCAGCAGGGCCTTGACTTTACAAAGCTTTACCAGATTATGGTGCTGACATCCTCTTCTTTCACATCCCTTTCTGGGCTCATGATTTTAGTCTTCTAACTTGCTACATGTCTCAAGGAAAAAGGAAAATGTGGATAGCGTCAATTAAAGGATGTAGAATAGAAACAAAATTGAGAGAACACTCTGTAGATGAGGGGTGTCAACATTTGGTCTGAGGAGGTAGATCTTCTGTCCCATTGTCTTCCCATCAGTGGAGGAGCGGGCAGAAATAGCTTGCTTGTGGGGTTTGCGCCCCCTTGTCAGGCTCAGTGCTGCTCCTGCAGAGGTGCTGGTGTGGTGCCTACTGCAGCTTACTGTTCATTGTCCAGAGCCGTTGTAACTAGCTGCACACCACTGAGCAGTGGTGTACTGCAGTAGCTGCCGTACCAACACCTCCCTCTGCAGCAGTGATGCATGTGGCAGGGTTTCTAGCTGTGGCTGTGGTTTGGCCCTGGCAAGAACCAAACCTCTGGTGTTACCATGGACAGAATCCACCACAGCAAGAATGGGTGTGATATTTGGGCACCTGCAAAGCAGGAAATGTTGCCCACAGCCATTTCTTTGACACACCTGATAACGACATTTTTCTTTGACAGTTTATAAGTGCTGTGTGTGAAACTAGAATAGTAGTTGTTGGGAGGGGCAGGTTTTTTTTTTGGTTTTTTTTTAACATGCATTTTTTATACAGATTGTTTTTTAATGCTATGCTAAAAACTGCTTAAAATACTATAAAATAATCACACAGGGAATAAACAGAATGATCTTAAGGTAGTTCTCTACGTTGGCTTTTTAATATTCTGGGTTTTGTTTTTTTTACTGAAAAAAACTAGGTGTAATGTTCAGTAGGCCTCTGCGAAATGGGAAGTATTTGGTTTGGATTTGGATTGGGCAGTGATTTGATTCAGTGATTCAGATCACTATCCTGATTCGATTTGGCTGAATCAGACGATATTCAGCTCCGAATCTTATTTGGCCATAGTCTATACAGGCAGGCAGTGTCAGCGGGAGCAGCTGGACGAGCCCCGGCGGCTTGAGCCAGCAGCTCCGGGAGAAGCCATGGCTCGTCCAGCTGCTCTCCCGGTTGACCCCCCTACCGGGGTGAGGGAGGCAGTTCTGCCAGCCCTGGGAGAAGCTGCGGAGGCTGGGGATAATGATTGGGGAGCTGGGGGAAAGACCCTGTTTGTTCCCCCAGCCCCCGCGGCTTCTCTTGGGGCTGCCAGCACTGCTTGCCTCGCCCCAGTGGGGGGGCAGCCAGGGAAACAGCCAGACAAGCCACAGCTTCTCCCAGGACTACTGGCTCAAACCGGGGCTCATCCGGCTGATCCCCCAGCTGTTCTCGCCGGCACTATGTAGTGCCTGCCTGTACAGTCTATGGCTGAATCTCTCTGAATCGATTCGGAGGCTTCTGATTCAATTCGGAGAGATTAATGGGTCTCCTGATTCGATTCAGATTTAGAGATTTGGCCACTGAATCGGATCGAATTGGCTATGGAAGCTTCTCAAAGCCCTAATATTCAGCTCTCAGGCATGTAATATGTGCCATTTATCAGTAGCTGGAGTTTCTCTCCAAGCCGAATAAGTTCATAAATCCTTTTACGCCTACTCTTAGTGTGTGT
This sequence comes from Gavialis gangeticus, assembly GCF_001723915.1. Taxonomy (NCBI): domain Eukaryota; kingdom Metazoa; phylum Chordata; order Crocodylia; family Gavialidae; genus Gavialis; species Gavialis gangeticus. The sequence goes on along the minus strand of NW_017729022.1, from coordinate 180,466,727 downwards.
TATGGAGAGGGGACAGGCAGCATGATTTCTTCTGTAAAAATTTAGTGGACAGTGTGTATCCATTTAAACATGTTGATCTTATTTGCTGCTACTGTTATAATGGCTTTGGGGTCAACATGATTTTGGCTTACCTTTCAAAACTGGATCTGTAGAGTACCATACTCTGGGGGGGAAATCCAGCTACTGATAATTAGTGTGGCTTGTAAAACATGGGTTATATTGTTTCAAAAAAAACAAAAACATTCATCTTACAGAAACATTGTGATCATTTTGCTTTAACCTAGAGCAAAGGTACAGCCAGGACTTAAGAGAATAGACTGAAGGTATCTGCTCAGAAAACCTCTGCATTTATCAGAATTTTCAATATCTGTAATCCTAAACAGGTCAAAGTACAGTGCTGGGGGAAAGAAGAAGGGCACAATATTTCATTAGGTTGCCTGGAATTTTTCAGCTCCTTTACAGCTGAATGGTTTTGTGGTTCAGTGTCTGAAGAGGATTTTGTTGCAAGAGGAAACTAAAGTTACACAGCTGTCTGAGGATATCACTGAAAACTTAAATATCTTGACACTTCCTTTAAAAAAATCAGTAATAAGAAGAAAAATATTAGTCCTCTCACTTCTTAAAACAAAGGCAAACACCCGAACATTGCACGTGAATATTTTTATTTAAAGTCCTGTTTGTTGTAAATCTCCCAAGGAAACAGTAACATCTTGTTTCACCTGTAAATATCAAATAATAGTTTTGGGGTTTTTGACATTTTGGGTTTTAAAGCATAGGTCCTATTCTGATCTGACCCTTGGATGGACTGGGTACTACCCATCCAGCCTGCTGTGGGAAAAAAGTCTAGCATCACTGGTTCAGATGGAGCATGTCATGGGAGTAGATGACTTCCTGAGGGCAGTTGTTACCCAGTTAGAGGAACCAATGAATGTTCAGCTGCAACTGGAGTTGATTTGAAGCCATGCTTCAAACATCTGAAGTGCTATAAAGGCAAGTGCTCTGAAAAACTTAGGCTGTAGGTATGTCAAGTTCATAGAATCATAGAAGTGGGGTCGGAAGGG
>NW_017729022.1:180463871-180465086 GCF_001723915.1 Gavialis gangeticus | reverse complement strand
TCTTGGAGTCGGTAATGACTCCAAGATCCCTTTCTGCCTCTGTGCTTGGACACCCGAAATCAGTGGACACTTGTGGCAACTTTGGCTTCAGTCTCTATGCATCTCAGTTCTCAGTCTATAAAATGGACTCTAACGTCCATCATAAAGATGCAGTTTCCACATACTCGGATGCTATGATTCACATAAAAAGGGTCCCTGGGAAAATAAGTGAAACTTGGCCTACAGCTGATTATGGCAAGTATGAAGCAAACAAGGCATGGAGATGCACTGAACTAGAATGAAAAGAAGTATTGAATAGTTAGCCATTTTAGTGAACACACCTGTCCATTATATTGAATGAAGACGGGGTCGCCTGGAAGAAATAAATAATCATGAAATTTTAAAGCTTTTGTCACAGTGCAGATAGGGGATAAATTAAGATCCAGTTTTGGACATGCACTTTGAAATATGGGCCAATTGGAGGGAGTCCAGAGGAGGGAAACAAAAATGACTAGTCAGTTTTAAAACATGACTTACAAGGAAAGGTTAGAAAAACTGGGACTGTTTAATTTGGAGAACAAGCGATTAAAGGGGGATTTTGATAAAGTTTCAGATACGTAAGGGTGATTATAGAGAAGGTAGTGATCAACTTATTTGCCCTGCCCACAAATGACAGGACAAGGAAGGATGCTTTTAAGTTACAACAGTGGAAAATTAATTTGGGTGTTAGGAAGAACCAACTATGAGGATAGTAAAACATGAGAAAAGAGCTGGAGGAATCTAAAGTATCTAAAGAGCTGGAGGTATCATTGGGAGTTTTTAAGACCAAGTTAAACAAACACTTGGATGAGGTGGTTTAGATGGGGATGATCCTGCCATGAGAGTGTGGGGTTGGATTAGATAACCTGAGAATCCCTTCAATCCATAAGTTTTCTGTGATTCCATGGTAGAGGGTTTTTAACCTTTCTTAGATATGACTGTGAAAAACACCAATAGCTTTCACTTCTGGGTTTGCATAAACAAGCTTAGAGTTCCAGTGTTTGAATTGCAAATGCTCTATTAAAATATTTAAAAAAAACTTTTTCCCTGAATCTTTTCTGATGAATTCATGAAAACCTAATGTGTTTAAGAGAACTTTTCCTTAAAAATGCACAAAACTAAATTTGAGCCTCAAAACGATAGAATTGTTTTCTTGCATATAAATGTGGCTTTTCCTGGTTTAGATGCTCTGCTCTT
>NW_017729022.1:180457424-180458871 GCF_001723915.1 Gavialis gangeticus | reverse complement strand
CAGTGTTTGAATTGCAAATGCTCTATTAAAATATTTAAAAAAAACTTTTTCCCTGAATCTTTTCTGATGAATTCATGAAAACCTAATGTGTTTAAGAGAACTTTTCCTTAAAAATGCACAAAACTAAATTTGAGCCTCAAAACGATAGAATTGTTTTCTTGCATATAAATGTGGCTTTTCCTGGTTTAGATGCTCTGCTCTTTATAACTCCTGGATATTTCTGTCCTTGACTCTCCCTAGGGTGCTTGTGTCTACTTTCCAGAGCTCATTCTGCAAGGAAATAGATAAATTGCCAGAGTTGGAAGGCAAACTGTCTTCTGGGGGCTAAGAATCCCTTTGGCCTCTCCAGACACAGCTACCTCTTTTAAAACAAAGTCGTCTCTTCAGTTAAACAAATTTTAGCTAAGCCTGTGCAGCTTCTTTGAAAAGCTGCGCTAGACAGATTTTTTTGTGACCCTCTTTACATTATAATGTGTGTTCCAACAGTGGGGGATTTATCCATTTAAATTAGTCTCAAAACTCTGGTAAGTCAAAATATGCAGACCAGCCTTGGCAGAAGAGCAAACGCCTACTTGCCTCTATGGGCCATGTCCACGTGGGCATGAATATTTGGTTCCCCAGGGACAACTAGCAGCAGGACACCTTGTGTTTCTGCTGCTTGTCTCAGGAGAATGGCAAGTGACAGGTTACCCCGGGTGGGGTAGGGGAGGGTGAGGCCAGCGCTGGACTGGTCCCAGCAGCCTTACTTGGAGTCCTGGGGCCCTCCTGGAGCTGCACCGGGGCGATGCTGTTGCTTAAAGCATGGTCAGCAGCCGGAGCATGGCTCCAGGTGGCCAGGCCCCAGTTTTGGGTGGCACATGCTGTCCCCATGTGTGCCATCCTGCTTATTTTTTTTGCATGGGTTTTTTTGACCTCAGTGTCAAAAAACCCTCCTCACTGCTCCCTTGCAGCGTGGAGAACAGCTGAATGTGTGGTATGTGACACCACAGACGTGTCTGCAGCACCACATACCATACAGCCACACTCATTGGGACATGGCTCTGGAGGCAAATATACTAATCTTATCATGTCTTCACCTGTGTAAGTTGCAGCCTCAGGAGCTTTCCATTTTTATTTCACAAAAATCTGCTTTATTCTGGTGGTTTGGACAAAAATATTTTTGTTAGACTTTTCTCTCTAGAGCAGTGCATCCATCACAGGAGAAATATTAGTGTTATTTACTTAATCCAGATTTTCTATCCCTTGGCTTCAGACCATTTGTCCTTCTTCTGTCATCTTCTGAGACTGAGTAATTCATTTCCTTCATTTAACCTGTGGCCTTGAAAATTATTTATAAGCTGATTGTGTCTACACAGATTCTTCTTTTTCCCTTCCTTCTGTAAGTTTAGCACCCTTATTTCTTTTATATAACTCTCTCTCTTTTCTCTCTCTCTCTCTCTCCCTCCCC
>NW_017729022.1:180455563-180457413 GCF_001723915.1 Gavialis gangeticus | reverse complement strand
CCCCCCCCCCCCCCCCCCCCCCCCCCCAGGTCAAACTTAGTGTATGTCACTTAACATCTTCATGCAGTTACAGTATGTGCAACCTAAGATATTGACTTTACCTTGACAGTCTTAGTGTTTGGTTCCGTAGCTCACATAGGTATTTCTCTCTCTCCTTTTGACTATTTTGTGGCTAGTGAATGTCTTTTGCAGATTCCAATATGACACTAAGACTTGAGCATGGAGTTTGAGGCAGACTACTCAGTTGCTTAAAAATGACTTCTGTGTTGCTATTGGAGCTCAAATAAGTAGTCCTTGAAACACAAGTTGCTAGGTATGTTCATTATAGAAGCTCTACAGGGGGATGGATGTATTTAGTTGCGCAGGCTTTTAATTTATTATCAGGTTCTAGTAAAAGAGGCTAATGAGTATTTAGTGTAGTGGTTGCATTCAGTCTGTAAATTTATAATGTAAAATGTTTTTTTTAAATAGTTACCCATACTTCTGTAGTTTTATGATGCACTGTAAAAATAGAAAAAAAATGTATTTGACCAGGCCAGATCCTGCACTCCTTGACTATATGAGTAAAAGTACAGAACCAGAGTTCAGTGTTAGGAAGTTGATTACTGCCAATTGTCTTGCCTCTTTTTTTTAGGTGTATACTGTATATACCGTAAATACTGTGGAAAGTGGTGGTAGCAACGCCTCTAATTGTAATGAGCTGGTACCCGTGTAACATTTATACAGTGGGGACCAAAAATCCCTCACCATATCAACACTTGTAGCATTTTATTTGACATTTCTAAATAAAATGCTTATACATTTACAGATATGCATATAAAGAAATATTTTATGAGTGTTTTGTACACATTTAAAAAAATATTTAATAAGATATTATGGGGCATATCTACACGTGATATTAATGCACCTGAATAAACTCTGGCACAGTTCACACCAGTTTATTGCTCCTGGGCACGGCATTTACACATGCACCCAGGACAGTAGCATGCTGAGTTAGGGTGGCACAGCTCTAGCTGGCAGGAAGTCTGGTGGGTCAGCTTGCTAGCCCAGAGCTGCTCTGCCCTGGCTGGCTCAGTGTGCTGTGGAGTGGTTGGCTGGGGCACAAGGGTGCTACAGTGTGGGGCTCGCTGGCAGGCAGCCCTGCAGTATAGCACCCTTGTGCCACAGCCAGCACATCACTGCCTACATGTGCATTGCAGCACACTAATAACTCTGCTGTAGGATAGTACTTGTCAGGCAGTACTATCCTATAGCAGTTAATTAGTTTACTGAAGCCTAATCGTGTCACAAGTATAGATGGTGATGCTTTCCTGTGGAGCTAATTAGCCAGTTTCTCAATAAAGCACACATGTAGATGCACCCATGATATGGTAAAATAAGTTTGCCACATTTAGAAAAATCAGTTTTGGAGTGAAATGGTCTTCAGTGAGAAGATCTTGGAACAGTCTGTCACCAAACACGACATGCACAACTGTTAATGGGAACAAGAGGGCAAAGCAGGTGATTTCCAGACTGGTTTGTGGTCTGTAAGGCTGTATGGTCTGCAGCTCACACTCTTCCTATGTAGCTGAAGGCTTTGATGTGGACACATGATCTGCATGCAGTTTTGAGTATTGACATTTGTGCAAAAAGTTTGGGAGTCCCTGGTCCCTGGAATGTGTAAAACAATGTTCCTTAAACTTTTTTCCTGCCAAACCAGGTGAGCAATGCCTGGTCCGTCCAAGGGCCAGATCTAGCTGCTGGTCCTGCTCTGGCACCTGGGGTGGGTGCAGCAGACATCATGCGTGTATGGACGGGGGTTGGGGCAGCCCAAGCCCCAAGCTAGCCCTTGAGGGTTGGGGGAAGGGGAC
>NW_017729022.1:180452572-180455552 GCF_001723915.1 Gavialis gangeticus | reverse complement strand
GCATGCTGAGTTAGGGTGGCACAGCTCTAGCTGGCAGGAAGTCTGGTGGGTCAGCTTGCTAGCCCAGAGCTGCTCTGCCCTGGCTGGCTCAGTGTGCTGTGGAGTGGTTGGCTGGGGCACAAGGGTGCTACAGTGTGGGGCTCGCTGGCAGGCAGCCCTGCAGTATAGCACCCTTGTGCCACAGCCAGCACATCACTGCCTACATGTGCATTGCAGCACACTAATAACTCTGCTGTAGGATAGTACTTGTCAGGCAGTACTATCCTATAGCAGTTAATTAGTTTACTGAAGCCTAATCGTGTCACAAGTATAGATGGTGATGCTTTCCTGTGGAGCTAATTAGCCAGTTTCTCAATAAAGCACACATGTAGATGCACCCATGATATGGTAAAATAAGTTTGCCACATTTAGAAAAATCAGTTTTGGAGTGAAATGGTCTTCAGTGAGAAGATCTTGGAACAGTCTGTCACCAAACACGACATGCACAACTGTTAATGGGAACAAGAGGGCAAAGCAGGTGATTTCCAGACTGGTTTGTGGTCTGTAAGGCTGTATGGTCTGCAGCTCACACTCTTCCTATGTAGCTGAAGGCTTTGATGTGGACACATGATCTGCATGCAGTTTTGAGTATTGACATTTGTGCAAAAAGTTTGGGAGTCCCTGGTCCCTGGAATGTGTAAAACAATGTTCCTTAAACTTTTTTCCTGCCAAACCAGGTGAGCAATGCCTGGTCCGTCCAAGGGCCAGATCTAGCTGCTGGTCCTGCTCTGGCACCTGGGGTGGGTGCAGCAGACATCATGCGTGTATGGACGGGGGTTGGGGCAGCCCAAGCCCCAAGCTAGCCCTTGAGGGTTGGGGGAAGGGGACATGGCCTAACTCTGACCAGCCACATAGGGCTTAGGGTTTGGGAATTTGTCAGGGGGAAGGGTGGCTGTATTAGTATCCACCATTCCTGCTGCCAGATTTCTTGACCCGTGCTGACTCCAGCGGACGAGATTCCATGGCTGCATTTGGCCTGCAGGCCGGAGGTTGAGCACCCCGGTATAGAACATATTGCTTATTGAGTTTTTCTCAATCCCAGAAATTAAAACTATTTGTTTTCTCAGTGTCTCGTGGTTTTCCTGGAATATTCTGTCTAACTCAGTTTGAACATAACTGCAAAGCTAACGAATTAATGATTTTAGTGATTCAAGAACCACTATTTTTAACTTGCACTGTTGTCTTAGTATATGCACACAACCTTCAGAGTCAGAAATGCATCTAGTCACACAAAAAGTGGAAGAAAAATGTTCTATCTAACAAATGTCAACTTTAGAAATAATACTTCTTCTCTTGTGCAGAAGCATTTGATACACTCTGAGAAACTTGGTTGTGATTTTTCTTTTTGCTTGTACAGTAATTTACTCCACAGCCTGGTAATTGTGCACATTTTTTAAACTAATTCTTCCAGGTGTGGGGTTGGTTTTTGTTTTGTTTTTTTGTTGTTTTTTTTTTAAGAAAAACAGTGACCATAAATTAACCATAAGGTGTTGTAAAGTGCTATTTTTAGTAATTCCCTTTCCCTTGCTGCAGAAGTTGTTGGGTTTTTTGTTTGTTTGTTTGTTTTGGTTATCTTTCCAATTAAAGGAACAAGATCATCTACTCCCTTCAGAGCTATTATCATCACCCCCTTGATATCTAATTAGATAGTATGAGTCTAGGGGGAGAGATTTCTCCCTTGGTTCATATGTCCAGTTTACAGTAGCTTCTACAATGTGTAAATGAAAGAGCTTTTTACACTTTAAATTTAATCTTAAAAGGGTAAAATATATTGAAAAAATCTGGACTAAAGAGTTATTGGGATCAGTCACTTCTTCCCTTCAAGCTCACATTTGAATTTTTGGGTTGGGTGCTAGTAGTGCCCTGAGATAAAATTCTGTTCTAAAGGACCTGGTCTATTAGTTTACTACCTAAGCAAACCTGTTCTTAGTCAATAGCACAGTGGGAACAAGAACATTGTTGGACCTTAATCTTTTTACAGACCTAATGCTCTGTGATACTCTGACAGTATAACTTGGGTATGCCTTCTGCCTTCATTGAGTACCATGCATTTCTGATGCATTGATGGTTTATCTTATTTAATAAACGTCACCAATTTGTAAGAGATTATAGGAACTAATGGAATATAAGGGTTAAAATCATGCTTTTTGCATGTAAAAGCACTAAAAGTCTAAAAGGAAAACTGATGTAATACACTACATATAAACACGTTTATAAGTTTACAAAAAAGTTTTAAAAAGGTTTAAGTTAAAAAAACAAAACAAAAAACCCACTTGGCTTGAATTTAGCCCAGAAATATGAGGCAGACTACTTGTTCCCCAACACTTATCTTGCTAAGCAGTTGGGCATTGGGGGGGGGTGTAGACTTCTTAGACAAAAGGTATGCTGCTACATATGTACTAGCAGATATACTAGGAACAATACTAGCTGTGTAATGAAGCTAAAACGCAGGGCAGCTTGCACATTCTTTTTGATAAGAACCCTTCTTATAACTAAATACTTGAAAATACTTTTATCTCAGAGCTTCATGGAAATATCTAATCTAGCCTTGCAAGGCTCCTTCCATTTTCTGAGAACTGGTTCTCACCTTCTTTCTGTGCCCATTGCCCTTGTGGCTATACAAGAGAGGGGAGTTAGCTTGGACAGTGAGGCATAGCTGTTGTTGCCTAGGAGTATACAAAAGCATATCTGGAGCTGTGCAGTCCAGATGTACCCTGAGTCAGCCTCCTGTTCTGCTCTCCTCGGAGCTTCTGCAGCCCAAGACAGTGGAGCAGCTAGGAACTATTCTTCTGCCATGCAATGCAGCAGTGACCAGAAAGGGAGCAGCTGCCACAGGGAAATATGAGTAACTGCTCAGAATGGTGTAGGCTTGTTTCTTTTTACCAGGGTAACAGGACTGAGTCAAATGTTTCTTTACTTAAAACACCCTCCCTCCTTCCCC
>NW_017729022.1:180430304-180452431 GCF_001723915.1 Gavialis gangeticus | reverse complement strand
TTAGCTCTTATTCATGATCAGATATTTTCACACCAGTTTCTCTTAAGAGGCACTGACTCACCCCAAAGCATCATTCAGACACCACTGCTCGATGTATGTTAAGTGTCAGTGCTTTGTAATACTGATACCTAAAGAGTCTGAGTCTGTCATGAGCATTACTGTATAATTTTTTACACTTTGAAATTTGAGTGCCTTTTTGAACTGTGGAATGACGAGTTAAAAGTGAAATACGTGATCTTGTTTGAGTTTTGAAGCAGAAAGAAGTACTGTACAGTGAGACTTACCAGTAAGTATAATGCTCACTTCAGCATGGGTAGGTTTAGGGGCAGATCCAGGAAGGTACGGCTGTGTGGCTCATGCACAGCAAGCTCTCTGAGCTCACTGGCTTATCAGCGTGGTTTCTGCTTTAGCATTGCTCTGGAACTTAGGAGGTGAACACTGCCACTGCTTGCCACCACTGCTTATACACACCCCTTTTCCTCAATGGTCCAGTTTGATGATCTGTATTAGGTGGGTGAGACCATTTATAGAGCTGCATATAGAAGAGAAGTGAAGTTTTGCAGTCCTATTGAAAAGATGGTGCCATAGGGGGTGCAGATCTCTTTAAAAAATAGGTAGATATTTTACTTGCCAAAATCACTACAAGTATTCTGTTTTTAACTACTGTATTTTCTGACATTATGCACCTCCCCCCCCCACCCCCCACCAAAAAAAATTCAGTGCCCCTATGTATTAGGCAGGGAAGCACCTTGCTTTAATTCCTGCTCCAGGGCAGCAGTTGCTGCATTACTGTTCAGGAAACTGAGGGAGTTTCAGTTGATTCAATGGCTTATTGTTCTTCACTCTAGAAGTGTTAATGGACATCTCTCCTTTTTAAAGATCTTAATTTTCAACTAATTAAGCTGACCTTTCTTAGGGCATTTTTGCTGTCTGCTCCTGGTCTCTCTCTTCCTATTTCAGTCCTGGAGACTCTTTGGCTCTTTTAAAAATCAGAAATCCACCCATGGAGACCAGTCTTAAGCTGAAACCCTAGCCATTGCTGCAGGTAAGCAGGAAAGGAGCATGAGTCACTGAAGACTAGGCTCCATCTCTGCTCTCTGCAGCCATAACTCTGGAAAAATATTTTCTTCAATCTCACTTTCAAAATGAGGCATATATTCTGGGGCATGTTGTATGTGAGAAAATATGGTGTATTTTTCTCACAATGCAAAGAGGAAAAAAATCACATATGGCCACTTTTACTATCAAATGAACCAAATAAACTAGAATGTTTTTCTCTGAGCTTTATTACATAATGGTAAACATTTGCTGAGCTTAAATTGTTCAAGCCACAGCTTTTAATCTCTGAGCATGCAGCCTCAACAGCTCTTTATGTCGCATAAGTCCAAACTTACGGGGTTCCATAGTGGTTAGTATGGTGAATGTGACGCAGTCGTTCGGCTGTGTCCTGTCCCATCCTGCCTCTCCTCCTCCCCCGCATCTTTTCCCAGCCACTGGCTACTCTGGTCTGCAGCCAGAACTCCACTGCCCCAGCTTATATTGCCTGCACTTGACCCAGTCTGTTCTGTCCCAGACTGACTTGGGTTGCAGGGGGAGGGGGGTTTGATGTGTGTAAAGAGGGGGTACCCCTGCTCCTGGGTTCCCAGGGGGCAGGGGGGGTGCTGCCCAATGTCTTTGCAGCTTTTAAACAGCAATTGACATGGGGACTTTGGGTAACCCTGCAGAGCACCCATCACCCTAGGAACCCAGAAGCAGAGGTACCCTCTCTCTACACACCTTGTCATCCCCACTCCCCCCCAAATCACCCTGGGATACTCCAGAGCCCAGTCAGGTGCCACAGATGGAATTCAGTTGATAAGCAGCATGGTGGAAAATGCTGTTTAAAAAGAGTGAAGCCTGTCAGCATCCTGCAGAATATTCAGCTCCCTGGGGACCAAGAAGCAAAGGTCCAGGCACCCTTCTACCTAGCCACCCATAGGGAAAATCTTAAGGCAGTAGCTGGAGGCAGAGACCTTGGGCAGCCCCCTGTGAAGGGAGAAGCAGGGATCCAGATAGCTGCCTCCACAATATACTGGTCACCCCTTCACCCCCAGATCGGCCTGTGATGCACCAACCCCTCGTATATTTCCAGAAATTGAAGTAAATTGATTACTAATTTGGTGGGGGAAGTAGTCTCTTGAAGCCATAAAAGCTCTGACAGCCCCAGGATACCCAGCTCTTGGGAAATCAGAAGCATGGTCTAAGGGCCTAGGCAACCCCTCCTCATCCCCTCCCCCCATTGCCCTCACACTTGAGTAGCCCCAGTCAGGGTGCCACCACACAGATTTTTAGTAAAATTCAGGAATCTTCTTTACTGAGCCCTGTGTTAGAAGGAGGATCAGAAAATTGCAGTTGTGGCCATTGACATTGTCTTTTCCTGTGTTGTCTGGATACCAAGGAAGAACATCTTTCTCCCCTGTTCAGGGAATACTGGAGAAACTGGGGTTCTTGCTACTGGGAGGCATGCTGGGATGGGTGTTCACTGCCACTCCCTAGTGGTGGTTTGACAGCACTGCAGTGCCTAAAATGTGACTCTTCCACCTGGCCCCTTTGGCAACATACACGCAGACCCATCTAACCTGGGACACCTGTGAAGCAGTTCCAAATCGGTGACATGCTTAGAACAGTTTAAGTATTATGTCTGTCCACACCTTAAGGCAAATTCTCACTGTGTGTGTGTTGTACAAATGTGAGTGGAACCTCCTTTGGACCTCTGGCTTAAGGGATACTTGAAAGTGCCCCACACAGCCAAGATTTCTTTCATTTTGCATTCAGCAAAGACCTTGGGGCACTTGTCCTTAGAAAGCGGGATATTAACACTATTGTTTTGAATATATGCTGAACATTTTTTTTTCTATCAATACTCTCTTTATAAAATTCACCTTAAATTGTAATAACCTTTTTGTTCCAGACTCCATAACCACATCTTCAGCACAGATTAAAGACATTTTCATTTTCTAAACTTTCTATCCATTATTGTGGTCCTTAATGTGTTAGTGGGAGCATCTACATGAAACATTTACTGTGGAGTTGCCTAATTGGCTCCTCAGTAAAGTCTAAGTGTCTACACCTGCAGCCCTATGAGGTCTCAGTGAATTAATAAACTCTGCTTTAGATTAATACTTGTACACACAAGTACAATCCTGGGGCGGCATTTAGTGTGCCACAGCACACACGTAAACACTGATGGGGTTGGCTGGGGCACGAGGATGCTTCAATGCAGGAGCTGCCTGCTGGCTATCCCTGCACTGGAGCACCCTCTTGCCGCAGCCAACCCCTCCACAGCATACTGAGCTGTGTTGGAGCAGCCCTGGCCTGGCAGGCTGACCCCCTGGACCTCCTGCCAGCTTGGGCCACTCTGCCCTGGTTCAATGTGCTGTAGTCCCAGATGCATGTGTAAATGTGGCACCCAGGAGCAATAAACTCTGGCGCAAACTGCACTAGATTTTACACACAGATTTTAGCACATTAATAATGCACCAGATTTTAGTCACATTAATAATGTGTAGATGTGCCCAGTTTGTATAAAAATAAGAACCTTACAATCTTCAGATGAAAGTTATGTAAAGACTTATAATTCTAAGTGCTCTAAGCTCTATAACTTGTTGTACTTTTTTTGTTTCCTCTAATTTTTTGGAAAAAACAGTTGAAGAAACTTTTTTAAATTTCTTCTACATTTCTCTTTTGTGTAGACGACATTGCAAACCCGTCTGGAGAGACTCTTTGAGGCCTGTTTTCCTTCCATACCTGTTCTTGAAATAGAAGAAGAAGTAATTTCCTTAAATCTCTTGTTGGAAGTGGACAGCAAACAGATGAGAACTGGCGAGACCTTGGTAAACAGTGGGTAAGTAACCAATCGTTTGGCAAACTTAAAGAAGAATGAGTACATAAATGCTGCTTTTAGTTAAGTGTATGTTTTAAAATGGGTTAAAACTTCAAATCTGAAATTATTCACTAAGTTGAATATATAAAAGCTGATGTAGTTTTTAAGTCTGTTTTTCAGTTACTGTACATCCGTAGCATTTCATCTATGGTTGATGGTTTCTCATGTACTTTCAAGTGATGTCTAAATGAGAGAGTTAATTAGGATGTGGCTTATTACTTACACTTTGCTACACTTTACTGTATTAATTCATATGATGATGAAGTCTAAGTAGGCCCTGTTCTGTTTGCTCTGGGCCTCCTTCTCCAATTATATGTCTGAAGAATAATTGTTCTGAGAACACGACAGCAATTTTAGCTCCCCCGAGTACTAATGTTTGGGCACAAGTTTAATTGGAATGTATAATATGTCAATCATATTAACAACTAGAATAAATGGTTAAAGCAGCTGAGTCATATGATTCTTCCTGAAGATGACTTGACTTATGATGGTCTGTGTAGGGAGCTGGTGGATGTATGGACAGAGCTGCAGGATATCCATGATGCATATGGATTGAGGTACCAGTGGGGAGGCTCTCATGGCAACAAAAAGCTTTTGTGTTCCTTGGGAATCGATACAAGAAATATTGTGAGTTCCTCAATAAAACTTAATTGATTAACAACTGTTCCTTTAACCTGCTATAAATGTACATGTGCATGTATATGTTTTTATGAATGATCGCATCCCTTGATGGCAATAGGGTTTCATGCCAAACCACTTAACAACAGTGAAGATGTAGTACTTAAGTTCTTAAAATGAAAATACTTAAATATTAAAAACAAATTAAAATCTTCTTACCCATATTGCATGTTTGCTCTACTATAGATCTTACACTTATAGGCCCAGGAGCAATATTTTCAAAGATTGATTTGTTTTAAAGTTGTTTTAAGACAGCACAAGAGAACTTTTTAAGTGATCTTTTTTTATCAGCTTTTTACAGGCAACAAGAAGCAGCCTGTGATAGTACCCATGTATGCAGCAGGACTGGTAAGTACTGTAATGCAGTTTCCAAAAAATACTGTATGGGCTTTTGAAAGTATAATCAAATATATTAAGTACCCTCTGTGAAGAGAAGCTAAAAGATATGTGCCATATATACTGGACATCAGCTGACATTGGGGAAAGCACTCTTTACAAAGCTGAACTAGACTAATTAGCTTCACAATAAATATCTTGCATCTATACGTGTGGCCCTATTAGGCCTCAGGAAACTAATGAACTCTGCAGCAGGGATAGTACTTGTATTTACAGGTGCAATTTACTAGTACTGCCCTGCTGCAGAGTTTTTTATTTCTCAACACTGCACGTGTAGATGCTGATGCGACTGGCTGGGGCACACGGGCCTGCTAACTAGCTCTGCACTGGAGCACCCTCATATCCCCAGCTGAGCCAAGTCAGAGCAGCCTCAGGTTGGCAGGCTGCCTTCCACCACACTTCCCCCCAGACCTTCTGCCAGCTGAGGCTACTCTGACCAGGCTCTGTAGTGTGGTCCTGGCCCTACATGTAGATATGGCACCTGGGAGCAATAAATTCTGGTGCAATAAATACTGGAGTTTATTGCTTTGCTTTAATAGCACGTGTAGATGCACCCAGTGAAACCAAAAATAATTATATACTCAGACAAAGTATGTGGGATTCGGGATATAGATATAAACACTTTGAACACACATGTGACAACAGACATTTTAAAGGATCGTGTCAGTAATTGATTGGAGCATCAGCCTATATGGTCTAACATAGTATGATTTGTCCAGTACTAGATGCTTCAGTAGAAAGTTCAAGAAAAATCATAGTAGCAGGTATGGTACATTTAATGTTATTTTTCCCAAACCCCATCAAACTTTGCTCTTGCAACCATTGTATTGAACTTCTATATGTAACTTTTGTATGTAATTACATGAATATGTTGCATAGTTTAAAAAACAGTATCTTTTCCCAGTATTTTTAGGCATGAGAATATCCCCTTGTAATGTGTTGCACTATCCTGAACATACATACTCTGTAAAAGTCCTTTAGGTACAAGACTTACTGAATCCTTACGTTCAGCGGATTCCATGACTTCTGAATCCTTCAAGGAATCCTCTTATGGAATTCACATTGGGCCCTCCATACTTCCACATTGTATTCCATGGACATAATCACTGTTTTTGCTCTGATGATTAACTGAAATATCAGAGAAGCAGTAGCACCAGTCCTGGGTGTCATCTTAGAGTCACCGCAAGGATGTAAGCTGCCAGCTTGGCTACTGCCTCAGTTGTGGCTGCTACCCCTGCCCAATTATGCCTTTTTGCAGAAGTACTTTTCACTTCCAAGGACACTGAAGTAGAAACCTTTTTATTTTGTATGATGAGATCATCCTTTTTAATTTCAGAATTGTAAAGTATTGACTTGTCTAGCATCTCATGCAGGCTGCCATATCTTTATTAGGAAGAACACTGAGATAGCAAAGCAACAATTTTTGATATCTCAGTGAAGCAAACTTTCTACTCCTAGGAGGTTGTTTTTTTTTCGGTTTTTGGTTTTTTTTAAGTAGTACTACATCAACTCTTCCTACACAAGAAATTTCAGTCATCTCTGTTATGTATTAACCTCTGATATCAAGATTTACCAGGACATATTTTAATGTATGAATTTACAACATTTTTTTCAGAGATACTAATCTAAAATCAAGAATACTGTAACCTAAAATTGAATCTTCCAGAGCAGGTGCTTTCTGATTTTTATTAAGGTCCATTTTATATATTACTTTGTACCAGCATAACCTGCATGTAAAGGGACTTTTAAATCTCTTTAGTAAGCAGTGACTTATTTTTGTGTGTATTTAGGAGCAGATCCATCTATTGTATCAGCAGTATGTAATGCAGAATAAGAGACAGTGTTATACATACATGAAAGCCTTTGCAGAAAATTTCATAACACTCTCACGGTCACTTTCTTCCAGGCTGTACGTGTGAAATACTAACATAACTAGATAGGCCTTCTCAAGACAGCCATCTCTCTTAAAAACAATCTTACCCTGCAGCTTCAGCTGGTTCCTCCCCTCCCAGAATAAGTCTTACTGTCCCAGAGAAGCTGGGACTTGAACCACCTGGCCTCTAGACTAGCTAATTAACTTCCTTGCATTAGTTTGGTTTTGGTATGGATCTGTGTGCCGACAGGACCCTTGTATTTTTGATAATGCAAACTTATGCTGATTTAGGAAAGAAGCCAGAGGTTTAGAACTTGGCTAGTTCTGCTTGGCCTTGAACACTTCATTCAGCCTCACTTCATTGGGTCTCCCTCTGTTCTTTTCAATGGATGTAAATCCATGACAGTAGCTATAGCAGACTGTAAACAATACTTGACGCAGAATCAGTTCTTGGAATTGTACTACAGAATTATCTGTACATTATTACAGAATGATAGTTACAAAGAATCTTTACATTGGTTCCTGGGACCAAAATGGAATAAATAGTACTCGTCCTTTCCACTCTGCCTTTTGATCCTTTTTTATAATAGACCACTAGCAAAAGAAAAGGGAAATGTCTGTTTGATTTGTATGACAGTTTCTTCCAACTTGTTACTGAAAATACAATTAAATTTTGATTAAAGGGGACTGGATCTATGTAAACCGTTTTTTCTGTGCTGTGTTTGATAGAGCCAGAAGAGGTCTCAATCTGAGAAATAACTTCGGGGAGATGCACAACTTCAGATAGTACTGGGTATAGTCTCTGTAATTCTTGGAATGTTTGTACATATGACTTCTTTTTTTTAGGGTATGCTAGAGCCTACCAAGGAACCCTTGAAACCAATATCTGCTGCAGAAAAAATAGCTTCGTTAGGACAGACGCCGCCTGTATCACCGGAGATGAACACATGCACATCTGATCAGTTTCAGGTAAAAACAGGAAAAAGATGATGATGATGATGATGTCTAAACTGGCTTTTTAACATTTTACAGTTTTAGGTTCCAGAACCAAAGGAATCTGAGTATGTAAAGGAGAGGTTTTTCTCAACGCCACAGTAAATCCCCACTCTTGGATCCACTACTCATGAGGCTGGAGGGAGTCCCCTAGCTAAGTGTCTAGCTGCCAGCCAGTATCAGGGATTACCTGCATCTTCTAAGAGCCCTGGTGACCTCTAATGCCCTAATAGTTTACTTTCTAACAACTGACAATGAGACAGTTGCTGCTGTGATTGTGAATAGTACCAATACAGCTGGTCCTTCTCTGACTGATGTCTTTCATTAAAAACTCTGGTTTTCCTGTAACTTCTCTAATCTAGTGCCTTATTATTTTTCATTTCTTTTCTGTATGGAGCCACTTTACCTGTCTGACCAGGATTTTTTTTCTAAATTATTATTTAAAGCTGTGCTTGTTGCACTATGTTTCCATTCTCCTTTCCCCTTTATCTTTCAGAATATGTAGGAGGCAGCCTAGCCACCTGGAGAAATAGCCTGGGTGCAGTCATAAAATGTCCATTGCTAGCACATGTGATTGTCTCCACCGTCTGGGCAAAGACCGCGACTGGTTCTGCTGACCCGCTTGTACCAAAATGTCTCCATGAGCAATTCTGTCAGTGTTGAACACCTCAAGGCTTCTTGAGTGGTGCCTCTACCCTATAAGTCTGATGCAAAGTAAGTTCAGAAAGAGTCTAAGCAAGCCTTTGATTGCACCAGAGTCTAGATTATCCCGTTAGGTACCAACAGACTGCATATATGCCAAGCATTTGAATGCAGCAGGTCTGGTGAACTGCTAAAGCACTTTGCTTTGGTGCCTTGCAACAATTACCGGTATTATTTAGTTGAGCTAGTATGGTGCTCTGAACCATCTAAGTAATTGGTATGTCACCACAGAGTCAAAGAATAAAAAGTTCAATCCAAACTTCCATTTGAGTTTAGGTCTTAACTATGCAACTCCTCTGATTGTGTGTCAGAGTCGTAAGTACTGTTGAAGAAACTACTGTGACTCCAACTCCCTGTCACGTCACAATGTCAGGTACTTCAGGGCTTATTGATTTCTTGGTCCTCCTACAGTGCCTTGGGTGCATTACAGTTACCACCATGTCTTGTTGATTAAGGTGTTTTGCATTGTTGACTGCGCTTGGAACTGTCAACACAATAGGTGCCCCAAGTGCATCTGTACTTTGTGCTTATCCCTTATCTGTGTCTTTGCATTCAGCTCTTATGCTTGCCACAGCATCAGAACATCAGAGACAACGTGGCCAGAAAAAACATTCATGAATTGGTGGTGCGAGTGCATCCCTTTTCTAGTTCTGTTTTAAAACAAGGCCTACAGAGAGATTGATTATTGCCACCAGTGTCTTTCAGAGATGTCCATTCATTACCTTGTTCAGTCTGAGCTGAAGAAATGTTTGGGTTTTTTGCCCCAAAACTTTATCAGGACAAAAGAGGGAAAAGCAGCCGGCTTCTTATGGAATTCAAGCATCTCCTCTTACAACCAGGATGATTGATGTCAACTCCATTAATCTGTAAACCTGCTGGAATTACAGGACAAAAATAGCCGAATGCTTTGAAAAATGCCACTTTCACACTTAGCTGGCATTACTTGTGCGAGATGCTGAAGATGGTGTAATATCATTCTTCTACCCAAGCTATTTCTAAAGTAGTAGAGTGACACAGTGCCCTTGCACACTATACTGGCGCTATTATTCCATTTGCTTCGTGAGATTCTGGTGAGTGAGTCGATCTTGCCTCCAGCTTCAAATTGCCAGGACTTTTGCAGATTACCTCCCCTGGTCTATGACTATAGAGAAGAGGCATCCATATTGGGGAAGCTACATCACTCCTCAATTCCTGCTGCCTGTGTTGAATTTCCAATCCCAGATGGACAAGCACCAGAATTAGCTTCCAGACGTGTACATCTTTCTGCTCTCTTCCCCAGAGCAATATAGGATTTGATACCCTTTTCAAATGGCATCAGAATGGGCTGATACCAGGTAGTCTTGGATGCTTTGATTGGTGATTAGTCAGGTATTTACACACAAACCTTAGCTGTTCCCAGATGCTCACGATGAAGGAAAAACCCTTTACAGAAAGTAGAGAGCAAAACCTTTTGTTCCATTGGCTTTATACCATAAAGGAATGCCATATTGCAAGTCTAAAGCTCAAAGACTTGGCTTACAGGATGATTCTGTACCCTGGGAATGGGGGTACTCTGGGTTGCTGTCTACAGATGCAGGTTGATCTGAAACTTGGTATTACCTACTAGCAAGAACTGCATGGTATTTGGAAGGCTCAAGAGCATATAATGAATTAATCTTCTTGGATGCCTTGCTTGTTGATGAAGGTTGGGGTCCCTTGCTTGTTCTATATAGCTTCTGGTTACCTTGGCTAACAGAAAGTACAGGATTTGTTTCAGAGGAGATTTCTTAAATTGTTCTTCAATGGGCCAGCAGTGGGAAGAGAATGTAGGACAATCCAAAGATTTGTTGTGGATATTGATAACAATAAAATGGGAATATGTTAGCCAGCCTTAGAGGTACCTGAAGTCTAGTCACAAGCCACAGACCCACCAGTTGTATCTAGGTCATGGCATGATCTTAGAGATTTGATAAGTTAATTCCAAATTCCTTCATTTCTATTTATGACCTTGAATTTTTCTTCATACCAAGCAGATAATCTCTGCATACACTCTGATGGATACCAAGGTCATAATGGTTTTCAGAAATCTGGTTTCTTAATAGTATGGATTTAAGATGGTTCTTATGTCTTGCATAAACAGAACAACATGATTAGGATTGGTCTCTCAGGAAAATGTTCATTTATGAGATTCAGTAACATTCCAAAAAGAATTTCTTCTCACCTTTATTCATCCAGATAAGTGAGAATGAGAATACTGTCATATCAAGCAAGCTAATCCGTAGCAGTCTCCTATTAGTAATTGAAGAATTGGTGAGGGTTTATGAACTGTATAATGCAGAAGGTCAAGTGATCACAGTGGTGCCTCTGGCAATTTATAGCTGAGTTCTCACTTTTGAGACAGGACATCTGAAACTTCCTTCTATTCTCAATGTTAATCTGCCAATGACCTGTGTAAATCATTGACCAAATATCACATGACTGACTGCTCTTTTCCATTTACTGAAGGAGTTCTCAAGTAGCAAAGGTTTTATGACCTTAGCTTTTTGCTGGCTGTCTTTTCAGTGTTGGTGCCATTAGACCAGTGATTCTCAACCAGGGTATAATGGCATCCTGAGGTACCATGATATCTTTTTAAAGGTGTCTCAGTATTAGCACTATTAGGTATACAAGCCTCTACACTTGATTCACAAGATAAACTTAAAGATTTCAAGTAGGAATCCATAGTGTCAAAAACTTTATGACCTTTTTGTGATCTAAGTTCTTTGCAATAATATAATTATTCTTGTAATTTTTCCATAGTGGAAAAAAAAATAAGTGGAAACTAAGAGCTGGCCTTTTTTCCAAGGAGTCCCTTGAGTCTAATGAAGGTTGAGTGCCCTGAGTTTAAAAAGGTTGAGACTTCAACTTTTGTTGAACATCATGTACAGAAGCTACCACTCTGCAGAACAAAACATGATTCTTTTTGTTAGCTTGTCTCTTGGAAGGATAGAACGTGAACCACATTCTAATGGGGGTTTAAAGTCCTCAGATGTTCTCTTTGTATGTAAGTAAGGTGTTATCAGTAAGGGCTGTCAGGAAAAGGAAATCTTTGCTCAGTTCCAGAGAGAACGAAAAGTCGTGTTACGGACAAGTGGCGAGCAAGGACTGAATATACAAGTGGAGAGAGTAAAAAGACAAGGAGAGCAAGAAAACATGGGAGTAAAATCTGTAAAGGAGTTGAAAAGTAGTGACTCTTGCCAAAAAGCTTATACCTCACTTAAATCACTTAAATGTATTTGGAAAGACTAACTACAGACTATTAGACTTCTCTTCACTTCATATGTACCTCACAAATCTGGTTAGAATATGGAAAAGTAACTTGTTAAAAAAACAAAACCAAAAAAAAAGCTCCACACTTTAAGATCAGGTTCTTAATTTTATCTAGTTCTAATAATCTCAGTTCTAGTAATCTCATTTAGCCCTCAGAGAATTGTAAACTTTACTGACTGCCCCCCCACACATGCACACTGTTAATTTAATACAAATTAAATTTGTTTTTAATTCAAATTGGCATCTGAGCTCCACTTTGATGAGTTACTTGTTGACAGTTGTTTTTCTGCCCCACTCTCGAATGCTCATCCCAGCAGGGCACATCTCCATAAACTCAATGTGAAATTACATCTAGATTATGGATCACTGCAATAGCTAATTTATATCTCAAGTGCTATATCTAGAGAGTTGTCCATTTTATTCCATAGCAAGCCTGAAATAAAAGGTGCATAAAAAAACTCATTAAGCATGAGGGGAAAGTCTACTTAAGGAGCTGCCCTCTCAACAATTACACTGACTGTTAGATCTCTGGGAGCAGGGACCCTTTGTATTTTTCTGAATCCACACAATAGGAATTCAATCCATAACTAGGAGTTTGAGGCATGATAGGAAAACTAATAGTAGTTAGTTCCAGTCAAGATGTTTGCAGAGTTATTGTATAACCTGCCTTGTGTCTATTGGTGTTGTGCTCTGATTTTTCAACTGTGGCTTAATACTCGATGCCTTGCTGTCTCTGTTCTTCTTTCAACATTCCTTTTTTTTCTTGTCTTTTTTCATTTTCATTTTTTTATATTATCATCCTAGTATATATCAAAGCTCTTGTTCATGTTTCAAAATGCCTTCTTTATACTGGGAGATGTGTTTTCTTTGGCAAAGCCTGAGGTTGTCATCCTCCAAACGTACAGAATGACTTTAGGTTTTCTTGTTTGCGTCAATGCTCGTGCTGAACTTCAGTCTTTGAGCTCCATTGTTCCATGCTGTGACCCAGGCCTTGAGAGAAGAGAATTTACCACCAGTTCTTTTCTGAAGGTGTTGCAGCAGGTTAATTAATTCTTTTTGGAAGGTGTTAATCACAACATATCTACATGTTCACATCTGCAGAGTTGGAGATGAAATGTAATGATATCAACTTCGTACTTAGCTATTAGAGGCTGATCGGTCTTCAATTAAATTGTTAGGCGGGCTCTTAAAAAGCACTGTTAATTGGGTTAGGGGCCACCAGGATTGCTAGCAGTGACAGATGTACACAACCCTGCTATTGGCCACCAGCCAGAGACTGCTATGGAACCCCCTCCAGTTACACGTGAGAGATCCAAGAATGTATAACTGCCTTGCTATGTACACTAAGAGAACAAAAATCACAGGTAAGAAAATTCCTTTGGAGTAAGAGATGAAAGAATTTGTTACAGTTTAAAGTGCAGTGAAGTAGCTCTGAAATACTTCAGGAAGGAAAGTGGTATTTCAAAACAGTTGGGAATTTTTGTATAGTAGCATAGCCAATAAATACTTACCATCTAATACATGAATTTCTGGTAATAGACAAGAGTCATGGTGGGGAGAAAGCTTCAGGGTCTGTTTGTAGCAGCTGTTTAAATATTGGTGGTAAACTTGTATTGCCAATGTAGTTTTGCAACTCTCTTGCTCTAGTTCAATTTTAATGAGTTACTTTTGCGTAGACAACCTTTTAAAACTTAAACATTTTTTTAGGGTTAAAGACACTCCTATTCCAAGTCCTATTAGTGTGCTAAAAGGGAATCTTAAAAGCAGATAAAATTGCTACACCAGAAAGCCATAACAA
Source organism: Gavialis gangeticus (assembly GCF_001723915.1). NCBI lineage: Eukaryota > Metazoa > Chordata > Crocodylia > Gavialidae > Gavialis > Gavialis gangeticus. The sequence continues at coordinate 180,438,781 of NW_017729022.1, read as the reverse complement.
TTACACAGTAGAACAAGAGATCTTTCAATTTCCTCCTCTTACTTTCTGAGCTCTCCAGGTAACCCCCTAGTAGTTGGGCCTGTTTGCCAGCCTCTATATGGCTCCTCCTATGTAAATCTGATTTAGGGTGGCTGGGGGGAGGGAGGAGGCCCAGTCCTGTCATTCATTTCTCCTGTTCCTTGTTGGGCATTCTTTTGGTAGTTAAAAATATCGCATTAGGAGAGCTACTGAAAATACTGAAGCTTCCACTGGGTGTTCTGCCAAACTAAAACTTAAAATTCTCATATCTGAACTTTGCCATTGTCTGTATTTTCTAGGGCACTTACATGGAGCTTTGAATGATCAGTGTAGTCAGAGACCTCCTAGGGGCAAAGCTAATAGAACCAGGAACTATTCCTTTGCATTTAATTGTCCAGATCATTTTGTGTTCAGCCCCCTTACTTTCACTTCATATGCTGTCTTGGAGAGGGCGGATGCTCCTCTCTTCATATATTTTTGTAGGTATCACCAACATTACATACAGGTTTTTGCAGTTTATACGGAGCTTTCTGCTTGATAACTATCCAAGCTAACAGAATAACTTTTGTCCCCTGAAGCAGGATAGTATACCTTTCTATGTTGGAGTGAAATAGGTTTTTTTTCTGCGGCAAGGGGCTGTTGATACTTTTACCTTGTTCTGCTAACATTTGAGTGAATCATGTCTCAGAGACACTGCTGCTGGCAGACATGAAAAAAAAAGAGAAGAAACGGCGTTTTACTTTAGACCTGGTGCACTCCTGCACTAAGCCCAGCACATACCCAGAACAGACAATCGTGTTAGTTGGACCCGGTTCACTCAACATCTGTATAAACTGGGCACATTAGTGCGGCATTCTTGGCACTTTTATCTAATAGCTGATTGAATTTTATCTAATAGCTCCTGAAGCATCCAATCTATACAGACGCTGAGGAGCCTGGTCGAACTACTGTGCTGCCCCTTCCGGTAAAGCTTGTTTTTTTTTTTTCTTCACATCTGTCAGCAGCCTAGACGTCTACCTGAGAGAGAGAGAGTGGTATAATTTGAACATAGTTTTGCCAGCTGGCCTCAGTTCTGACTCTGAATGCTTCTGAGTTTAATCCTGGGTTTCTCTTTAATGGGGACATCGAGCTATCGTGGGATTCTTGTCTAACTAATTGGAGGCTAGTAAGAAAGTTTTTGTCAGAAGAGCTGTGGTTCAAGCCTGTTTTCCTCTTAATGAAAAAGCTGGTGAACTGTCTTTTTTTTAGCCCACCACTGCTTCCCTTTTATAAGTAAAGCTGCTTCCAGAGTTGGTATGCTTTTGGTACTACAAAAACATTTCAAACAAGTTGCTGGTTGTAGCTATTGTAACTACATCAGTTACAGCATCTCCATTGGCACAACTAGTTTTCTTTGTCATTAACTTGAATTGTCAGTATTTTAAGGGCTAACAGCAAATAAAAATTGGACATGGCATTAAATCCTTTTGGCTACCACAGTGATGTACTACTTAAAGCATACTCATCTGTACTGGAAACATTGCAAAGGTATTGGGTGAAAGATGTCTAAGGTAAAGTGTTGCTGTAAATAAATACAGAATTCTCTACCCTCCTCTTTTTTTTTCTTTTTCTTTTTTTAAATAAAACTCAAGTGTTGAGAAACCAAAGGTTCTCAAATTGTTTGGACCTGGCTCAAGCTTCTGAAACTGTTTTGTAACATTGTGTGACTTGTTAGCACGGAATGCTGTCAGCTTTTGGAGAAGGCCTCACTTACTGCCAAAAGAGTCAGCATCTGCCTCTCAACCTTTTGAGAGCCTTCTAATTAATCTTTAGTGAAGTTTCAAATTGATTTTCAAGGAGTTTCTAGCTAGTTCTTACTGGTGACAGAACTCTGAAACCCAAGAATCAAACTTACCTAGTTCAAGGCAGTTCTTTCCAATTGCTTCTGCAAGCTAACTTCACTTGAGCAGCACTAGGCAGAACAAGAGAGATTGAGAAGTTCTTAATATTTATAATACCGCTGATGTGGCTGTTGTATGTTTTGCAGTGCTCTAACCAAAAACCATTTATAAATTATACTGGTTTTCAGGACAGCTAAATATATATCTGCCTCTTCTACACAATCTCTACGCCTTGTCCAGTTTACCTACGTGTGCAGGGGGATTGAACAAAAGGAAATGGAAAGCCAAAGATACTCTCCCAGGAGGAGCCCAAGTTTCCTTTTTTAATCACATTCCTGTGGTGCACACGTTGTGTAGTCAAGTCTTGAGATCCTGTCTCATTGCTGGGGGGAGTTTGGGACTTCATCTTTCTTGGCTAGATTGATCAAGCAAAGGGTGGTATTCAGTTTTGGGGGATTGTAGAAAGCAATAGGCTCCCCAAGTGTACTGGTAGAATGATCTCAAGAAAGGAAACATGGACTCCTTCATGGTGAATAACTTATTTCATACAATCATGCAAAGGTGTATAGAAGTGCAAAACACTTTCTAGAACTATATTCTATTTTAAAATCCCCTCCCCCAATTAAATTGTATGTTTAGTCTTTTTATGCACAAATGGGTTAGTCTTTTGCTTATGTTTTAGCTCTGTCTTAATATTTTTGTATAATACTTATTAAAACCCTGTTGGGGCTAGATGATTGGGGCGATCTCTGCTTAAAGTTGAGCTCAACTTTTATTTTGTTGAAGAAGGTACTTTAAGTATATATTATGAAAACTTACAGCTCACAACTTCTAAAGTCTTAAAATATTTGGAACTTATGTTCAATTCTTTCTCTAATACTTGGGCACAAAAAAGAAAATTCTGTTGTGAGACACTTTACATTTGTTATAACCTGAACTGACTATAAAATCTGATTTCTGACTTTTCAACTCTAGGAATCTCTACCACCTGTCCAGTTTGACTGGAGTAGCAGTGGCCTTACTAACCCTTTAGATGGTACGTCTCTCCGTAGAGCCTCTAGCACCAGAGCTAGAGTTAAGAAAGCTACAAAGTTCAGACAAACGTCTCTCTGCTGATTTATTTTTTTAATATATATTTATTTCTTACTCCTAACTTTGGAAATTCAGGCTTTCTTTCTGATTAGCTGTGCCCCCAAGTCTTAAAACACAGCTCTCTGTGATTTTAGGTTCCTACATTCATGCTGAGCACACAAAGCTGCATTGTACACACCTCATAGTCGCTCAGATTACGATGAAGATCTGACTAGGTTAGATTTGATTTACATGTTTAACCTGTAAAAATGTATGTTGCCAATGAACTGATACGTTATGAATAGCAATGAAGTGTATGCTGGTTACTACAAAGCACAATAGTTTAACCAAAAACTCTTTGCAAAAGATACACTTCTAGACTGAAAGTTTTCACTTTCACAGATATACATTTTCCACTTAGACATTTAATGACTTCATGCATTGCTACTTTTGCTTAAACTCTGTATCAAAATAGATCTAATGTATTAAATTTTGAAAGAGATGCCTTCAAACTTATTTGTGTACATGGTTGAAACTTCACTTCCAAGAGCTTCATATATGTATGTATGTTTTAGTGGAGAAGTGAGTTGTCACACTAACTCCTGTCTCTCAGGTGCAAGCTTGAGGAGAGAGAAAAATAACAGATTGTGAAAACTTGCTGGATGGCAGGTTAAAAGTCTTACAGAGAAAACATTTTTAAAAGGATCCTGCCAGCAACAGTTAATTCACAATGTATAAGTTACTCAAATAACTAAAATTTTGTGCATGTTACTATGGGTGTTACCTAGTAGTTCTCAGGGTACATAGGTTGCAATGGCTTAAATATCAGTATCAATATGATGATGAAGGAAAGCCTGGATGGACCCTTTTGCTGTTGTCTGGTGTCTTATATCTTTAGTCAAATCATCATGCTTTCTTTTAATAAGCAACTTCAAAATGTATCCTGTTTCTGATTTTGTTTCAGTATTAAAGGGGAACAGTATAACTTATTACTGAGGAGCTGGATGTAACCCTGGCATTCATTTCCATGTATTTACATTGCTTTAAACTAAAATACTTTATAGTTAAAAATGGCAAATAAAATTTGTCAGTTTTTTTCAGTTCTTTTTGCTAATTGGGGGACCAGTTAAATTTTTAATGATGAAAGAATAGCTTTAACTATGAAAGGAAAAGGCCCATTTATATTCCTATTACAAATTGACCTAAGTATTGTTTCCCTTTAATTGGACAGATCTCTCTTCCTGGATCTTGCTGATTCTATTCCATTTTTAGATCGAAATAAATCTTTCTCTCTACTTAAAATTACTAGTGTTTGAATTACTTGCTGCATTGTACATGAGAAAATGTACATTGAATTAAGTTGTTAACATCTTTAGAAATTACAAACTAATACTGTAAGCATTGTTTTCATGTCAGTTTTTAAATTGTGTACTGAGTACTAATTATAACTTGCATGTTCAAGTGTGTGTCTTACCCCTTTTTATACATAAACCCCTCCCTTGGCTTACCTTCTATATGGCTGCCTACCAACACGGTCACTGAATTTCAAGCTAGTGGAGGTTCCACTCTTCTGAACCTTGATTTCTTTGGGCCCGTGGATGACAGTAGCTCTAGCAGCACCACCACAATCCCAGGTCAGCAGAGTGTTAAAACCACAAATGTAGTCTTATAACAATTTACTAAAAGCATGAACACATCACTTGACTTTCCTATAAACAAGGAGAACTTTAAGAGAGCGTTTCTGTAAAATGTGTATGTAGTATGTTATTTTTCTTTTAATGTGTATGCTGTTTTCTAACATTTGTATGAAGTGCTAAGTATTTGAAAGGTATTATTAGCTCTGTACTGTTACCTATATAATCAGTGAATGGCTCTTAAGTTTTTTAAGCACTGAATATGTTAAAACGCTTTCCTTACTTGATTTTAAATGAAGAATTTTTGGAAGCTTTTCAAAGTACTTCATATTAAGAAACTGAAACATAGATATAATGGCTACAAAAAGGGAGAAGTTCTCCCTTTTGAATAAAAAGCTATCAGCAATATAATTGACTATTGTAATTGGTATGTATCGTAAATATAAATTCCTAAATGAGTTATACTTAAGGTGTGAGAGGTTTAAAATCCTCATGACATAACTAGCATCTATGGTTACCTAAAAGTTGTACTTCTGTTCCTTGTCTGACAATGAATGTTACAGTATAAGAAAAGTGTTTTAACAATATTCATAGCAACAAACAAGGACAGTTGTGTGTTTGGGGGACACTAAAAGCGTAAGCAATATATTAAGCCATTGATTATAAAACAAAAGCAGTTTTAGCCATGCTGAAAGCTCATGCTCTTGGGAAAGAGACCAATACTTGTCATTTTCTACTTTGAATAAAATGGGATCACACTTGAATGAATTTGACCATGTTTACATTTTATTTAACATGATTTTGATGTCTTTTGAATATGTTTGAGTTTCTCTGATTTTTTTTTAAGTTTTATTCTTGAAAGCTAAACCTAAAATCTTGCAAAATGCATTTATTCAGAGAGAGGAAGATCTAGGAAAGGCCTGTTACTCCTACATGGGCTACTAGTTTATTTTTAGCTGCTTCTAAGGTGGCGCATGAGTAAAATGCTACTGTTACACCCATGCCCCTCGATCATGAAGTCTCTTATGTACTTTGAATTAATTTTGAATGAGAAGCCCAGTATTCTTATTAAAACTCGGGGGAGGAGGGGTGTTGCTTCATCTTATGATGATCGCTATAGCATATTTCAAACAACAACATTCCCCTGAATCCTTTAATACAGCAACTTTGTATTATTTTGGTTTTTATCATTTGTCTTTTAATTGCCCCCAAATTCACAGTAGCACCATCATCAGGAGTCAAATAATGTACTCGTGTCAGTATGAAGCGATAGTAAGCTTACTACACAGGTGCTAGGGACCAAAGTGGAGAGTGCTTGAAATAGTTACATAATTCCTTTAATAGCTTTAAAAATACTCTTAATTCATTTCTCTTTCAGTCATGTTCACCCCTCCTTAGGAGACGCATTTTGTCACTATTCACCTACCAAGATACATTCTCATTATTCTGCCATTGCAAACACTTGAAGTGATTACTGCAGAGATGCTTCAGCTTTTTTTATTGCTTCTTGCTTTTTTCTGTTGATAAATGTGTCCTTAAACTATAGTATAGATGGTATCACCTCCCCTGGTTTGCCATATAGCCATTGCCTCCATTTTCTGACTTGTTTCTAGGAAAGTCATACTTTTTTTTTTTTTTTACCTTGCAGTTTGTTTGTGTTGTGTGCGTTTAAGTTTTATCCAGGAGTTCTGTGCAGAATTTGGTTAGCAAGCTTTCCTCAAATATCTCATTAAGGTTTTATAATTTTTCCATAACCACTTGCTGATCACTTAAATAAGAAAAAAATCCATTTGATTTTATGACTTTGTCAGTTGAGTAGTCATTTATCTTTTTTGCTAAAAACTATTAAATTGCTATCACTGTGACGTGATAGAAGTTTGTTCCTTAATGGAGATGGAATATAAACTATTCTAGATCTATATTAGGTTTCCCTCAATCCCATCAGATCTGGATCCAAAATCACTAAAAGGGGGATTTAAATTTAACAATCACTGAGAAACTCCCTAATTCTAATTAATAATTTATATATTATGATAACAGCAGGGTGTTTTGTTTTGGGGGGGTTTTGTTTTGTTTTTTGTGGTGATGTGCAAGCATTCTAATAACATTGGCCAAATTCAATAGGAGCCACATACTAGAACCAATAAATTGAGCATTAGCTTCATAAAACATTCTCCGATGTAAATTAAAGGTCTGAAATGTAACTACATAGTATAACTTGTTAGGTGTACCTTTGTGTCACAGAACTGTGTACCAAAGGGCTCCTTCCTTTTAAATATTTTATAATTTATACCTTAATGGGATTTCAAAAGACTTGCAAGTCTAAGTGCATTTCTTATAGCCTTCCCCCCTGTTGGAAGTTAATGTTCTGTGTTGTTGTCTGTTCTTGTTGGAGTTCTGTAAACATCTGACAATACATAAAACCTAAGGTATACTGGTCTCAAACTTGGCGCATATTTTACTTGAATCTGGATGTGACCTCATTTTGAGAAAAACAAGTGCTAGTTGAAGGAATAGATGAGTAGTATCTAATGAGCTAGTAAGAAGGGCAGCTGGTTTCTTTGGTATAAGTAAAGGGTTTTTTTTAATTTCATTTGGCTCAATGTGTTAATCAGAACAAGTAAAACTGAGAAGAGCTGATGCATACTGCTGTTAAGAATTATTAATTTCACCGATTTGCACAGAAGCTACAACTATTAATAAATGAAAGTGAGGGAATAACAGCCAGGGTATTTTAATTGGCGAGGTGTTCTAAGTTTGGTACATAAAGGGCATTTCTAAAACATAGCCCTTGCATAACTTTAGCCGGTCAGCTTGCTTATTTAGTATTTAAACTAATTTTATAATTGTTGCTATTCTTGAGTTTTTTATCAACATAAAGCTACTACATATCCCTTGACCTCTAATTATTTGCAGCATACATTTTGTTGTAGTACAGACTGTATCAAGTTTGGACAATGGAGAAAATGTTAATTTTGCATCACCTTTTTCACTTGCACACATACACGCACGCACACACACCCTTAAAATGTTCATAAATCTCAACAAACTACATGTTAACTTAAGGAAGTAAACACAATATATTACGTGCAGCTATACTTTAGTTATCACCAGCTAAAATTGTTTTTAGTGGTGAACTAGTTTTGTAACATTTTCTCCTCCATAATGCATTTGAAATATTAAAATTACAGAGATTTGTAGAAAGATTAAAGGTCACACAATATCTTTGTATCTCTTACCTTTTTTTGATAGCGGAGGTGAAACAGCACTTAATACTTAACAGGCCGTAACCAGAATTTCACCCACATTTGGGTGGGAGGGGGGAGGGCGTGTTTTGTTTTCTTTTTCTTCTCAGTACATTTTTATACAATTTGCTTGTGCTGCTTGTATTCTTTGGGATGAATTTTTTTTCTAAAATCTAAAATTCATTCCTGGTGTAAACGCATGTCAGAATAATGTTCAGGATCAGGCTTAAGGTAAAACACTTGAAAATCAGGCCTGAAGCGTTTGTATCCTTTGCTCAGTACTTTATAAATACGTTTGAGAGAAGAAAGAATAGAATCAGTTAAGGATTTAGGTATGAATTCTGTGTTATAAATTAGCATAGACTTGGTAGAATGGGATTAAGAATGATGGATTTTCCTCACTTTAAATCTGAAGTCAAGCTTGGTGTAGTGTTTGATATAATTTTTGAAGCCACTGTGGTATGTTGTCACTATCAAAATTACAGTATTTTTAAAACTTAATTTTTATGTGTTTTTCTGTTTCTAAGTAGCAGTTAATTTGGCAATTCATTCTTTGGTAAATTATTTTTAGAGAAACAAATTTAAGTCAATGAAAAAAATGCATCTTGCGTGGTGTTGGTTCCCCCCCC
>NW_017729022.1:180403970-180425304 GCF_001723915.1 Gavialis gangeticus | reverse complement strand
CCCCCCCCCCCCCCCCCTTTTATGTATGTAATAATGCATTTTAATGTTTTGCTCTCAGGCTGAGACCAGGTATGCTAAACTTAAGTCTAAGGTGTATGCATTTTTTGCTGCAGCAGTAGCAGCTACTAAAACTGGGACAGAGAAAGTTGTAATTTTGGAAGCATAGCCAAGTTCTGTCATATATTTCTGAAATTTTTAGTGACTCAGATGTTTACAGAAAATAAAGTATTTAGCAAATTGAACTGTGGGTAATTATGACTTATATTTGCATCCAACCTTCACTGATTATTATTTTATGCTATAAGGTGTGGATCCAGAGTTGTATGAATTGACAACTTCAAAACTGGAAACCTCCAATGCAAGCAGCAAAGTGACAGATGCATTTGCAAGACTCATGTCCACGGTAGAGAAGGCAAGCACCTCTACAAGGTAAATCACAGTAACCAGTTAATCTTGAATTAAACATCGTTTAAAGGTGGAGAGATCCAAGTAGGTACAAATTTAGAGCCAAGTTGTTGAATGAAGCAAACTATATATAAAGACACTAATAACTGTTCCACATACCAGCATTATAACAGAGCTTGCTCACTCTATTTTGATCTAGTCAGATCTAGCAGCTGTTTAAAGTGGGCTTCATGGACACTGCTTTATCATATGTATAGCTTCAGTCAGAGCCTCTAAGTCGCAACTTGTTCTTGATGGCCTACTCTGTTGTATTGGAGTAGAACAAGCTCTTTTTGTTCAGGAGTTGGAATTTACCTGAGTTTATTTAGTGATTGTGCATCTTAGCAACAGAACTACTCTTGACAGTTTACAGGTAAAAATTAGAATGTGCATATTAATGGATATGCTAGTAGGATCTTTTGAGAAAATATTGTCATCTTTGAAAGAGTCATTAATCTTCTTGGTACCAGCAGGAATGAATGCTTATTTTGTATTTTTATAAATATAACTTTTAAGGAGAACAACATAAGGAAAGCAGACAATGTTGAGTGAAGTTTTCCTACTTGTATTTTTTTGCAAGTAACTCTAAAACTCATTGCAGCCTTTATTCTCCTCTGTGTGACACTTTTTTTTTATAAAAATGGAGTTACAGTTTAATATTGTTTGTAATAACTGTTTCATAGAGATGGCTTTTAAATGTCTAAAACTAGGTATCACAAAAACTCTTATAGAGTTGTGATCAGGTTTGGAAATGTCTTGCTATTTCTTCACAGTAAAAAAGGTCAGAATCTTGCACTGGGGCTTCCTTAGTATGTAAGGGCAGGGACACCTGTGCATTTGGAGCCATTTCAAAAGGGCAGCTGCTGTTACGTTCTAATTTTGCGTGGGCAAGCTGGAAACTTAACAAATGTAACAGCGCTGCTCCAACTTTTAACACTGGGCAAAGCAGTATCCAAACATATGTGTATCCATAGTTTAAAATGGTACCCTGCTCTGTGTTCTACCTAACCTTGCATTTAGAGAACTTTGACAGTACAAAGCCATGAAATTTCAACACTAAGCCGTTAGATGGAGCTCTAAACCTCAGTGCTGGTTAATCAGATTTCAGCTTGGCTGTTTTATAATATTCTATAAAGGGAAACTGAAAAATCTAGACTTCTTGGAAATACAGTTTAATTTTTAAGAGAGTTTAATTTCCACAAAGTGGTCTGAAATGACCGAGTAGAAAATGTTGACTTTCTTAAGGAAGTTCATACTTCTTCATAACTGTACACAAGTTTTTGAAATAATCTCTCTCTGAAAACTCCTGGAGTAGCTGGCAGACTCCAATCACATATTTGTGTTTGGAAGTTCAGTTATTTACTCTTGTAAGCCTCTCCAAAGGATTGTATTTGTTGATCTGGCAGGCTTCTCAGGAATATCAGTTCTCTCTCTTGTTTTGGTATGTTTTAGGTTTTTTTACAAATTGGTAGATAGTCTGTTGTATTCAAATGACTGTCTGTCTGCATACTGTGGTAGTGCTGATTCAATTCTACACTGAAAGCATGATAGGAAATTCAGGGAGCAAATAAGACAGACCCTTACAGGGACCCTTACCTTTATAGGGAATTTTAGTTCCAGAATCTAAATACTGGTGATTTTAGGAGGCTGTAGCCACTGATAAAGAGAGGGGAGAAGAGACTTTTATGACCTGCTGCTTGTTGATCTTAGTCCCATATTGGATGAGTAGAAGTTGTTGTGGCTTGATACCCTGGAGTAGTAGCATGTGATAGAAGGGTAATAAGCTGGTGGTCCTTTGTTTTACCCACCCGCCCCACTTTTTTTCCGACTTCAAGTGCTGGAAGCCATTAGAGGATGTTATTGGTACTATGGATTAGGCACAGAGAGGCAGGGCATTAGACTGGGCTGTTAATTCTGGATGCAAGGGTAGGAAATTACTGGCTTGGAGCAGCTAGAACCCAGTGTAGGTACCACTGTTTGATAAATAGTTGGTTGCTCAATATTCAGTCTGAGCTGCCAATTATTAAGAGATAATTGGATTCTAGGTATTCACTTCATTTTCCTCTTTCACTTTTTCTGTCTATTTGTTCTCTTAAAGATAAACCTTTGAGGAAATGGAAGGGTATCTTAGTATTGACCCATAGTACTGCCTTTTCACACTAAACTGTGTTTTTCTTGGAATAAATAACTTTAATAAACTGACACCTTTAGAATAGAAGTGTGGGTATGTTAAACCCACCAAAGATGAGTCAGATTATTTTCTGTTCCTGAGGGAGGACATGGCTCAGCCTAGTGCTGACAAAGACCTCCAGTGTTCTTGAGGGGAGGAGTGATGGCATGGGTAAATTTGAATGTTTAAATTGCCTGTATAGTAGGAATGCCCAGTGCCTTCCTCAAGCCACACCCTGAAGGTTTTTGTTGGTGGGAGCCAGCACCACTTTCACCCATAGATGGGTCACTTGCACTCAACCAGTCACTTCCTCAAAAGGAGCATGCAGAGGAGGGGGAGGAAAAGTGACTGGCAGTTCCATGAAGATGTGAATACTAAATATAAAAGGTAAAAAGTTAGTGGCAGATCAGTGATCCAGTAAAGCCTGCCCCTACCACTTTGCACTCATGCAGAACACCATGGGGTTGGCAGAGTCCAAAAATTTATCTGCTGCCTTGTTGAAAGAAAATGGAGAGCTGAGGTTGTCTTTTACAAGAAATGGCTGAATGTTATTCGAGTTTAAACAAAAAAAATCACTGGTGGGCACTGCTAGATGCTCTGGTCTGACTCTTTCGTAATTCCAGAGCAGCTTATGTTTTATCTAATCAGCAAGCTGTCACAATTAGTGCTGGTGTTATGTTGGTGTCCACAATGCTTGTTGTAAACATGTAAGACGCAGCTAAGCACTGGAGCTTGGGGTGGGGAGGGGGGCAGAAGAGATGTCCAAGCAGAGTGGTCCATGTTTAGGCTGGCACACAGATTGGGAGGTCTGTATTTGTTTAGGAGAACAAAGAGTTGGTTCTTCCAGCTCGCCAACCACTTTCCTGCCTGCTGGTTGTAAGCTTGTCAGCTTCCTGTAGGTATCACACAAGGGCATCTTAAGAAGGACTCTGGACTATAGGTGGTAGAATACAGGCATATCTGCTTAGGGAAGGCTGCTTACCCCTAGGGCCACCTCAGAAGAAAAAAGAGAAGCTACTGAGAAACCAGTGAAAGGGGCAAAACTCCTGCTGTAGTAGGAGGGAGACTCCCTACATCCCCCCACTAAAGTGAAATCAAGAATGCAGACCAAGAAGCACCTCTTCAGGTTCAACAACACCAAGGGAATTCCCACTCACTTGGGGGAATTCAGCACTCAGAAAAGTTACTCACTGGGTTTAAATGTCTGCCAGGGCCCCTACTAGAGCTTCCATCAAAGGAGGCCCAGTCACCAATTGCAGTATGTCCGCTGCAGTTGTGTTTCTACTTGAAACACAACTGCATAACCCTACTGGAAGACACCAGTGGTTCTAGCTGCATCAGCTAATTATTTCCTGCATAAGAGTCACCAAAATTTAGTAGTACTGCTGCTTATAACAACGGTAGTGGTTGTATCCATAACTAACCTGGGCAGGGATTTTGCCGTAGAACTGTATTAGCCCATCCTCTGTCAGATAACACCCAGTAGCAGAGCATACCAAGTGCAAAGTTATTGCAGAACACCTCCAAACCAAGGGACAGCCAGAGGTTCACAATGATTGCTGTGGAACGTCTGTGAGAAGTATTGCAGGTACAAGGTATTCCAGCTAGAAGAAGTGGCAATATCCTCTTGACTGCTGTACAAGGCTCTTGCCAATCTGAGCGTCAGATCAGATATGCTACGGAAATGTTTCTATATGATGATTCTTAGTGTAACAAATCCAGTTGAGCAGAAAGAGGCAGACAAATAGCAAAAAATGTGGGCACTCTGTCTCCATGCCAGAATAGCATTGATGCCAATGTCTGTAATTGTGATCTTAAGCCTTTCTTCAATTCCTCCTTCAAATTGTCCTTTCTGAGAAACAAGTAGGAATTCTTGATCACCACTGAACTACAGGAGTTTGCACCTTGAGAGGCCTGTGGGTAATTGATCACAACTCCATACTGCAGCTGCTTGTTGCATGTGCCAAATACTGATAACACAGTCAGTGGTGATGACCACATTTCAGCAGCTCAGAGATAAAGAGCCCTCCAAGGGCAAATGCTGAACTGGAAGGAGGCACACATTAGCTTTCTGCTCGTTTTTTTCACTAAATCCAGCACACAGCTTTGTTTATCTTCCAGAATTTGGTAATCTGCCTAGGCAGTGGCTCATGAAATTCCACTGCAGCAAAGAGAAAATATCACTATTCGAAAGTCAGGTTTGGTATCCTGGCTACCTCATACAGGGATCTTTCATCAAGTGATAGTTTCAAGTGTCAACAAAGATCACCTGTGTCGATGGGGAATCTGAATCAAGAATTTGGTATTTTTCCTGGGAGTTCTGTGGGGGCAAAACACTGTGTTCCTTGCTTTCTCACAAACCGCTGGCCAGCTTAAAGAAGTGCTGTTTGTGGGTGATGGGGAGGAAAAATGCTATTTCCAGTCCTCCTGACTGGAGGGGCAGTTGCTCTGGTATAAACTTTAAAGTTGATCTTGCATAAGGGGCAGATGAGTATAAAGGAAATCTTCAAAGTAGTTTATCTGGTTTCAGGCTTGAGTCTGATTTATTATTATTGTTGTTATTACTCCTGTCACTAAGGAAGGAGGCATTTATATGTGCTAGAGTTTCTAAAAGTTTTTAAGAAGGCTATTCCAGTGTCTTAACAGCATTCTGTAATAGCAGTCCATTCTACTTGTCATAGCTAGCGTTCAGCAGAGACCAGCTGGATCAGAAAAGCATAAACTTGTGTGGGTGACACCCTACTTCGTCAGATGCTATGTCATCAGGTGTCAGAGCATCTGACAAAAAAGGCTGTCATCTGTGAAAACCTATGCCTCTCTGAAGTGCCACCCTGCCCTGCCTTCTGTCTGACTCCAGGCTAAATACCTCTCAGCATTCGGTAGGATATAGTATGGATCAGTGCTTTGTAACGGTCTGAATCAAGCTTATTCTATTTGAATAGCAAATATAAGGTGTCTGCAAGAGAGTTATACAAATGACCAAACAACTGAGGAATGCAGAAGAAGAAGTCCCTTCGTTAATTTGCAGTTAATTCTTGTGAGCATTGTGAGAGCAAAAAGAGTTTAGAACATGTGTGAAATGTAGCTGATTGCACTGGGTTATATTCAGAAGTAAAAACAGTACTACACACTGTCCTCTTAAAAAAATACTGAACATTTTTCAAGCATCCGAACTTTTCTCAGATCTTTTTCTCTGCATTGAAAGTGTTAAAGGTGGAGGTCTGGATTCTAATGGTAGCACTACTGCTATTTTGTCTTCAGGCTAAGGATGCATTTAGTTCTCACAAAGTGCATTTGTTTTAAAATATGCAAACCAGATATTAAGGTTTTGAATATTCCAACTTCCCTCACTTCAATATGGCTTGCAGACCTTTCATGGGAGGTTATGGTGCAGGTAGATGATCGTATCTGTATAGTTTTACGGGTGTATACTGGTCTCTATCAGTGGGTCTTCCTTCATGAACATCAGGTAGCAGATTAATGCACTTTTCTTCTTCCTTTTTAACAGGAAGCCAAAAAAGGAAGAACATCTTAGTGAAGAGGCTGCCAAGGTGATTTCTAGCCTTCCTGACTTAAGTTTCATGCATGCCAAGGTGTTGATGTTCCCAGCCACATTAACACCTTCAACAAGCTGCCAAGAAAAGGTAGACTAAGTGATGTGAATTGGACACTTTCTATTGATTTTCCTTTTTTTTTTCTTTTTTTTCTTCTTCCCTCTCTCCTTACCCCCAGGTCATAAAAAGCAATCTTGCTTTAATTTAAAAAAATCAAGTTCAGATGATTTGTTGGTAAGCAGCACTAGAAAGGTATACATAGCATTGTATATTTATTTACATACTGGAGTCCTAAATTTATATTAGCAAAAATGTAAATAATTGGGGGTGAACCTTTTTGAAGATCTACTCCTTTTGTTGTGCTGGGGTGTATACATTTACGTCTTTGTGAAATACACTGGTGATGTCCTTCTTATAAAACTTTAAAAAAAAATTAAAAAAAACACAATGAAACTTCAATCATCGCTGTCTGTGAAATCCCCTTTTCAGATTGTACTGAGTGTCTTAATTTCTTTCCTACATATATTAGAATACTTCACTCTTTGCTGAAAAAGCCCAAGGTCATTGTCTCTTTGTGGGTTTTTCAGCTTTTTCTTTAAAACAGGCTCTTCTTTCTGTTCTGTCAACCTAAGGTGCTTTTTGGTTGGTTATTTTTTATCTTTTCAAACTTTAACAATATGGCTTTATTGCTGTGTAGCCTTTTGAAAGGTATATCGTCAGTACCTTTTTGTGTTAAGTTATGGATCACTGTCTGAACACATGATTTCTGATGTCATTAGAAGATTGTCTTCATTCAATCAATTTGATTTGGAAAAGAAGGACCAAAACTATATGAATGTCTTACAGTGAAATTTACCTGTTACAATTTTTTTGTTCTATTGTACCACTATTCCTTTGTTTGATTTTGCACAGTGTAAAATGACATAATCATAGATTGCTATGGTTTTAGGCTGTATATACAGTAAAAACTATGGGTTGTAAATGTTTGGGGAAATTCCTATGGAAAAAAGAGAGCTATGTAGAAGAACCTCTAACAAGGTTAATGTGCATGCCTGAGGTCTTTTGAGATTTAAGTGTGTAAATTTCCTTTTAGCTTACACAAAATAAAATTAATTTAAAAGATGTATATACGTCTGGCATGTTTTTATGCAGACTCTGTATACTATCCATCTTACTCAGAGTGCTTAGAGCCGTCATTCTCAACCTTTTTAGACTCAATGCACCCGTGGAAAATGCCAGCTCTTAGCTTTCACTTGTTTTCTGACTACAGAGAAATAATGAAGCAATTCTTCTTTTGCAGAGAACTCAGAAAGACCACAACAGGGTCTTTGGAGGCACGGGATTCAAAATCTCTGAATTTATCTCATGAATCTTGTGTTGGTATTTGCACATCTAACAGTCTAATATTGCATACTACCCTACAGCACCCTTACATGATCTCTTGGTAGCCTGGCTGAGAATCACTGTTTCAGGGCAAAATTGGTCACTTGTACAAAGGCAGGATATAACACAAGCTTCCTCCTAGCCTCTATGCCACACAAGCCCACAAACTCACTCACTCAGTTTTCCACAAGAAGTTGTCAAATATGTATTTAATGGTCTTGTGTGTATGAACCGAGCCTCTTTTCCATGTGCCACAGATTTCCTGTTTGCTTTCAGGCATTGAAGCTTGAAACAATTTAGTCCCATTACAGTATGATGTCTTCAAAGTAACGGGTGATACTTAAACACAAATCCAGGTGAAGGAAGACAGCTGGGCTCCCCAACTTCCAAAGAGGAATTAAAAATGATAGTGTGGGATTTAGTTAATTCCTTTAGTGTGTCAGAGGCTCTGTGCCATGTTGTAGCTCTTTCATGAATAATACCTTGGGGGGCGGGATTTTGTTCCAGTGCCCACTGATTTCAAAGGAACTGGGTTGGGCTCAACACTAGCAAGCTATCTTTCGATGGAGAGATGTCCCAGCGAAGTCCATGGTCTCCATCTAACCTCTTACCTTATATCTGCTTAGCTATTTAAAGCATACATGCTAATGGGCAGTTAATCAGCTAATACAGAACTCTGAAAAATTTCCAACAAACTCCCTGCCTCTTCTCCCTGTGCTTCATTGCCTGTCTGTCAAAAATCTGATTATAAGCCTTGATGTGATGTTTCGTGTGTGATCATTGTATAAATCCTGAAATAAGTCTGAATTTTGCCAGGACTTTCAATATAGGGATGCTTTTCAAATGATGGAAAGAAGTAGTCAACTGAGTGTTTACCCCTTCATAATGTGGAAGTTTCAATTAGTTTGTGGTAGCCACTCAAGACTTAATGATTAGCTGCACAGCTGCTGTAAAGTTAAGTTACAAAGCCTAAATTTGCTCCACTGGTCTCTGATTAGGGCTTCAGCACACAATAGGGTAGTATAAAACTGCATCCCCATGCAGTTGAAAGGGCTTATGTAAAAGCCATCTGCTATATCACAGAAAAACCTTTTAAATGGTTCCCGTCTTCATTACAGCACTGAGTTATGCTATACGTTTCATCCAGGCACCAGCTTTTGGTAAGCCTGATGGTTTTCTGTTTTAATTTGGTCGTTTGCTAATGTGTACATGCTGTAATAATCTGTTCTAACGTTAAGCTGCTTTCAGTTGAAGACATTGTGGTGGTGTTGCTGTTGTTGTTTTCATAACTGCAAATGTGCCATTGGAGCTGGACTAGTGATACAACTGGAGTAGGGAGCTGTAGCTATTGTCTGAGGAGAATGCATTTGGGAGCTGACTCATGATCCCAGGCTGGCGGGTAGTGGACTAAGCTGTTAGAGAAGTGGGGGTGGGAGTGCCAGCTGCAAGTTGATCTTAAGTCTCCTCACAATTGCCTCTCGTGGCAGCTGCCCATTTGTCTTCCAAGTCTGAGTACAGTACTGGTGGCCTCAGCAGAAGTAGGAGGGGGGAGAGCACAGGCAGTGGGAGTCTGTTGTGACTGACACTTTAATCCTGAAACTTCATGTGAAGCCTGCGAGCTAGTTGGCTTTTGCACAAAATTTTGCTCTTCTGAAATCTGTAAAACCTATCTAAATTCAGCCCTGTGAGTAGCCAGTAGCTGAGCTGTATATGCTGGTCTTGCTTTGAGAAGCAACACGTTGCCTTTCCCCTCCATACTTGTTCCCTCTTCTTTCTTTGCAATTAACTTGCCTCTAGCTAGTGGGATGGATGGAGAGGCTCCTCTACAGCTGGCCTTTCTATTGTCTATAGTTTTTTTTTCTCAAATGTTTGCCTGGTGCTTATGCTGCAGCTTTCATCTGCACTCAAAAGGTGTTTTGCTCATTGTGCCCACTGAAGAATACAGCATATTCTAGCTCATTGAAATCTTGCCTTTGCTTTCAGAAGGATGGGGCCTGTTTGGGTATGGAGCATGAAATATGCCCCATTCCCTCCAAGCAGCTTCATTTTAATTGTCACAGAAGTGCTCATGTGCAAATCCAGCTGAACCTGCAAGAGGCATCTTGATTTCAGTATATAATTGTCAGAACTGGAATTTAGCCATAAAACAAAGTTCAAGATGCCTACTGTGAGGAGTGCCACAGGATTTTGAACAGCATGAAAGAGCTGGACTCTTCTTCATCTTATCTGGAAGAAAATGTAGTCTTCCTAATGCACTGCAACATTCTGGGTCAGTAGTGTTGGCTTACAGGAAACAGTGCCACCTGCTGCCTTTCCAGCACCACACCTGAGACTGTTAGATGCCTCATTGAAATAGGGATGAGGTGCACCTGACTTTGAGATCTCAACACTAGCATTCACCAATACAAGGTTTGTATAGTCCTTCAGATGCATTTGTGTAGCAGTTAATACTTCATCCCATCAGTTCGGTTCAGATACTGTTATTGCAAGTAATATGATTGCAAGGTTAAGGGCATATTTGTTAAGCTGAAGTCATTGCACTCAAAAGGAAGACTTCAGTAGATTTCCTTTGCATCATGACCAACAATAAAGTAGACCAGTCTGCATCAGATGTCAGATTTGGTCTTGTTGCTCAGTTTTTTTAAAATGGGGTACCTGTTTGCCCAATTCTGCCTCTTTGAAAATCAGCTTCTGAAGTTGCAGACTACTATGAGGGGACGAGGTAGCTGCAAAGCACAGTTGTTTTCATATGCAACTTCCAGTCACAGTTGGCATTCAAGCTCTATACAAATCATGAAGTGCTATGTTTAGGCAACAAACTTAGCACAGTTGGCAATGGCTCGAGAGGCAATTGTGAGGAGACTTAAGATCAACTTGCAGCTGACACTCCCACCACCACTCCTCTAACAGCTTAGCCCACTACCCGCCAGCCTGGGATCATAAGTCACCTCCCAATAGCAATGGCTCCCTCGACTATTCTGCTCTGTTCAAGTTTCTCTCCCAACTGAAAGAAGTGTAGCCTGCACCAAAGGCAGGCTAGTTAGCAGTGTTAAGTGAGTGCGAATTAACTTACCATTTAGAGGAAGTAGGATTTGTGGGACACTGCAGTGTGTTTGCAGGGGATAGCATTCAGGGAGCAGTGTGACACATGTGAGTGCCTTCTTATAGACATGGACTCAGGGGCACATCCAGACAAGCATGGTCATGCAGTATGTGGTGCGGCAAATGTGTTTGGACATGCTACACTATACGTTTGCACTGCAAATGCTGCACGTACTACACAGTCCAGTGTTCTTCGCGCTGCAAGGGCGTGCTGCCAGAGCATGCACTGAGCCAAGGGGTTTTTTTGACCCCTGAATATGCAGGGATCCAAAAAAAAATGCAGGGGAAAAAACCTGGAGAAACACATGCTTGGCCAGCATGCACCGCTGAAAAGTAGATCCAGCTTGCCCAGAGCCACGCTCTGCAGCCAGGCAGGTGCCATGTAGCAGGATCATTGCAGCTGCAGCCCTGGGAGACCCCCAGGACCCCAGGTAAGGCTGCTGGAGCTAGCACAGTGCTGGCCGCAGCCTCCCCTACCCCACATGGGGTAACTTGCAGTGTACCAAAGCACACGTGGCACAGGTATTCCTTGGGGACAAGAACCGGTGGTACGAGGTGTGCCACCACTACTTGTCCCTAGGGAAACAAACTTCCACGCACATCTGGAATGCACTCAGAGCGTCCCACAGAAGCCAGCGCTTTTATGATCTCTAGCTTCATTAATCACTGAAGGAAAGCCTCTTTTTCTATGCAGTCAGGTAATCTCCTTTTAAGGGACTTGAATTCTGTTGCAGTTCCTAAAGGAAAGAGAAGTTACAATTCTTCTATGAAAATGCTTCTCGCCTTTTGTCTACAGTGTCATTATATTAGAGTGAGCTGAGCTGCTTCATGATACCTCAGTTGACTGAATAGAGGTGTTCTGGATTTACACTGGTAATAATGTCCAGTGCTAAGGTCAGGGTAGGGTGTGTGGGGGGGTTAATATACATGTCTTAACTGTTCTACTTTCTGCTCATCTTGAATGATTTCTAAAACCTTTTGAGAACATGAGGTTTTCATTTAGAATTTCTGTAAAACATGCCAAAATTCTGTTGGTTTGTTTTTTTTGAACAAAATGAGCCCTCTTTTCTGTTCCTCTGTTCAGTCACAATTAAACAAGCGATGGTCTTTTGCATAGCTTTCTGTATGTTAACCATAAGGCCTGGCCCCCAAAATGTCATACTCTTTCTGTCACCGGTTGAACTCTACAGCTGGGAGCACAGGTGTAGGTGGCGCTGGTTGTGAAAAGGTTTCATTTTGAACACATCTGCTGAAAGGCTGCATTTTCTATACAAAACAAATAGTCTTAAACTGAGATTACTCATACCTGTTACATGGCTGCTTTATCCACCTAGCAATGAAGCATCACTTTAATTAACACTCTCCCTTTAGGGCTTTTTGTCAATTTAACAAAACATGGGAGTTTTCTTTTACAACCGTTAGTTAAAATGAGCCTATTCAAAGAATAAGATACCCCTTCTTACTCGACCTGTCTGTGCTTATTTACAGCTGTGCTTGTGGTGAAACCCAACAATTTGATCTCTAACATGGGGACCTTTTTAGTAGTGGGAGTGGAGGAAGCAGAGTACAGTATTTCATAGATCTAAGCTGGGTGATGTGACTCTTAAAATATTTTTTAAACCAGAGCTGCCCCATACCCTAAGGCTCGCTGGGACCCAGCATCTTAAAGAGTGGCTGCTGCAGGGCATGGCTCTTCAGTGTGCCAGGTCCCAGCAAGCCTAAATCCTGCAGCATCAGGGCTGAGGCAACCCCCAGCCAGGCTGCAGACCCAGGGCTACTCAGGTCCTGAGGTGGACACACTTTCACTATATAGCTCCAGACAAACCAGCCACAAAGATGTTACACATTTTGGAGGGAATATCTTTGTGGCTGGTTTGTCATTTTATAGGGCCATAAATTTGATGGATCGTGCGGCATATTGCTGTTTATGACCCAATTCACACAGTTGCATAGAAATGTAACGTGTGCCAGGGGCCTGAAAGAATGTAAAGTTTGTACAGCTAAGCACTCAAGTTCTGATCTGCAAGAGTTCAGCTGGCTGGTGTATTTAGATGTGTGAAACCTTGACCTGATCAGTGCACAGCAGGGCTGCTGTGAGATGAACTGGCATTGTAAAGGGAAGGAGGTGCCTGTTGACAGAACCCCAGTGTCACTCATTGCAAATGTAGGCAGGGAATGACAGGATGAGAAAGGATGGTCTCCTTGAGATGGTTGAATGCTGACCTGGAAAATTGGGTTTTATCCCTTCCTCTGCTAGGCAATTTGCTTAACCAAAATCTTAGGCTTGGTTTAAGGGAATGCCTTTCTCAGGTGGCCACTAAGTTGCATTCTGGGTGTCCAGTGTAAGACACTTGAGGTTATTTGGATCTGTGCTTTGTAATATGTACAACATGAAGTCCTGGGTTGCCTGTATTAGGCATCCACAGTTAGTGGATAATTTGATTTTTAATCTCATGCATCAATTGAAATTATCATCCCCCCATTTTACACCTTCCTTACAACAGTGGCAAGATCATTTCTGTTCTGTTCTCACATCCCTCACCATACTAGCAGGCCAGTAGCAGCTGGGAGGTTCTTACTGTATCCTGCGAGGAGATGGCCAAAAAAATGTACAGAAGGAAGCTAGTGATCCAGTGTTGACTGCAGGTGGCATGCATTAAGTAAAGTATACTTGTTGAATATAGGGGATGAGAAGAAAAGAACTTGCTTTTTCATTCACTTGAAGAAGCAGAAGTCCAGGGGGAGGGAGGGAACTGATCATGTAATTAAAGACTGCATTATAACTTACACGCAAGGAGGGCAAATTAACATTTACTTATCTATCACACACACCCTTTCCCCAAAAATCAGCCATTCAAAATTGGGGTGTATGTTTAAAGCAAAGAGTTTGATTTCTACGCTGGAATGGGGATATGGGGATGTTGGAATGGCTGCCAGGGGATGGCTGCTTGCTGGCTGTAAGCAGGATGGTCAGAGTAGGCAAGCACTGCTGCCAGTTCAGCAGCAGCTATGATGGGGGATAAAGCTCAAGTTAGAGCATTTTTACATGTGCTCTGGGACACAGCACTGGGCACTTCAATTAGTGAGCTGTGCTAATTAAAAGCACCCATGTGTCACGTGTATTAGTGTCCCCGCACTGATGCTGAAAAAATGGCGGTGGGGTACTTTGAACAAAAGCTCATTGAATATGTTTTATTTCAAAGCACCCCACTACCATTTTTTCAGCACAGGGACACACACAGACACTGGTGCACGTGACATGGGAAGGCTGCAAGAGCGCATCAATTTCTGTGCTCCAGCAGACTCAATTAATCAAATCTGCTCTGTGCTGGATTTCCAGCATGTTGGCAATGCCTACAGGAGCCCAAAGAGTTTGCAAGGAGAGAGAGCGATGCTTAAGAATAGATTCTGCCCCTATCCCATGCAGCCTCATTCACCTATGACTGGGGGGGAAAAAAAATCTTTGTTTTTTTTCTTCATTGCCTTCCCAGAACAAGATGCATGTCTTGTTTGGGACATGGGATATGTGAGGAAATATGGTAAGATTCCACAGCCCATCTAGATTCTGGCATTCCCTAACTTCTTTGAGTATTTAATATAGCATCCTTAATAATGTTCTTCTGACATATAGTTTTTGTGTGTTAGGCATGTGATACATTAGGATTCATTTGAATCCACAGGAACATTTAACACAGCAAAAACTGGCATTTTGATTCTGCAGTTAACTTGCACAGTTTGTGTGCTGGGGAGCACTGGCATGCCCCCACTCTTCCTTCTAACCACTCAGGTTACTGAGTGCAAGTGACTGTTAGAAGCAGGTGAAGGCACTCTGTGCTACGGATATGTTCCAGCCATACTGTAACATGGTTTAGTTTTGCCTATTGAGGACCAGGTTATAACCACACTAAGGGAACAGTGCTATGGCTATTCACAGGGTTGTGTGGTCCTAGCATGCAAAACTAAATTGTTTATAACACAGTTGGAAGCCACCCATGTTGCAAATAGGTTTCTTAGCATGGCTATAGTTATAGCATGAGTCTTGTCTTGATTATCAACAGTGATTTACGTTTCTAAGCCAAAGAGGAGAAAGAGTTTAGCAGACATGCTGGTATGGAGAGTGGTGTCTGTGCCTTTGCCTCAATTTTTCTATTAAAATGTACACAAATCACTTTGAAACCTCCAAGTGCTAGCACACTTGATGTTTATTTCCCTCACAAAGCAAAAGCCACAACAAATTTTACTACCAAGGCCAGGTGTGGTTTTCAAGCCAACTTTTAATCATATAATTGGCAGGAAGTGCAGGGTCCTGCTTGAGCCTTACAGTCTCCAAACTAACTGTGGAAAAGTGTACTATGACTGGGAAGAAGGATGGTCAAGGGGACAGGCCTTGATCTCTTCAATTGACCTCTACCTGTTCAAGTTGATGCATAGTAGGAAGGGAAATATATAGGAAGTGCTATAGAAATGCAAAGTGTAATGGTATTTTAGACACTCAGATGTTGTTCAGTAGTCCCCCTGAAACTTACCATGGCACAAACCCAAGTGAAACAAATCCAAAATGAGCATTAGATTCTTTTGATAGCCATCCACCCCTACTTCTTTACATACAGCCCTTCTGTTGGACTAGATGGATAGTTACCTGGGTAAGGACCTAGTTGATGTATGTTCTACTCTACCAGTTGTTCTGGTTCTACCAGTCTTCTAGTCTAGGAGGAGAGGAGCCATGCATGAGCCAAAGACTTCTTTGTTCATCTACTTTAGTCCTGCCTGTTCTTAGGAGCCATTCCCGCCCCCACTTAATGATCATGAGCTTTTTACAATCCCCAGTATAGTACCAAGGAAAGCCACAGCCATGGGTCTTTTGGTCTTCCCATAGTCCTGATTTCTAGCTGTGGGGGACAGTGCTGGTAGGGTTGTCATAAAGCCCCTTTTTCTAATTGACTTCTCTGCTTAGCTACCCACAGGAGGCAGTCTCAACGGCAGCCTGGTTCTATGGGACTGACAGCAAGGGGTGATGCAGTATAACTGAGTTGCAGGGGAGTTGCTTGACCTGTGCGCTGCTGTGTGGCTTCTAATATGTCTGTGTGATTAGGGTGTGTAAAGTAGTAAAGATCATCGGACTGCAGAAGCCTTCCACATTGGTGATAACCTAATAGCACATAGCTCCAGATTAGAAAGAGGGGCCTAAAGGGGAGTGAGTAAGGGGAGAGAATTATCCCTTGAAAAAATGGTAAGTTCTGGTAGCGGTGTACAGCCTGGGATGCACACAAACTGAACTCTGCTGTTCTAGCAGTAGGAGGCCAACCCAAAGGGTCTCCAAAAACTTTTGTCTCATTTAAAAAAAAGAAAAAAAGTCAGTATGATTTTAAATATTGAGAGCTGTCTCCCTGCCCCTCCCCACATCCTTACCTCTGGCCTATGAGAACCGGGATTGACAGGAGTCTAGAGGAGGGGAACTAGGGAATTGTTTAATGGGCCCATTCAGAAAAGTCCAGGTTGATCTGGTGTTTTTAAGGCAATTACTGAACACATTTTGGCTCTCGAGCTACATGAAGTCTTAGTGCAAACACACAAATGTGGCAGGTTTTAAACCAGATTGGAAACAGACATGCATTCCTGTTCTTTAAACTGACCCAAAAATGAATGTTATTTGAAATGCTTTGTCCCCATGCAGAGGATAGATGTTATTTGGAACCCGTTTGCACAAGACAATTCCCTCTCCAAATAGTTGTTGGGACTGCATTATTTCAGTTGGGGCACTGACTGAGAGTCCTAGTTAGGAGCAGCAAATGATCTTGTTGCTTAGCTAATGCTGAAGCAAGTTAAAAATCTACACCCAGCCAGTGATTTAACTGACAGTGGAATCCTGCAGCTGTCAGGAATATTGCAGGTTACTGAGCTTTCGTTTTGACAGCTCAGCCTCGCTCTGACAATGGCAAAGTGAGCAGCTACCCAGCTGCTGTGTGTACTTCAGTGTCCAACTTTTCCCTCCTTTTCACTGGGTTTTCTCCTTGTCCACCCATCTGGAGTCCACTCTGGCAACCTTCCTCCTCCTTTGGCTGTGGCAGAGGGAAATGGGTGGAAAGGGAGGAACAAGCAGCTGTCCTTCTAGGCTCCAAATCAGTGCCGCTCCTTAGCAGACTGGCAGTGTGAGTTCATGCATTTAGGCTGGCTGCTCTTTCATACAGGAGACTTTGTGAGCCAATTCTTCCCCAGCCTAGGACAAAGAGGTAGGGAATACAGTCCTGTTCTCCTTTCCAGCTTGCAGGACTATCGGGCTGGCACAAGCCTCTTGTGTTTCTGTTGTACGGTACGGTGGAAGACTCTGCTGTCACTTGGGGCAGAGGAGAGCTCTGCTTCTAGTATTTCTCAGAAAGTGCTGAAGCTTTGCAATCTCCACACTGAATTCCCTGTGCTTGTTTAAGGTCACCCTTCCTAAGAAGGGAGCTAGTTATGGAAATGAGATCTCAATTTTCCTGTTTAGAAGGCCCAAATTTTGCTCTGTTGAAACCTGTGAGTTTAACAGCTTTAAAGAATGAGTTAACTTGAGTTAAAATTGGGTGGTAGAAATACCTGTAGGTCATTTGACTTGTGTGCTGAGCCACATCCTCTGGGTTAGTTGACCCCAGCAGTCTTTCCTGCCCAGAGCAAGGGGCTGGACCCAATGATCTCACAAGGTCCCTTCCAGCCCTAAACCCATGTGAATCTGTGAGAGCTGGGCCCATTGGATTTATGGCAGTGAAACTGAGTGAAATTTACGTTGCACTTGTCCGAGTTTAATTGTACAGTTTGCTCTGCTGTGCTTGTGGTTTCAAATATTTTAAATAACAGTAGCACCATAAATCTGAGAAGATAAAGGCCAAACATCCTTCCCCCTAGCATTGTAGTTGCAGCAGTGAGGCCTGGTTTTTTAGAAGTGTGTTGGGTGCCTTACCCACCATGGAAGTCGATGGGAACTGCAGGTATTCGCCACCTCCAAACTCTTAATTGATGCCAGCACTTCATGCCAGAGTGAAGGATAAGAAATATCCTGGTCAAAATCTCATTAACAAACACCACTCCAATCCACATCCGCTATATTGACAGGGACGGAAATGTGATTCTAGCTTCACAAGTGTCAACTGGACCTCCTTGTTGGTTGACATATCATGGTGAAAGGAATCATGGTAGAGGGAAACAGATTTTTCCGGGGGACTGTAGAAAGGGGTTTTGCATACTTCTCAACAGACAAAACTGGTGGAAAAGTCACTTGTCAGTGAATATACCAGTAATGGGCAAACACTTGAAATGTAGGTGTGTTCTCTACTTGACAGAAAACCTGCTGCTTAGCAGCAGAAAGGTGAGTTACTGAAGAAGATGCTTGCTTCTTAGTGCTGTATTTCTTCTTCAGTGTGTTGGCACAGGAATTTTTTCTACCATCTGTTCTGCTGTTGTTAAGTGGGCCCCAAACCAGTGCTTACATTTGGGGAGGTTAGGAACCTACGTGAAGGGGAGGTACAATTGCTGGTAGGAGTAGCCTATGGAAACAAAAGGGATGCTGGAAGATGTAGCAAGTGGATTAATCTACAGCCACACCAGATGTCCTCCTTCAAGAGGTAGATTTACTCTCAGCTATGTTTTAAAGATGGCTCCTATGTACTTGCTATGCTTCTGGGCAGGGACAATCTTCCAATATGTATTTGTGCAGGACGTTAGGATTCTGCCTGGAGCCTCTTTGCATTAATGTTATACAGACAGAAACACAGACAGTAATAGTACCCTCAGTTCCAGCTGTGAAACCCCTAAGGATTTTACTGAGTTTGCTGCTGTGTATTTGAGGGCAGAATTTGCAGGGGCCAAATCAAAGCAGAATAATTCCAGTAACAGCAGTTCTCCCCGAGTTAGAAAAGGACCCGTTCTGCCAGTAACAGGAGCTAGAACGTGGAGAAAAAGGATTGTAGTGGTGCACTTAAAGGAGATCTTCCTCAGATACATGCAACAAACCTAGTCATAAATTCCATCTGATCCTGGGAATGTGCTAAACTAGATTTACTGCAGTGGGTAAACCTCCTATGTCTCCCCATTTTCTATCTGGGCTGTTTTTCCTCTCCCTGGGCACAAGACTTGACATTTGTTTGTGCTTCATCTTCCCTATTTATCTTCAGCCCTCCCCCAACCCACTCCCCTTACCCCCTTTGCTCTGATCTCCACAAGTCACTCCCTAGGTTGCATGTGCACTGCCCCTCTGCCATTTGCTGCCATCAGCACATTTGATCATGGCTGAATTTACATCAAAGAAACACCTGACAAAGAAGGAAGCTTGATAATAAGCTCCAGTTTCTTTGCAGCAACCCAAACAGGTAGAGGCAGACAAGTGAGCTCAGGCAGGAACACAAGGGAGTTGCGCTCTAGTTTCAAGTAAGCGTGCTTTACTCTCCTGATAGAAGCAGTGCTGCAGACCACCGCTGCTGCCTGCTCACCACAGCAATGCTTGTACATTAGAAACTAGAGCTACTGCTGTTACAGTGGGGAAACCAGGCGACGCAGAAACTGAAGCTGGCATCATTCTTCTCCTATAAAACCAGCAGGTGATTAGAAAACTGCGAGGCACAAAAAAAAGCCTCCAACTAACTAGAACAAAGCAAGAAAGAGGCTCTTCTCACAAGGAAAAGCTGCTATGGTTGTAGCACTAGCAGTACATCTCTCAGACTACGCTCACACTCTCTCTCTCTCTCTCTCTCTCTCTCTCTCTCTCTCTCTCTCCCTCTCCCCCCGGGGGGAGAGCTTTGTGCAAAACTATATAGTGGAGAGAAAAGGATACAATCAAAAGCGAATCATCTGTAAAGCTGAACCCTCCTATTTCCTTACAGTGTCCAGAAAGGTGACCAAGAGGTTCCAAACTAGTTTTCCTAGTAAAACACCTAGCATCATGAAAGCTAGTTTGCTTTGCTTTGTTTTTAATCATCTCCACTTCCAATAGGTTTTCCAGACTGTCCTTTTTCTATATCTAGGGAATTTGCTGCTGAGACCTGATTTGTGTAATCATAGTCAAAACAATAAATACCTTTGTCCAGCTGAGATTATGCTGTGTGAGATAAGAAGCCATTTGTGGCAGTGCCTGGATTCAAGCAAAAGCCAGTGCGAGTGTCATCTGTTTGCATTTTTGAGGGCTTGAGTTGTACATACTAGGCTGGCAGGTATGAATGAAACATCTCTGTGGGTAGGAAGAAGACTTCTGTCCACCTATGACATAACAAGACTTTTTCCCTCCCTCCACAGGGAAAGTAAAACATGCTATCAGAGCTCCACAGGATTTCTTATGGGTGTCAGTTTTGTGTATTGCTGGTGTTACTCCCAGCAGAATAGACAATCTGAGGTCTGACCATCCAAAAACATCTGCAGCCTCCTACATTCAGCCAGTCCCGAAAGACTGCATGTGCTGGCTCTGTACTAGGCCATTTGATTGAGGGGAAAAGTTAGTTTGTTGAGGCTTGTAGGGCACAATCTAGTGTCCAATAGACTCTCGTTATGGAGCTATTCCACAAAGTGTTGGTATAGAAGTCTGCTGCCCTGCTCTGCTCTGCCCCGCCCTTCTACTGAGGCAACAGAGCAAGGTCTTGTACACTTGTGGAAAGAGATGCTAAGTACGGGCTAAGGGGTGGGCAAAATCTGTCCCATGGTGGACTCCGTTTCCTAGCAGCCCCTGTGGCAACCACTCCGGGCTGCCACTGCTGGACGCAGCTCCACTGCTGGAACACCCCAGCCCATCCGCCCCCCATCCACCACCAGTGGCAGGACCCGCACAGGCAGAGTGTGCAGCTGAGCACCTGGGATGGGGCTCTGGCTGGGAGTGAGACTGGTGGGCAGGCTGGGGAGAGCCTGGGATCTTGGGCAGGGGCCAGGGCTTGGGCAGAGCCACAATCTGCTGCCCCCACGCCCCTGCAATGAGCACGGGGTCCAGGCACAGGGAGCAGATCGCAGCTCGGCCCCTGCCCTAGCTCCATGCTGTCACTGCCCCAAGATCCCGGCCTCTGCTCAACAGCAGCTGCTCACCCTGCCCACATGGCTCCCAGCCAGTCTGCATGGAGACCCCAGGATCATGGGGCTGGTGCCAGGGCCAGGACCGGAGCCCTGCTTCTGTGGCCCTGCACTGTCACAGCCCCATGATCCCAGGGTTTATGGAGACCAGCTGGGAACCACATGGACAGGGGCTGGTGGGTAATGGAGTCTGGCTGTGGGCCAGATCCACCATTTTGCCCACCCCTGTACTAGCTCCACAATGACTTGTTCTAAATGCTGGACTACTTTTGCTCAGTGAGATTCTTGCAATCAAAAGCAGTTTCTTGGTCTCACCCTAAAATGGCAGAAAAGAGAGTGTGCACAAGATAAAGCAGAGAGCTTCTGGCTAAGGCACTGGTTTTGAGTGCTGTATCTCTTTAAAGGGATAACAGAGTCCTTGAAGGCCACGCAAGCTACGTGATGATGGCAGTGCCGTCAGCCCCTACAATGTTATCACAAGTCTCATGATAACCCGTGTTTGTCTTGAAGGCTCAGCTCCTGCTTTCCTGTGATTACACGAGAAGCTTGGCTTTCGTCATTTTTATTAAAGCAAGCTTCTGGACCTGTTGGTTGCAGAGAATGTTGAAAATGTGAGTTTTTAAAAGTTCAAAACCCAGAGGCAAATACAAAGTATTCTAATTAA
>NW_017729022.1:180372885-180403702 GCF_001723915.1 Gavialis gangeticus | reverse complement strand
CACACACACACACACACACACACACACACACACACACACGGTTTTTGCAGCATTCTCAAGATGAGGGGTTTGACTTGCAACTCTTAGACACTTAGGCACTGGCAGTACTACAGTGGGCATGACATGAATGCTGGCTTCAAATTTAAGCACTTAAAATCTGCTTGTCTACTTCCCCCAAAATGCCATGTGTTGGAATTCACCCTTTTCCAGAAAAACCGGAACCATGAACTTGGATCTGAACTCATATCTGAGGGGATGGTTTGTACCCACTTAACCTTTTAAGTAACTTGCCCATGGTCACCAGGAAGCCTTCTCAATACAGAAAGGCGTGTCTCCCCACTTGGTGTTTTAGCCCATAGCTCCTTCTCCACCTGGTGAGCAAAATTAAAAAATAAAGTCCACTTCACAATTTAAAATCTTTACTTTTTTTAACTTTTCTATTTCTTTTTCTGCTTTTTTCTTGAACTTTAGCTATTGATTTTTTTTTAAGACAAAAAAAATTAATTTTCAAACATTACAGGGGAGGAGAACTAAAAGGAAAAAAGTTTAGAAAAAGCAGCAAAATTAAAGTAATATTGGAAAAAGTGCAAGAAAAAGTTTGACAAGTGGCTAATATTTTCCCCTCCTTCCCTCACCAAAACTCCACTTGCAAATAAGGCCTTGTGACAAAAACACAATTCCAAACATTTTTTTCTGTAGAGTTATTTGAACAGCCCCTCAATTGAAATGCAGCTTTTGCCTTAGATTTTCCTTGTAAAAAATATATGAATAAATTGCACAGTATAACACAAAATAGAGACACCACAGGAAATGGTGTCATATGATATGGCCAGTCATCTAATGACAGGCGCATATATGTATGTATATATGCTTTTAAGCTTTTAATGTGAATCTTTTAGGGGTCTGGGGCAACACAGTGTCCATTGTGCGCTGATGATTCACAGAAGGTTTCCAATTGCCAGGAGAAGCCAGTGTGCCAAACAGCCTGTAATCTGAGAGGCCTGGGTTCAGCTCACTGCTCTGCCACAGATGCTCCTAAATGACATTAGGCAAGTCACTTAGTCTCTCTGTGAAATAAAAATATATTGCATTTAAAAGCTGCAGGCAGGGCTAGCATGTGAACTGCGGGATCTGAAACTGAACTGAAGGGTATGTATGAACCAAGTGACAGGGATCAGTTGTTCACCAAGTCTTAAAATACTAGCACCATAGGGTGCCCACTGTAATTAGTAGGTGGCAGGTTTAAAACTAACAAGAGGAAGTTCTTTTTTATCTAATGCATAATTAACTTATGGAGGCAGATATCACAGCCAGGTTCAAAAAGGGACTAGATAAATGCATGGATGATAGATCTATTAATGACGATTGAACAGAATGGTTAGAGATGTTTCCTCTGGTGCCTTTAGACCTATAATGGTATATGCCAGGAAGGGTATTAAATAGGGGATGGATCAACAGAAATATGAGGTTCAATGCTCTCCCTCTATAGCATCCACTTCTGCCACTGTCAGAGACACAATACCGGGCTAAATGCAACATTGGTCTTACCTAGTCATATAGCACTTAACTGTGCCTGATGTAGGTATAATGAAATAAATGTCATCCAGGTGTTACCAGATTTAGATGACCTGGGGGAGCCTGGAGACAGACTGGGTTCTACTCTGAGCATAGGGGGGGAGAGTACAGAGTAGGCAAGGATATATAGAGGGGCTGGAGTGGATGATTGGAGGTGTGAGGGGAGGAGGCTTGTGAGTAATGTAGGAGAGTTTGCAGAGAGCCCTGTGGAGACATTTAATGGCAGTGTCAGGGTAGGGTGATGATGAGGCCTGAGCTGGGTGTGTCCTGGGACAGGAGATTTGTGCACAGGGTGGCTTCTGACCTGGGCAGGAATTTAGGGTGGGAAGCTCAAGTGCGCCAAGTTCTTGTGCCTGAAATTCTCCCAGTAGCACTGATTCCTGGCTCTCTTGTGTACTGACAGCAACCCTAAAATGCTGTCATTGATGCTCAGGGCTTGAATCTGTCCCAGCTCTCCACCCTCTTTTGCATCCTGCCAGTTTCCCTAACACAGTGCTCTTTCCTCTCCTCAGGCCCACACACTGCTTCCTTCTGCTCTTCCCCAGCCCCACTCCCTCCCACCCTCACAAAGCTTTAGTCTACCTCTCTTGGCCCCCTTAGTACTGCAGAGCACACCATGACCATCAAAGAGAAGGGAGAATTGGCAGGGGAGGGTAAGAGACAGCAACTGGACACACAAGGCCATGGAGGATCTTGGCACAGGAATTCAATGGACAAAGCATAGGTGTACCCCATCACCACTGATGTCCTCTGCCATGCTGCAGACCCACCTTAGGCCACCAGTTTGGGACTGTCAGTAGAGGACTCTCATTGGAGCAAGCACAGGAGGAAGTGCATCTGATGCCAACTCAGTAGCCTTGGCCAGAGCTGCTGCTTGAGGAACCCCAATCACTGAGTAAGCTCGTGGAAGAGTGAGGACCTGCAGAGCCCCTCATGCCACTGACCAGCTTCAGACAGCAGAGCTACAGCATGCAAATATATCTGAGAGGAAAGGAGGTAAGTGGTTGTATCACTTCTGATGCCACAATGGCCACACTTTGAATGAATTTTGCTACTGCTGACTGCCAATGTTGTGAGTGCAGTCTCCCCATATGGCTGCCTGAGCCTGGTGCAGCAGATCTGAGTAAGTAGCCAGTTCTTCCAATGTAGCTTCTAAGGCAGCACTTTCCTGCTTTAGCAGCATGGAGAGTGCACAAGGCCAGTGCTGCTTGTGTTCCATGGCTGCTTTGTGCACAGTGATGGTGCAAGGGACACATTTGGATATAATGCAAGCTCAAACTGTTGCACTCAGTCCCCACTGCCAGTAGGGAACCCAGCCAACACCACAGAACCTTGCCTGGCATTAATCGTGCGGAAACGAGTCCTTTGCCTGGCAGTGCCACCCTGCCCCACCCCGTCTGCTGGGCTCTTTGAGCTTCCCACACCTGCTGGGCCCTGCCTGCTTTCCTGGGGCCAGGAAGCAGCAGGCAGGAGCAGCAGCATGCCAGGCTGGGGTAGAGGAGCCCTGGCACAGAGCCAGCAATGTGCCAGGAGTGAGGAAAGCAGTGTGAAGTAGGTGCCAGCAGAGGAAGGAGCTCCCTGCCCTTGGGGGGTGGTTCTTCTGCTTCTCACCATAGGCTGGGAGGGAAGCAAGGGTGCAAATAGGCCAGGGAGCTGAGCTCAGTCCAGGTGAGCCCAAAGGGTTAAATCCCAGATGTCCCTTCCCAGCAGTTTTGTAGGGCCTAAACCTAGATTCATAGATGTTGGGTTGGAAGGGACCTCAACAGATCATCGAATCCAACCCTCTGCCTGGGCAGGGAAGAGTGCTAGGGTCAGATGACCTCAGCCAGATGCCTATCCAGCCTTCTCTTAAAGACTCCCAAGGTAGGGGAGAGCACCACCTCCCTTGGGAGCCCATTCCAAATTCTGGCTACTCTAACTGTGAAGAAGTTACCACCAACTGTGCTGCTCATGTCATGCCCTTCTCAGCTCCCTGCAAGTGTGTGCTGCAAACCAGCCCTCAGCATGGGCAAAGCCCGGTGCCCTGAATCCTGGTGGTGGGGCCAGCCCAGTGCTGCTGGATTGCTCCCAGCCTGGCAGTTGGGAGGGGAGTGGGCACACACCCCACATGCATCCTAAGGGCTCAGAGATGGAGGGTGGTTGTGTAGAGCTAGACAAAAATTCCCCAGGAGCAGCCTGATGATTGAGGCGACTCAGCTCAGGTCACCCACTTCACACCCCCGTGGGCCAGCAGTGCCACTCACACCCCAGTTGGGCACCTAACAGGCCACCTCAGCTGGGGATGGGTTGGGTCTTAAGTTTGCTGCATGACTGAGCTCAGCACTGAAGGCCTTTCTATCCTGAGACATGAAAAGGACTCTCTAGTCCCTCCCAGCAGTCACCCCAGGCTGCCTTGATGTCATTCTCCTGATGTCAGACTGTAAAGTGGCTTACTGTGTGCATGCCAGTGTCACCACCTGAGCGGCAAAAGACATATTTCAGTTGTGCCCCCAGTGAAGCCTTGTGGGTTGAAAGGTGTTGTTCCCATATATGGACTTATACATATTGAAATTCTGTGGTATCAAACCTGAGTCTGTGGTTTTGCTGCATAGCAAAAGCTCAGAAACCCTGGTACCCTGTGCTTCAGGGCTTGGTCTTGGAACACTTTACTTCCTAGCAATGCGCCCAGTGGCATGTAAGTCCCCAGCCCTATTATCCCTCCCTCCCGTTTTCAAGGATTCCCAAAAATTTTTCCCCTCAAGTACTGCCTCCCTCAGGCTGCGGATTTGATATGGTTCCTTGTTGCCATCTGCATCAGGTATGTGCTGGAGAAAGTAGGCTGCAAAACGCACAAGGTAGAGTCTGATCCTCCATCCCTGAGTGCTTTACCCTCTGTAGTTAAAGGTGGTGCTGGGATCTGTGGGAGGTGCCCTCCTCAACCTGGCAGTAAACCGGGAACTAGGAATGCTCCTTCACTGCTGAGCAATATGAATAGAGGGACTGAGTTAACCATGTTATTCTGAAG
The DNA here is from genome assembly GCF_001723915.1 of Gavialis gangeticus. Taxonomy (NCBI): domain Eukaryota; kingdom Metazoa; phylum Chordata; order Crocodylia; family Gavialidae; genus Gavialis; species Gavialis gangeticus. The sequence goes on along the minus strand of NW_017729022.1, from coordinate 180,399,123 downwards.
TCAAGTAGAAGGCAACCTAGTTTTGCACCTTATAAACTAACCAAAGTAGATATGTAACACTTTGACAGATGAGCTTCAACCCACAAAAGCTTGTGCGTGTGCATGTGCACTCTCTTGCGCGCTCTCTCTCTCTCTCTAATCTAGTCTTAACATAAATAAACCCATGTTCAAAATGCACTAAAGCAACCTGTACAGACTGGTGTGCCATTTTCTTGCACCTCCATGTAGTAGAAAGCTGCTGGTTGGGTGGGGGTTTTTCCCTACTGTTGTAAAAACATTTCTTTTTCTGGTTGGTTTGTACATTTGAAATACCTTGCCCTCAGTGCGTGGACCTGGGCTTTGGCAAGGTCTCTTCAGGCCTTGAATTTTGAAGTGACACACTGTTAACTCCAGAGGAAGGGTGCGATTACTTTAAGAACACACACTCCCTCTTCCTCCTCTGCTGTGTGGAGCAAGTATGCTTTGATTTAGTGTGTGGAGCAACTACAAAATGATGGATGAACCCTTTCTGCTTCCCTAGCCCTAGACTAAGATGTTGCCCTCCTATCCCAAACTATATAATACCCGGAGGCTGAAATGAGGACTAGAATTAAAAAAGGACCGGCCTTGTGTCTTGATGCAAGTGATCAGAACCATCAAGTGGTCTGTATTGACATACATGGTAGAATTTAATCAAAACTACAGGAGAAAAACTTCTCATAAGTGCTTGTGTATTCCATTTCCACTATCTTTTGACCTCTGAATGTCACTCCTTGTTTTCTGCTCTTCTGGACCCAGCAGGCCTGGCCCATTGGTTAATGGGCAAGTGCTGCGCAGCGTGGGACAAATGACAGGTAAGCAGAAGCTTAAAGAAAAGCTGGTGATGAAATCCCACTGCTGTGCATCGGTGTATCCTTGAATTGCATTAGTCTGAGAGGTAAATCAAAAAACTGCATCCCCGAGATTAAGAATAATGCTGTCTTTCTGAGAGTAATGCGAATTTGCACTAATTTGCACTCATTTACACAATAAACAATAATACACACTAATACACATTGCAAAAATGGCTCACAATGGAAGTTACTGTATCTTAATCTCCTGGCTCCTTTCTTGCTTTGTTAATAAGAAGGAAGGCTAATTTAATTTTTACAAGGTCCGAAATCTGGGCTCTGCAATTTGGACAGTTAATAAGATTTTCCTGCCAAGCCAAGGAAAGTTTAGTGGTTTTTAGCTTGCCTCCTTTTTCCTTCTCTTCCTTTCTTTTTGTGTGTTCAGGACACTCTTGTAGAGACCCACACATTTCTTCTAGAACAGCCCATGTCTGCTTATCGCTTGCTGGTGTTTTAAGTTTTCACCACATTTTTATTTTCCCCTCCCAGTGAAAAAATTCAGTTTTCTCAACACCGGTAGGAAGTGTCAGTTAATTTTTTGGTTTTGCCAAGCTGTTCGTGGCAAAAGAAAATCCAAAAAAACCTAAATATTTTCATTTTGACATTTTCTAAATGAAAGAGTTTGACATTTACATTTGAAACATTTTATTTTTAAATTTCTTTTGGCTTTTTTTTTTTTTTTAAATCCAGACACTTGGAGTGGAAATGAAACAGTGTTTCAGGGCTAGTGAAACTTTTCAGTTAGACCTTAATGGATTTTTCCCCTCATTGTTTCAGGATTTCCTACATGCTTCTAAATCAGATTTTAGTACCATGTAGACCCCAACTGCAGAGCACCTCAGTGACCATTCATACATCACAGCTGCTTCTAAACTCCACGTATGTATGTTGGTAAATTATTATGCTTCTCAGGGTCATATGAAGTAAGTTCACACCTTTGGTTTTTCTTTTCTGGGTGAACACAGATGCAGTGTTGTTCAGGATGCATTTCAATCATTTCATTCTTGAAGTATGTGACGGGTATTAAACTTTGCTGGTTGAGGTACAGCATCAAGATCAGTGGTTCTTGACCTTTTTAGAGTTGAAGCACCCCTCATTAGACTTGAAGCACCCCTCGAAAAATTCCAGCTCTTAGTTTTCACTCACTTTTAGGCTACAGAAAAACAATAAAGTAATTCTTCTGTTGGAAAGACCTCAGAAAACCCACAACAAGTCAGAATGTTTTAACACTATGGATTCCTGTTTGAAATCTCTGGGTTTATCTTGTGGATTGTGTGCACATCCTGCGACACTCTCGAAGAGATCTCACTTCACCCCAGTCGAGAATCACTGGTCACAGTCTTCTGTTTTTATGGAGAAGGTACTTGGTAACCCATTTGGGACCTTGACTGCGCTAGGGAAATGCATCATGTGAGGAAACCTGGTCCCTGACATAATGACAAATTCCATTGTGTCCTTGGTCGAGAAGGCTAAAAACTTGTCACATGGGCATGGCTACACATCTGGTTTCATATTATTTCTCTGTGGCCCCAACCTCAGGATTAACCACCTTTCAAATGTGACTTTCCACTGGGTGCTACGAAGTGTTTTAATAGTACATGAACCAAAATGAGTTTAACACGAGATCCATGTTCCCAGTATAAAAGTGGCTTCATCTTAACATAGCACTGGGTGTTGCTGAAACCAAGCGGCCAAATTATGTTCCTGATTACAGCTGATGCCATTAACTCCAGACTTACTGCTGTGTAACTGAGAAGGGGGAAAAAACTGACCCAAACACTCCACAGCCTTTATTGGTAGTTTTGTTTCCCTGATACATACAGCACATTTTTCTAGGAAAGGAGCAAGTGGGAGTGGATTTTAATACCAAGACAGCTTTGGATTAATGACTGGGTTTGTCTCAATCCAGATGTTAAGGAGCTTGGAACTGCGGCTGCTCTTGGCTGCCGTTGTGCATGCTCCAAGCTTAGGCTTGTGAAGTTCAAAAAGGTGGGGGGGTGAGGAAGGCAGCAGCGGCAGGAAGGAAGGAAGATATAAGCCAGTGCCGTGTGTGCTACAGGCATTTATGTCTGTAGCTGGGTCTCAATTTATATGCACGGTGTAAAGAATCAAGCAGTTTAGCTGGGATTCCCTTTCCTGGGTATGTGCAGCTACTGGGTGGAAATGTTTGTCATTTATGTGACATCTTTCTCTATGTGATTAACTGCAATGGAAACTGCTCATTTTTCAGCATTTTCTCTGGGGTTCTGAGTCTAACATGGGTCTGATCCTGAGATGCTCAACATCTGCTACTAGTGAAGTCAGTAAGAATTGAGGGTACTTGATATCTCCCAGATATTCGTTGTTTGATATGCTTTTGCCCACTGCCTATGAAAGAGTTGTGTTCTCCTGACTTCTGTTCTCTCCCAAAGGAAACAGGTTCCACTGTCTCTCTGCTGTTTTCCCCAAGCTAGTTCTGGACCACTTCCAGCCTTGTGTCGTTGGCTTTGTGCTCCCAGTCCCCTGCACTTACCTGCTCTCTAGGTTGGTCCCTGGTTCTTTCCCATCCCTGCTGCTCTCTTAACACCAGTACCTGCTTTCAGGAAGTAGCTGGGAGGCAACAGCAGAAGGAAGAGGCAGCACCAGATGGGAGAAGACTGAGTCTTTTCTCGCAGAAGAAGTAGCATAGAACTGAGTAGCTTGTAGGGCCCATTCCAAGTCCTACAACCAGGTGCTCAGAAACCATCCGCTGTGCCTGGTACAGGTCTCTGGAAATTAGTGCCTTGGTGCCTTGCCTCCCTGTTAGGTGTACAAATAAAAGTAGTTGAATAGTTAACAGCGGACACGTTTCAGCTGCTCTTTTTTTTTGTTTGCTTCCAGAGTGTCTGTCAGCAGTCTGCAATTCTCACAAAGGTGTTAGCTGTCATTATTTATTATTTACATCCCAGGAGCACCAGGCACTAGCTACTCAGCCACTCAGGCATTTTAAATAGCCCATCTGAATAATTGCACTCATTTCCTCAGAGAATTCCTGGTCTATGCATTGTCCATCAGCTGTTGAAGTGTAACTATTCAATATGTCAAACATGAGCAGGTTGGTGACTTTTGATTGGTTTCCTGGTGCCATTTCTCTTTGGGTGGAGGCACATCATCCAATCAGGTGTTTCATGCCAATACTCACATTGATGATATCAGCATAGCTCTGGGAATATTCTACAGCGTTTGCTCCAGGCTCTTTTTGGCTGCAAGCGTTTCTCAGTTGTTAGACTGCACGAGGAGAACATGCACAAGTGGATTGCATTCATGGTGGCAGATACTCCTGGAGATTCATTTGCTACGTTCCATGGCTTGACTAAGGTTCAGCCGATAGTCATTCCCTACGCTTGGAAGGAGGCTGGATTCAACGGTCTTTTATCAGGGCACAGCTTGAGCGCGTTGATCTTCAAGTCGCGTCATTTCTTTCTTTTATCTTCAGGCTTCCGCCATCCCTTCTCCCTTCTTTTTGCTCAGTTTGGAAATATCATCCTGGGATATGAGAAGGAAACCACTCTGTGTCCAGATAGATGTGGCAGTGGAATTGCATGAGCTGAGGTGGGACTCTGTATTGGCAGATCTTCAGCCTTGAAGACTTAAAATTGCACCTGTCCTGTCCACATTACCAGACCTCAGTTAAAGTGATGGCCTGGCAGGAAATCCCCTGCCAAACGGGCAAAGAATCAAAGTTCCAGAACCAGGATTAAATCACCCGGCCGCCTGCTACCACCACACAACTGTCCCCGTATGCTCTGACAAACCTGTTTTTAAATAAGTCTCACAATGTCGTTAGTTCTTTGTCCACAGTGTCTCATGTGGGTGGGCACAGACATGCAGCTTGAGGGCCAGGTTTTCATGTGGTGTAATGCTGCTGACTTTTTTGGGTTATAAGGGGCCAGAGTGCAGAACTGGGGGTTTCAGAAGTACCAATAATGTTGAATTCTTCAGGTTCCTTAAACGATGGGTTCATGGACACTAACGTACATAGATTCCCATTCGGTTTGGTTTGTCCGCTGGGGGAGAAGGAGGTGTTGTAACCCACCCAGCCCTGAAATGGTATCGCCTTTAAAAGTGGAAGTATGTGACATGACTTCTCTTCGCTGGGAAAAGGACGACCATCAGTCCTGAAGACAGACGACCACACACCTCTGTGTAGGTGACATGTGAACTAAAGAGTAGAGGCCTGCACTGACTCTTGTTTATGTTGATACGAATCAGGAGTGTCTCCTTTCCATTCACTGGAGTTAAATGGTTGGAAAAGCAAATGTGCGGTCTGAATGAAGACCCGGTATGTCGGAAAGTCGGATGCTATCACTAATATAGACAGGTACTAACCCTTCCTATTCCCACAACAGAGAATTTCCCATTTGGTTTCCTGCACACACGGGAGATTACAAAGACGCACGATATTATGCACAGGATGCTTTGTGCAGCCCATGTACCAATGACTTCTTTCCTTGGCCCAACTTAGAAGTGGAATCCAATCTCTGGCATTCAAACCCAGAGAAAGGGAAGGCAAAGGTTTAGCTTGGAAGGATGGCTGGGCTCATTTAAAATATTCAAGGATGGGACTTTTCCTTGTTAGAACCGGCAGAATATAAGTAAGGTCTGTGTGCGAGGAGGGGAGAGGTTAAAGCCAGTTTGAAATGCTAACACATAAGGGCCTACAAAGATATTCTGTTAAATAATATACAAGCTGGGTTCAACATCATTAGCCCATTCTTGTTTACAAGGCAAGTTATTTTGGAAAATGCAATGCAAGCTGATGAATGTTAAGTAGAAGAAAATGTAGTGTCTTCCTGGTTTGGGAGAGAATTATCTATCCTCCCACACCAGCCCAGACAAGTCAATCTATTTCCTCCTGCAGCTGGTAGAGACAGGAAAAGAATGAGATTCTGATGACAAGAGCTTGCTGAATCCATCAGCTCCCCTGGAGCAATGGGGCTAAACTTACCCTGAACTGGGTAGAGCTGCCCTTCCTTGTTCCCCCACATGGTAGAGAAGCACACAGGGAAAGCCGGTGGAAATGTCCAACAGCAGCTTTTCTTTCCCTCTTCTTTTTGCTGCCCAGATAAAAAGGATTGCAAAAGCCCTGGCAGACGGCTAGTCTTTAAAACAGATGGCAGAACCTGTGGGCTGCAGCTTTGCCAGCATTGTCATTTTGTATGACTGTCGTCTTTGGTGTGTTGTCTTAAAGCCCTGGCTCATGGAGTCATGTGGTTTCAGGAAAATCCTTGAGAAGGTATCTCAGAGGCTGACTTGGAGTTTATAGCTGTTTGGGACCAGCAGTACAAACCAAGCTGCTGTACTGAGCTCCCGGTAATGGCAGAAGGTGCAGAGACATTCAGCCCACAGCTGCCTTTGCTTCTTCACCCAGGATGTTGCTGTTAGATCAAGTCTGAAATCCAGCAGAAGGGCTTGCCCCAGAGCCAAAAAACAGTGTCATTTAGTCTAGACAGCCTAGATGGTTTGCTTTTCTGTAGGGTAGGTGCCTCTGAAGAACATATGGGACACATTGCATGAGAAGCCTTTGGCCTTCTGGTTTCCAGGCCAAAGACACAGGAAAGAAAAGGACTCCGTCGAAAAGAAAAGAAAATTTTGAACTGAACTGGCGCTCTGTAGAAACTGCCATGGGACTCAGGTTTTCCATTTATAGAATGGGGGCAGGAATGCATTCCTCCAGCCAGGGTGAGCATGGAGCATACTCAGAGCCTTTGCCTGGATGTGTGATGGAAGGGCCTTGTTCGGGACTAGCAGTACCAAAGCAAGGGTTTGTTCTGTTACGTCTGGGCATCAAGTCAAAGCCACAGCACGCCCTAAGGGCCCATTTCAGCCATGCTGCTGGAGTACTACCAGGCCTGATAGGGTCCCTTGTCACCCTGGTAGCTGAGCACCTCCCAGGGTGATCAGAGCAGGCACTTTAACTAAAGTCAAGGTCACTCAGGGAGTCTCTGAACCAAGGAGCCAGCTGTTGGCTGCCTCACTAAGGCAGGGGCCCTAACCCCTGGACCGTCCTTCCGGCCCCTGGTATTGAGGTTGTGATAAATGCAGAGCTCTGGGCACAATGAGCAAACAACTCATTGTCACCACAGCTTCATCACGCAGCGGGAGCATCAGAGGGAGGGGGAGGAGGAGGGGGAAGATAGCAGGAGATGAAAATGCAGAAGCAAAGGGACAAAGAGCAGAGGCTGAGCCCAGCTGCCACAGGAAGTGGCCACAAGAAATTGGGTAGAAGAGAGATGCAAGAAGGAAGAAAATAAGTGATTAGGAGAGAGAGGAGCCAGGGAGAAAAAAAGCAGAGGGAAGCTGGGGTGAGGTGAAAGAGCAAGCCCGAGATGGTAGGGAAGAAAAGAGAATGAACAGGTGGGAGATGACAGGCTCAAGTCCAGAGGCCACCTCCCATCCCCCTGCTTCTTGGGGGGGAGGGGGAGGGGGGGGGCGGGGATATACATGTGGCTTGGCAGATGCTCTACAGCTTGATGAGCTTTGGGAGAAACAAGCTGATTCCTTTGGGCCTTCCTGTTCAGGGGGGGAAAAAAAAAAAAAAATCTCCCAGCACGCGTGATCAACCCCATGGAGCCAGCAGCCCCAGGCACCCTGCCGTAGCTGGAGAATGACGCCTTGAAAAAGCATTTCAGATGCTGGCAACCCTGCCTGGCCCAGCACTGCAGGCTGGGCTCCTCTTCAGCTGCAGGCCCCTTCCCAGTCCCCAGCCGCCTACCATTAATCATCAGTGAGTGGGTATGGGGGTGAATGCGATCTTGCTGGCCTCCTGCCAGCTGTTGAGGCTGCCCCTCCGCAGGAAGAGAAACCATGAAAAGAGGGAGCAGGGAGGGAGAAAGGCAGCCTGTGAATGAAAGGGAAACACGATGAGGAGCCTGCAACAAACGAGAGGGAAGGAGATGAGGGTGGGGCTGAGGGGAGGAAAATGGAAGAGAAGCAGATGGAGCGAGAGCCTTAAGAGTGGAAAACGGGACTTGGAGCCAAAAAGGAAAAATGGCTCCCAGGAGAGGGGAGGCAGAGACAGGTTCGTAAAGCAGGGAAGAGGAGTGTGAAGACAAAACGCACAGAGCCAGGGAGACTTTCCCCTTGCAGCACAGGTGGTGCTGGATGGAGGTGCTGCTCCCGGGTCTGGAAAGCCTCTTAGGGCTTGACCAAACCTGGTGTCCCTCCACACCGCTGTCTAGCTAGGTCTGATCATCACCTCCTCCCAGCCTGAGCCAGACCATGTGTGATGCCATCTGACTGCACCTAGGCTCCTGTCTCTGAACAACACTGGACACCTGCTGAAGGTAGCCTGTCTTGTCCACATGAAGGTAATGGTGTCTCAGGTGACCCCCTTGGAAGGACCACTGTGCTCAGGCCTGATTCACGTATGAGCACAATGAGAGGGGGGAGGCATGTGCGGTTTCTAATGAGCATGGGTGTGCCCACACACAAATACCCCAAACCTATAGAGGTCTTCCCTTTCCCTTATGGGAACAAGCCTCCCCAGTGGACAGCCGCCTTCTGCTATTCCATCAGCATCCAGGTGACTGGGATCTAAACCACTTTACCTACATCAGGAGCATTAAAGATGCAACCTTTTACTCCAGTGGCAAACCCAAGGACTCCTAGTAAATATATTTCCCCACCCTAAAGGGGAACAGGATGGCTAACTGGGGCTGCAAACATCAGGACTTTCACTCTTGGTCCAGCAAAGCGAGGAGGCGGCAGAGGAGCCCAGCTGCTCCGACACCTCCAAGGGGGTTGGGTGATTTTGCTTTGCTGGTGTCAAGCCAGGGGCTGAGATGTATAGCTTGCGGCCTGGGTGGGTGTGCCCACCAGATCGAGCATGGGTTAAAGCAAGCGCCAAAAAAAAAAAAAAAATTTGACAGCACCTTCTGTCCGCACCCTTAGCCCTGGCACTTGCTGCTTGCAGCCATTTTGATGATTCCCACCCATGTACTCCCCCAATAAAGGCAGACTTGAACATTGTATATAAACACCCTGATAAAATGTCCCCTCTTTCCACCAGCCCTGAAACCATCAGGGAGCCCACACCAACAGGCTCTAACAATAGTTGGCTCCTGTTCTTCCAGCCCGAGGGTGTTGCTGTGCAGCCCAGAACACATTTCTCCTGGGACGCTGGTGAGCAGGTGGGAACGAGAGAATTGGTGTCTATGGTATGAACAGGAAACATTGCTTGACTCATGGCCTTAATTGTTAGCATCAAACAGCCACAGGGGCAAAATCAACCTGGATTTGGAATAGAGGGGTGGTGGAAATAGTACTTAGCTGCAGACTTAATTGTGGAAATGGCCTGAGTTTTAGGAATGCCTAACAGTTGCAGCTTCTGATGCAAAATTGCTCTGGTGATATTTCCAGACCAGTCTCAGTCCTTCCTAAGGGATGACAGCTGTCTGATTCAAATGTGATGACACCTAAGCAGGGTAAGGTCTGACATGCAGCCCCTGGGTACATCCCCCTGCATGCACATGTGCAGCTTGCAGCACCACAAGCTGCATGTGGCATACATGCACGCATTTGTCACGCTGCTAGTTACCACTGCAACAGGGAGTGCTTTTGACGCTGGGAGAGCCTGGTGTCAAAAAAATAAAAAAAAATCTGCCACTTAAAAAAAGTGGTATGGGAGCCCAGCCAGCTAAACCATGGTCTGGTTGTGAGCACCTGGATCACTGCTGCTGCTGCCCCGGGGAGGCCCTCCAGTACAGTAAGGCTGCTGGGGCTGCTGCCCCACCCAGGGCAATTGTCCTGCGGCCAGAGTGCACATGCAGGGATGTGCCCAGGGACAAACAGCAGTAGCATAAATCAATCCTTATAACTCACAACTCCTTTGCTTCCCTCACTTGGGACCTTTGGCACTAAAACTACAGCACTGAGCATTTGAGCAAGCAGCTGTAGTAGACTTGTCCACTTAAAGGGAGGGAGACAAAGATCATGTTCTGTTGGCGCAGGTTACCACAGAAAAGCCCCAAGAAAATGCTCTTGGCTTACTGAATTGGAAAGCTGAGCTGTTAAATAAATAAACCCACTAATCTAGGCAGGATACAACCTGCGTTTCACTCGCAGCCTTGACTAGCCTCCGTCCATACCCCGCTCTGCAGAAGGAAAGATCCTCAGGAATGAACCGCCAGGATTTCTGGAGCAGTGACATGTCAATGAAACTGGTTTTCACTTTTACAAACATTTCCTAGCCAGGTGCACACGCTACTGTGGTAACATTTGATGAGGAACTCACACTGCCACTACGTGCGCAAAGCAGTGTATGTGTACTACACAACTGGAAAGGTTGCCAAGGGGAAACTGTTTGGCTTCACAATCTCACGGCTGCATTTTTCCACAGCTTTCCAAACGAAATCCGAAAACAAGTTCCCCAGATACATAATCATCAGCGGGTCGTTAATCCTCCCACTTCTTGTCTCATCTGTCTTGTGCCCTCTATCCCTGCAGCCATTTGTTGCTATTGCTGAGCAACAGACATTAGCAGCAGCTGGTCTGCAGCACTACCACAAGCTTTCTAAATGCAGAGCCCTCCCGTTGCCGGCTGCAACTTGGGTAACGTGAGCCAGTTCGTTGTCGATGCTATGCGTGGCATGTTAAGACAGGAAAACTCACTGCTTCTTGAAGATACTGAATCCCCAGCTCAAGCAGTGCTAGCAAGGTTTGGACCCTTGGCCCTTTTGTAAAGATTGGCTGGAGAAGTACCATTGCTTTCTCGCTTTGGAAGAGGCTGAAGTGAGCTGGGATTTTAGGCAACTCCTCTCTGCCCCCAGCACCACCCCAGGAGTTAGTGAAGAAAACTCTATTGGCGAGACCCAGTACTTTATGGCCTAACAGGGCTTCCGGAAGGACAGGCTATCGCCCTCCCTGCCCTCCTAGAAAGCAAGTACAGTCATCAACACAGAGGGCAAGGTCTGAAATTAAGCGTCAAATGCTTCCAGTTGTGATTTGAAGCCAGAACTGACAGCGCTCTGTCTATTAAAACTGGCCTGGCTACTGTTATGAGCTACCCTGGGCACGAGCTCCCTGGACTGCCACAGGGCTCACGGCAGGTCCAGAGAGCACAACTCATCTCCCACTGTTTGCAAATTAGAACAGCAGCCACTGCCGCTCCCTCTCTCCCCTCCCCCCAGCTAATGCTGCAGGGGTAAGCCCAGATCCTAAGACCTTGGAGACTGCGCATGGCAGAATGCCGAAGAAAGAAGCTCAGAGCAAGGAACATCACCCCAGGATTCATTTAGAGTATGTTCTCATTTCTGTCAGGGGAAAAACGAACTGTGTCTGTTCTTTGCAAGAAGCTTGAAACCCACCCAAATCCTACCCCGGGACCAATCCTTGGGAGTTGGGAGCAGCACATGGCACCAACACAACTGTGGACTCCCAGGGACCCGAGGGCCCTTACAGTGTGCTCACCAGAATGTGCCCCAGAGCTGAGGCCAGATTTCTCTTCCCTGGGGAATCTTCCAGGGAATTTGAGGACAGTGCCATTTCCCCAAGACCTCCCACTCGCATCACTCCTAACCTCCTTGTAGTGTCCTACTGTGGATAGGTGGGATACCCTCCCCCTCATGAACAAGGGTAATTATCCCCGAAAGGGAGGGCAAGACACCTTCTCTAGGTCACTGTGGGGGCATCTATGTGTGTGCTTTAATGCAAAGTTGACTGGTTAGCTCTGCAGTAAAGCATCACCATCTACATATGTGGCTGTATTAGGCTGGAATAAACTAATTAGGGTGACCAGAACAGAGGACATTCTGGTTTTCTGCTACTCTGTCCTCTATTGATACAAAACCTGGACACCTTTAATGCCCTCTATTTTTCTCTTCAAAAGAAAAAGAGAGGACATAAAGGCACCCAGGTTTCATATCAATAGAGGACAACCGGACTGTCCTCTACGATAGCCACACTAAAACTAACTCACTCTGCCATAATGTCAGGCACTATTTACTCTGCCACAAAGCATGTGTAGGCAGTGACTGGGGCTGGCTGGGGCACAAGGGTGCTATAGCGCAAAGGCTGCCTGCCAGCGAGCCCCCACTGTAGCACCCTTGTGCCCCAGCCAACCACTCCACAACACATGAAGCTGGAGCAGAGTAGCTCTGAGCTGGCAGACTGACCCACAGTGTTCCCTGCCAGCCAGGGCTGCTCTGCCTGGGCTCAATGTGCTGTAATCCCAGGTGCACATGTAAACACTGTGCCCGGGAGCAATACACTCCAGCATGAACTGCAGTTTGGTCACAAAAATGAGTGATTAAAAAAAACAACCCTTCAACCAGTGTATCTTTTAATTGTTTATTGTATAATATAAAACTACAAAAGTAAGACTGCTCATTTCCATGTACATTTGTCCAATTGTTTTGATTACAGCCCATACCTACATGTGAATACAGTAATCTGGTTTCAGATGTATATGTCTGTAATATTGCATAGAAAAGGCACAGCTCTAAGGTCTGTGGGGGGAGGGAGGGGGAGAAATACAGCCTTCTTTTTGACAATAACAAGCCCTGTTCAACAACCATGCACTGAACATGTCACACTATTTACACCTTTTCTAGAATCTCTGCCTTTTCAGATACTAGTATGGATTACACTTATCCCTCTCAACTTGTAGGTGGTGATTTTTTTCTTTCTTTTATTTTCTTTTCTTTAAAAGGTTCCAGGACTTGCACTAGGCTTATTTTCAGCAAAAGAGAGAGCAAGCTTAAAAACAGCTAACTTCTAAGAAATGTTCAGTCCCATTAATATAATCACTGAAAGCAACTTTCACAGAAGCAGGATGCTGAAGCCTGTTTGGAAAAGAAAAACAAATCAAAGTTCACAACACTTTGGAGTGAATTAGACTGTTTGTCAGACAGGACTCACTGCAATTTGCTCTCTTCGTTTCTGAAAAAAAGTGTAAACTTTCGGTTCACAACACTGAGTTTTAAATCATCTGGGCTATTAACACGCAACAGGGAGAAACCGGCTGCAGCGCAAGGTAGTTTGTTCTCACAACGGTCATTTCAGAAGCGGTTCTTATTTTCTAGCTTGCAGCAGGGAATGCAAATAGATCATACTTTGGCTTTTTGTTGAACACTATCTTTCTTTTCAAAGGATGTGCTTCTTCCTTTGCATACAAGGCTGTACAGTCCACTAAGGCTCTGAGAAGGGACTGTATTAGTGGGTGCCACAATCTTGCAGTCCCTATTGCAAGCCCAGTTCCAGCAGAGTACAACGTGAGTTGCATACAAACCAGGACTGCCTGATCAAGCCTGGTAAGCAATACGTTTAAGCCCATGCAATTAACACGTTGCACTTAGAAAGTACATTTACAACTGCTACGCTGTATCTTACCATGCGCAAAGGTGGCATCGGTTCCACTCTGTTTCCTAGAGAAAGAGTACCGTCCTGCAAATGTACTTGTTCGTGCAGCCCCAGGGGCTTTGGTGGGGCTCCTTGCATACGTGGAGTTTGCTTGTGCATCTACAAAATCAGCCCCCAGAGGAAGAGGTGGATCAAATCAAGCGTGCTCCCAGCAGACTTCCCAGGGTCAAATGGGAGTCCCCTTTGGAAGGAACTGACACATCAGGAGGCTGATAGCGATGGCTGGTTCTGCATACTGAACTATTCCTCATCCATACCTCATGCATATTTCACAAACCCGACCCATATTAGAAGAAAGAGGCAAGGGGGGAAAGGAGGGGAGAAAATCATGTGAACCATGCGTATCCCAAATCAAACCCAAATCATTCTCTCAATGTAGCTCCCATCCCCTTTTCATACAGATTTACATTCCTACAAGAGAATACATTCCTACCATACATTCTGTACATGTTACAATCCAGATGTTGTTAGCTTCACAATAAAATAAATATATTTACAAAGGAAAAAAAGGAATAAATAAGTTATGGAAAAAACAACAAAAAAAAATCACTTCAAATCCAAAGCTCTTTCATTCTGCTCTCATCTTGTCATTTCATTGCACATCAGTGTCAATATACATCCTCTGGCATACCTCTTGCATAAAGAATACTTAACCTGACTGTTATTCTACAACCGTTGCAAAGATCACACTACAGACAGAAAGCTGCTGCAAAGAGTGAGAGATTCTAGCAAGCATTTCCATCTACAGAGCAAGAGGTTATAGCTCAGAATAAGAATTCCTGACCTTTTGCCTAATTTTATAAGTTAGGTGCATCTCTGTGCTATCGATTGCCTTCAAGTACTGTAAGACTTTGACTTCAGCACCAAGGATACACAGATTTCTTGACTGGTAAAACATTTTGAAATTCTCTCTCCTATTTTGCAAATACCAAGAGACTTCAAAATTACCCCTTTCAGAGCTACAGTTCACTGCTCCAAAAATGGTGCTTATTTGAACTGTTGCCTAACATATGGTATTGGTTTAAACACACCATTAACTAATAAGAAGGGGGGGGGGGCATTTCTAAGTTATTGTAAATCAGTTCTACACAATGGTAAATCAGTACACTTACCAAATTATTGTTCTGAGGGAAGAATTAAAACAAAAAAAGTTAACATGCTTGTGTGGCTACATGATTTTTGTGTGCACACACACACACACACAGTTACACACCAGGGCCATAATTCTCCTGGTTCCTCCAGTTCTAAAAGTTGCAGAGTCTGTGGCAGGGTTATCATCACAGAGAAATAAGGCTGGAAGGGACCTCAAGAGATCATCTAGTATTCTCTTACAAGGTATGGAAGCTGCAGGATGAACAATAACCACAAGCTCCTGAATGCAAAAAAAATGGAACAATTATTCCTTACGCCTCCCCCTGTTAAAAACGGCCCCCAATTCTACACTTGCTTGATGGCATTCTGTGCGAAGTGGTAAATACTATTACAGTCCTTGCAAGCAAACAACTGCAAGTTCATCAACATTTTGTTGCTTCACTGAGTTAGTCTTTAAAAACAAACTGTAGCTGGCTGATTAATTAGAATCCAAAGGATTCCATAATTGTACACAACGCATTTCATTCAGATTAGCAGTTCCTTCATTGCAATATCTGAAATTCATTGCTTTGTATTGCATTTGTATGCATTATTCATTTACTAGTAAATATATACGGCCTGTTTTAAAGTGCCAATTTATAAAGCTGCCTCCTTAAATGGCAGATAAGACCCAATTTTATCCATGACAAGAAGTGAGCAGAACTGGCTGAATATTGCCAAATGACATAAAACATAATTTAAAATTTCTTAAATAAATATAAAAGATATTCCTAAAGAAGCCATAGGCATGTCGACAATATAGGTTGTAACCTGCACTCAACAGCTAAAGTACCATTGGAAAACTAAAATGCCATAGCAACTTCAGCAACAGGCATGATACATTGCAAATCGTTTTTAAATTAAATGTACACCACGAGTTAAAAAATGCTATTGGTGCAGTAATGAGAAGACTTCTCAGGTGTTACAGGGGAAGGAAACATGCATAGAAAGCTGTGTCTGTATATTCATTGTATAACAGGTCTATAAAGTGTAAAGCAGGTAACACAGTTGATACAAGAAACCAACCCTACAGGAGATGCCAAGTGATGTAATGCGACTGGCTCCAGTTTCAACAGCAATGGATATTAAAATTAAGTCCATCCAGTGCAGATAAGAGATGAGCTTCACTGCAGTAATACTGAACTTGCCTTTTTCAGCACTTATCAACACAGTGAGGGAAAAAATGCTCCAAGAAAGGGCAAGTGGAATCTTGAATGCAAATGAATTGGAGCAAAGAGCACGGATGCTGCTCTCCAATAAAAACTGCAAAATCTTTTTTGTAACCGGTGTATGTGTTCCCCCTTAAAATTGTTTGCAGTCATTTCTGCTAAGGAGTCGCAGGACTGCTAAAATGCTTACGCAGTTCAAGGAACAAAGAAAACGTGATGTTCCAAATAAAACTTTCTAAAAAGGAACAGACATTTGCTTGGCATACTGGCATTAAGATTAAGCTCCCAGTAGCCTTGATCGCACAAGACACCACTTCCAACGAAGTTTCACAACTATTTCCTGCCAGCTGTTTAACATAGGTGTTGGAACAGACATGGCTCTAAGTTTTAGAAATCACAGTAGTGCACAGGTGGTTACAGCAGGGAGCAAACATTTGTGAAACTTGTGAAACAGCCCCCGGCCCTCTCTCAAAGCACTTTTGTTTGCATTCAGGAGACCAACTGCAGGTTTATTTGATCCAATTTTCTCTTTGCACCATACACATATAAAACATTACAACTCTGTATAAAAGTACAAGTGGTTCTTGTACATCTGAATTATGCAGGAACTATGTGAGCAAATCCTATCAAAATAGCTATTTTTTGTGTGTATAAACAGCATTTGTTTTTAGAAAAAACAATATCATAAACTGCAGAATCTGTACAAAAATATAAAATAAATTTGGGCAGCAGTTTCTAAACAGCCATGTAAATGCAACACTTAAAGAGGAATAGTTAATGCCTCCAAAAGGCTGAATTGCTAAGTCAACCTATACAGGGCTAAAATGGTACTGAGATTATCTAAATAATAAAATTTTTACCTCTTGCAATAAAACTTATAGAAAAAATAGACAAATATGCACATGCAATTTACAGCTTTTCCCAACATAATCCTTGTGCTTAGCTTTTACAATTTAATTTTTTTGTTGTAATAACATAGTAATATTGTCTACAATACGTATTCTTTCCTACACCGGGATATTCGGTCTTCCTTGAGGAACCACTTTAAAAAAAATACATTAAAAGTGGTCATACGTGGATGAAGGCACTCCAACTCTGCTTGAAGCAAAATCTAGTGTGATTTTTTTCTTTTAAAAAAAGGCAAGCAAGGACGCATGCACAGTGCTGTGAATCAGGGGCAGCAGGGTAGGTCAGTGGGTGGGCAGGGACTGTGAAAATACTACCAAGTGAATATACTGGTACAGAAAGTCACTCTGTTTTAAGACCCAACAAGCACCTCCATTATGTGATCCAGTTCTGTGAGGTCCATTTTGAAAGGCTGATTAGGGGTTACTGGTTGACTGCTATAAGGGGCTAGAGTTTTTAGGAGATCATCTGCTGAGACAGGAGCCATTTTTGAGGCAGTCCCTGTAGCAGACGTGCAAGGGTCAAAATCATACATAGAAGTATCAATGTCAGCAAACAAAATATCATCCAAGGTCAAGTCTGTGAGGAAACCTGTGGAAGTTGTTATCTCAAAATTGCCAGGTAGGGAGTCCATTAGTTTAGATTCACTTGTTCTGCTCTCTTGGACTCCCTCAGGCTTTTGAATGTTAGACTCGCTGGAGTTATCTTTAGAGTCCTCTGCTGCTGCTGCTGCTGCTGCTACTGCCTCGGTAGAGGTAGGTGTTGGACAGAGCTCCTCAATTTCATCCAAGGCTGAGGAGAAACTGTCCTTTACAGGTTGGATAGCTGGAGGTGGTAGTTTTGTAGGACCATCATGTTGGACAGTCTGGGAAGTGCAAAAAGTGTCATCCTCAAGCAAAGAGGCTGGGGTGAGGCAAGACTCCAATGGTGTAGTGCTTACAAAGTCAGTGGGGTGAATTGACGGAGAGGCAAGGTGGCTGAACGCAGGCTGGGCCTCTCTGAAGTTGTCCCCGAGAGGGTCAGTAGGCTGAGAAGTGGTGATGAACACAGGCCTCAAGCTGCCTTCTTGTTTGAGTTCCTCCTGGATTCGTCTCAACATGTTGTTAATTAAAACAGTCTTTTGCAAGCTTGGCTCTGTTAATGGCCTGTGGTTATAAAGTTTCATAAGGGAAATGTTGAAGATAGTCTGGCGCTGTAAGGTGTAAGACACCTTAGATGGACCGTCAGTAGGAGACACCACTTTGCCTTCCAGCCCATCTTCATGCTCGTCAAACTTCCGCTTTCCTCCTTTCCCCAACATATATCTGGAAAAGAGGAGGGGAAGTCATTAAAAAAAAAAGAGCATCAAGTGAAAATACTTATCTTACAGCAAAATGCCTGCCTGTCTTCACACAGACATCTCAGTTTGCACATACTAGCTGCTCAACATAACAGCAAGGCAGACGGATCTTATTTAGACCGCACTGGTGCTGTTTCATACCAGTAAAACTCCATTTGCATCAGTGAAATTGCTCCTGGTTTACAATGGTGTGATTAGAAATGAAAATGGGGTAAAGAGAACACCAACCCTAACACCACCAGGCTGCCACTGAAAATAAAATTGAGTTTTAAGTTCCAGGTATGACTACAACAGCAACTAGCAGTCAAAACTCTGTAGTGTCTTGCACTCTTACGTTTGTATGCTTTCATGTATCTATGCATAAATAGACAATGCTTGGTACAGGTGCTATATTAACAATTTACTTGAATTTCCTGACCTTTGCATTTATGTTCCTGACAGTAACGCTGTAGTAGTCTGGGGAGTTTTGTACTAAATTTCCCAGATTATTTTAAACTGGAGGGGGGGGGGGAAAGGGGCAGGGAGTGGACCGAAGCAACTGTACACTGAAAGAAAATCCTGCCTTAAGCCTGTAGATTTAACTCGCTGACATTCCAGATACATGCAGAGCGGTTGTGGACTCTCCATTACCCAGAAAGGTTGTGGACTCTCCATCCTTGGAGGATTTTTGGCCTGGCTAGACAAAGCCTTGGCTGGGATGATCTAGTTGGGGTTGGTCCTGCTTTGAGCACGGGGTTGAACTAGATGACCTCCTGAAGTCCTTTCCAACCCTCATTTTCAATTATTCTATATGGCAACCTGTGGTTTTATTTAAATGATTAAATATGAAAAAAGCTACCAGAGCAGGAAACGCAGTTTTAACAATAGTCTCACATCTCAAACACAGATACATTCAGGATGAAGCTAAAACTTTCCAGTCATTCACTCCATCTTCTTGCCAATGGCAATTTCTAGAGCACAATCCCCTGTTTAGCATGGCTGAAGAGCAACAGCCAAGATTTGTGCGAGGACTAGTCACTCTGGATCTCTTACTTTTGAGATGCTTTAAAACAATCCAATTGTCCAAAAAAAAAAAAATCGCTGAGCCCCTGCCCTCTGATAATCAGGCAAATCCAGCATCTGGAAGCCACTTGAATAATGTAGCCTGTGTCTGCCAGAGTATTTATCTCTAGATACTTCAGCATCTCAAACAGGTGATGGCAAATATACAGATAAGACAGTCACCACGTCAACATGAGCACTGCTGTGGCCAGAGAGCCAGTCTGTACCACTTCCAAGCTCTGAGAAGCATTTCATGCCCACATGTGGCAGACAACCAGAACCACAGCTGATGTGTCTACCTGTTTGCATCACTGTGCTCTCAAGCCTGAGTTTCTGAAAGGCATTGAAAGTCAGTAAGACTCAGATGCCTAAACCTAATGCTGAATAGTCATGACACCTAAATCCTTCGGATGGTCTCAGCCTTGAATTTCCATTTCATATTAACCACTGGAGCTTACAGTACTGTGTGTCACTTTCAGCCCAACAACCAAAAATATTTCCTAGCAGTGCTGTCATTAGTTCTTTATTCAACTGCACCTTGCTTATTTGAAGTAATACTAACTGCCTTTGTTTCAGCAGATTGATAACTGACCACTGTCTGGGTATCTTTATCAATAGAAAAGCAATATCCTAAAGCAGTTTCTTCACTGAGGAACACATCCATGCCAAGCTTTAAAGGCACTTCTGAGATACCAGTTAAAGTGTGTTTGGTTTGTTTTTTTAAGTGGTCAACATGAACATAAATGCTTTAGATAAACAGTAAGAAAGGAAACAAGGAATGTTATCAAGCTTTCTCCTGAATATAAATCATTATGCTAAGAAAAATAAAACCTGGTGTTCTTCTGGTCCAGACGTTCTCTTCCAGAAAGTTAATGAACACCTGAAAAAGGCTTTGAAGTGCTCCTCAAACTAGCTAGACTAGTACAAGTACAACCAGACTACTATCGGCAATACTCATGCAGCAGAAAAATTACCACACCAGAAATGCGTAGCACTAAGCCAGTGAACAAATTCTCAGGTTGTGACAAGCAATGCCCCATACTATACACTGGCGTGTATAACCAGGGGTCAAGGAACAAACAAAAAAAAGTCACCTCCCTCTTAACAATGCGCATCTTGCATAAGTTCTGAAAGCAAACGTAGAGTTTATTTTGTCTGGGTTTTATTGGAGTCTTAATTAACTCAGGAGAACAGATTCCAATCCCTGCTGCAGAATGTGTTTTTCTGCTACAGATGGCCTCCAGATATTCTTTCAGTGCTTGTGAGATTTCGGTCTCTCTGTCATTCCCCCACCCCCGCCATTAGGCTGCACGGAGCAAATTTACTAGACGAGATGTTTTATCGTATCTAATCTAAGCTGGAGAGAATAGAGGCCATTAGTACACTTCACTTGCCTGTCCCATGGGCTCCATCAATACAGCCTGGGGTAATCCTACAGGAGGGAGGAACTATGCTGCTTGCTGCATGTCATTCCCAACACACCAGCTCCTTGTGGAGGGGGCGGGAACCATGCAAACTCAGAGGGGGCAAGCATATGGGTCCCAGGGGGGAGGGGAGGGGGGAGCCAGATCAGCACAGAAAAGCCTCCAATAGGCTCCCATCATTCAGAGGCAGCACACTTCACACCCAGAAGCTGTGCAGCTACTGGCTCCCTGCCACACTTCCCCACTTGCTGGGATAGGGGGAGGGGAATTAAGCAGAACATGCAGAGCAGCAAACTCCCCAGGGACCCTCCATTGTTTTACATGGGGATAACAATGCAGAGATTGGAGTTTGCCTTTCTCTTTCTGTAAGTGCACCAGCCTCTAACTGACAACAGATCTTGGGAACGAAGGGTAAGACAGAAAGGCAAAAAAGACAGCCCTGTGGTGCAGCAATGAGCTTCCTGCCCACTCCCCTCCCTCCATCAAGTTCAGCTGGAGGGTTTTCCTGGGAGGTTGAGCCAAACACTGCTTCTCCAATCCAACATCACCACAGCTGCCAGGGTGGAGGGAAGGGGCCTGGGGGGATATTTCTTCCCTTCATCCCCTCCCTCAACAACAGTAATGGGATTGTTGAAGCCTCGCAAGCATCTCATTTAAAGTAGGACCAGCTCAGCCCTTCCTCTAGTTTTGCCATTTCTATTAAAGAACATATTGAAGAAGGGGTGAAAATTTCAGTCTGCACAATAAAACCGAGTGATAGATGAGATCAGCTCAACAAGCACAGCAGGGAAATCACAACAGAAGTCTAAATAGATTTTTAACCCCAAACCCGATTCCTCTCACACGATATTCACTGTGCAGCCACACGTCGCAGAGACGAAACCAGCTGTCCTCACTGGAGCACGATTCCCAGCTCACCCAATGGGAGTGAGGCCTGAGGAACATTGCCCCACATGTGCCTGCTCACTAAATCAGCTGTGCATCCCACACACCAACTGATACCACCAATACGACCTCTCTCCTCATCCCCATACTCGTTCCACAAACAGTTCGAAAAGCAAAAAGGCTACAGAGGTCTAGCCAACAGTGCCAAGAGCACTGCAACACGTTTCTGAAGCTTGCTTAACGTGAAGCCTAAAACCAGTTTAGGGAAGTTAATCTTTTCGGTTAGAAATAAATACCAAATCCAGATCTTTGAGTAATATTTTTTTTTCCTCTTAAATAGAAGCGGGGGGAACAAACACAGAGGAACTGAGGAACCAGTAGGCTATACTCCAAGTTTCTTGGCTGGCTACCAAGAATCCCTGTGCCTGGAATCTCGGGTGAACGAGAACTCTGAAATTTAGCACTACCCCATGGAAGTCTGCTTTTTCTCCGCTCCCTAGTGCCAATTTCATGGAATGTGCTCACGCTCAGTTGCTCCACCTTTTTTCTTAATTTTATTTTTACATATTCTGTAGTGGCATGCTTTCTTTCCCTTCAAATGGAAAAGCCAGGAACAAAAAGGCAAGGCTAACAGACACAGGGTATATCAAATATGTATCCTTAAGCTTGGCAATTTTAGAAATTGTGTGTTGTTTTTTCATACCTTGTGGACTAAGAAAAAAGTGTTAAATACTCTCTAATTTCAAACTCTTCTCCATAGGAGATGATTTTATTGTACAAAACAAACCCTTCTTCCCACTAACCAGAAAGCAGGCAGTCTGGGTGGCTGACCAGCAAGTTACCGTCGATTTCTTTTTTCCCCCCAGTTGAGCTGGCTGATCTGGTTCTTACATTCAAGAACAAGGACTGCGGGACCTGAATTAGGTTTTTAAAACTGACCAACAGTAATGACAGGCTCATCACCAGTAAACAAAATGAGAACTCCTATACACTGTTTTCCAGGAAGCTCAGAAATGACTCAAGGCTTCCTGCACACATGACTGTCTAGCTTTCATGTATCATGCAGGCTCTGTGTAGTTCAGTTCAAACAGAGTGATAGCGGGGTCCTTTTTAAAGACCGATCAGGTAACTCATCCTTTCACTTACTACTTTACAAACATACTCCTGTCTCTCCCCCTCTTTATCAAGCACGTCTAAATCTGCAAAGCAGGTACTTTGAGTCCAAATAAAAGGGTTCCTATATGCCTTTGACAAGGGGGCTAGAATGAACAGCATTAAATCATTAACTTTCTAAGACCTTGTTTTCTCTTGACACAAAAGAGATTTTTTTGTTCTGCATAGTACAAAAATGATTTGGTAATTTCATCCCTGTATCTGAGAGTTCAGTATTGTGCATCTTGCGCCTTGTTAAGGTGTTGACCAACTTCGGAGTTATTTGGGCAGTTTGTACTACCTCAGAAACTTGCTCCAACTCAATCCTACTCATCCTGTTAAGGACAATTCTCTCACACCTTTATTTTTCCAGTGAGATGTCTGATGGGGAGTGTAACTTACAAAGCAGGTTAAGCAAAGGGCAAAAATTAATATAACACAGAATATATTCCTACCCTCTAAATGAAGGAAGCCCATGGAATCAGACAGCCTTGGTGGGATGCAATAAACAGCTCCAGGGATAGGACTCGGGGCTGTGACAAGGCCAGCAGGGTACTGCTTTATGACAACTCCCTGACTTAAGTTTATTATGGACTAGCCTACAGTGACCTCAGGACCTCTTCTACAAGTATATATATCCCATTTCTAGTCATCCTTTTCAATATATTTCTTTAGCTATGTGTTATATCAAGCCCAGGGCTTGTTAGTCAGGGTCCCGTTTGCTATGGCTGGATGCATAACTGAACTGGGTTTAAAGAGAGATAAAGCAAAATTGACTAATTCATTCAGAGTAGAAAAGCGACTTTGAGATTTTCCAGATTTCACCCACAAAGCAAACTGTTTTGGCTCCAGATTTGGAAGACCAGACACAAAAGCCTCTCATTCCATTCTGATTCACGAAGACTTAATTCTTTTCTAGCCCTCTGACCATTAGCATGATTAGGAAATACAAGGGCAATGTTGGTGTCACTTGATGCGTAGATTGTTTTAAAATTAAAAAGAATGTGATGTTTATCCATTTTTCTGCACTTCATTGTACATGCATTTATTGGCTCTGCCTTCTCCTCAGCTCTGGCAGCTTTGGATGGTTTCACAGAAAAGAAACCAACCAAGAGTGGTTCTCTAAAGCTAACAGTAAGATGATCAGCATGAGCAGGAAAGGTTGTACAATGTCCGCCTACAAGATTCCTGGTCCTGGTTAGAGAAACAAGCCCTTTACTTTCCAGGGAACAAAGACCCACACATACACATCATTGAAAAACTACTTCTCAATCCTGCTTACAGCGGTATTTCCTATTACTAGTCCCTCTGCTGAAGTCTTTATTGACTGAATTCATAACAATGTGTGTGAGGGAAGGAAGAGGGAAGAAGGGAGTTGGGTCATTTTGCCCCTAGATAGAATAGAAAGCAGTTCTATGTCCAGTTTAGTGTTAAATATATCTTATGCATAGGTACCTTTCTTGAAAGTTTATTCCAGAGGCTAGAAGGCATTGCTGCTAAATGAGAAGCCAGAAATAGCTTGTCAAAAAAGCAGTTTAGCACCACAAGAGAGTGCCCATACAGAATCCACAGAACTGAATAAATCCAAGAAGCCACATCCCTACTCCTTTCATCTATACCAAGGATTCTCAACCAGGACACCGTGAGGTGCCACACAATATTAGCAATGTCAGGTGTTCAACCATTTACAAGAGATCCATAAGATAAAGCCTGAGATTTCAAACAGCAATCCAGTGTCAAAAACATTCCACCCAGTATGGTCTTTCTGAGTTCCGTGCAACAGAAAAAAGCTCTATTATTTTTCTGTAGTCAAAAACTGAATGAAAGTTAAGAACTGGCATTTTCCAAGCCATGCTCTGAGTCTAATGAGGGGTGACCTGAGTCTAAAAGGGGTGAGAAGGACTGATTTACACCACTCCATTTTAAAGGCCAAATGGTCTGAGACCTTGTTAGAGAACAAACACCGTTTTGTTTTGTTTTTCTAAAAGGCACTAGCATCAGCCTCAACCATCCACAGGCAACAAGCTGTCCCTGTGGATCTGGAGTTTTAAGGAAATAAGAATCTAGGAGGGGCTGCTGTGTGAAGTGTAGCTTAAAGTAGAGCTGGCAATGGCTGCTTCCTGACTGAAATCCTGGGTAACTGAAACCACAGCACTTAAATAAAAATTAAAGTGGGGGGGAAGAAAGCAAAACAAAACAGCACAAAACAAAACACCGCATTATTTCACTTTCTTTTTCCTGGAAAAATATTAAAGCTCAAACACAGCTGAGCAGAAAGGGAATCCAGGGTAATATGCCCATTTATCTCTGGAACCACGGCTTTTCCAACCCTCATGTGTAACCATGCCTCTGCTCGGCTCCTCTGAGATTGTATCCTGTACGTTTTTCAGGCACTTCCTGCGTTGCCTGTCACATGAAATATTTTCCTTTCCCTGCCCCCCAATACCATGTCTCCTAGGACCAAATTTAGGTTCCAATGGAGCCAATGGGAGGTTGGTTACTGACTTCAGAGAGGCCAGGATTTGATATGGACTGCCACAAAACCATAATGAAAAGATATCTCATGCCAGCTGGCAACATCATGGCCCCAATCTCTAGACCAGGGGTAGGCAACCCCTGACACGGGTGCCAGAATGGCATGTGAAGGCATTTTGCTTGGCACGCACACCTTGGGGCAGACGGCAGAGAAGGGACCAGGGTTGCACTGCCACAGCAAGGATTGGGCCCCTTGCAGCTCCTCCTCCATCTGCCCCTGGCACTCCACGTTACAAATTGAGGTTGCAGGTGTTTTTGGCACTCTGCCCACAAACATTGCCAACCCCTGCTCTAGACCCACCTGAGCTGCATTCAATACAAGGACTAGAAGCCATTTCTATACTTACAACTGCCACACAGGGCTGGTCAGAACAGCTTAAGGGCTAACCCTAAATTATAGCCAGTCACCTGTGACTTCAAGGGAGGTAGTGGCACCCCTCAACCTGCCTCTGCCCTTGTCAGTCTAGCAGGGGCATGGGAGATAGAAACTGAAAGCTACGTGGCACCTTTAAGCTACCGGAAAGCACCCACCAGCTGTGCGCCCTTAGAGCAGGGTCTAGGATCTGACCCTTAATATTCCTGACAGACTCAAAGTCAACATCTGACCAGTGGGTACTCAAGGACTGGTACCACCAGAAGACTGAACCGGCCTATGTAGAGCAGCTCTCCAACCGCCTCCAGGAGCAATGGATCCCTTTTTCTGCAATGACTTGAAGCTGGAAAAGGAAGAGTAATTCCCAGAGGTCGAAAAGAGGTTGCTCTGCTCTGGCTGGGGAAAATGAATGTCAGTCTAGTGTCCATTTTAAAAAGTCTGAAGGGAAGTTACAAAATAGGACTGCTTGGTTTTAGCCCCAAATATCTGACAGAATAAACTGAGTTAATAAAAAAAGAGAGAGAGAAAAATACCTCACTTAAAAAACCTAAACCAAAGCTCCCCAAATACATGCGCACACAGGCATGTGCACACCCTCATTTAAAGATTTGCGTTTGTTGGTACAATGGAGCTTTTAGATCGTGGTATAGCAGTGTCATGGTAGGAAGCCAGTACAGCATGTTCTGCACGACTAGATTTGATATGCTGCAGCTGGCTCAGGATTTGGACGTTAGCTGCTTTTGCAAGGCTTCTTGGTGCATGATTCTGATCTCTCGTCTGTAGATTTCATATGAGCCTGACCCAGCTGACTCCCAAGGAGTTGCTCTTGATTTGCAAACTTGCTGTTGAACAAATCAAGCCCAAGGATGACGTACAAGTGAAGGATACAAGAAAAGACAGAAGACTGGAAGAGGTGTTCAGAAAGGGACAGTCTGAAGGCTCCTCTCAGCTCAGGTAACTAAACTCTCTCACTTACAGGGTTTGTTCTTTCCAAACACCAGCAGTTATTTTTACATGCATTCTGGGGGGGGGGGGG
>NW_017729022.1:180360681-180372794 GCF_001723915.1 Gavialis gangeticus | reverse complement strand
TTGGGGGGGGGGGGGGTTTCAAATGGAGTAATTTTTAAAGCAGCTTTTACAAAACTCTCTTTTGAATGCTATAAAACCTCAACCTCCTGTTCAGCTCTCCCGTCTGAGAGCACAGGGAATCATTTCGGCTTCGCCAGCCTGCTCTCCAAAGCCCTCAATGCCAGCAAGGCTAGTGAATGGCAGGCATTTCCGGCACATATTTTATATGAACCTACGCTCCCCATTTGCTTTTGGGGAAGGATTAAAATCAGGTCTAACTCTAAAACTGGAAAAGCCAATAAAATTCACCCCACGGAGGCCAACCAGGACCAGAACATTCAGAGGGGCAAAGCACCCATGCTCCTGCCATAGACATGAATGGCAGTGGTAGGCATTTAGCCACTGAAAACCCCGCTGTGTTAATTCAGACTTAGTAATACAGATTTATGCCCTCAGCTTGAGGCACCCAACTTTGAGCATTCAGGCTTAACTGATGGAGCCCAGGTACCCAGTAAATAAAACAACAACAGTTAAGTTCAAAATAAACTGAAGCCAACCCAAAAACCACAAGGGGAAATTTTCAGTAGCTGTCCTAAGTAGATTTTAGTGTAGGAGCAGCATAGTGAAGGCTACAGCAATTGCAGATGGGACACCAGAGGAAGTTTAGAGTCTCAGCTGAAGAACACTCAGAGCTACCTAGGTGGCTTTACTTGGTGCCCAAAAACACATCCCGGTATTCTGAGGTCCCTACAGAAACATCCATGTTAATTGGAAAGTAAGGTGAAGCCTTTCCCTAACAAATAAGCAATGCAATTATGAAGCAAGTCAATAGTGTAAAGCCAGCTAATGTGTTCCAGCGATATTTTGAAACTGTAATCTGATACTACTGTTTCCATCCTCGTGCCTTGCCTGCACTCCCTTGTTGCATACTGTACTATTTGAGGCCCAGAGGGCAAAGCAAGCTCTTGCTGTTTGTTAATGATCAGAAACTGCATTTCGACTGAGAGCTGCATGCGTGCCGCCCACTCCACTTTCTCGATAGTTTCTTAAACTTGCAGACTACTGAAACCCAAGCAGGCAGCATACTTCTTGAAATACTGAAGCAAGCAGAAACAAAACAAAACGAAAATACAAAACCCACCCTCCTCTCAATTTAAAACTCCAACAAGTTTTTACTGGGTTAAAAAAAAGAAGAAAAAGCCACATTCTAACTCAGTCTCTTTACTTGCAGTCTGCTAACTCTTTCAGGAAGCATACGCTTCTATTGAATTAGAAACAGTTTCTAATGCTGTCAGTTTACTAAGTATAACCTTTTCTCTTGGAAGAAGAGAACCTCAATGTTTTTGACAAATGGCACCCAGCAAACAGAACTGTCAGATAAAGCAGGAATGGGCTCCAATAAATATCAGTTAGAATAAATTGCTACCTTGTTAAATAATCATTTCAAAGGAGGAACAAGTTTTGTAGATCATAGCACTGTTATTAAAAGTGTTTATATTAAAAATTCTGTGAAGTTCTCTCACACTAATACAAGCTTAAATTGGACTTAACCAGAGGTAGTTTATTAAACCATTAAAAACTACCCTAAAAAACTGGAAGGTCTTGGCAACTGCATAGGTGCCACACGGATGGCAGTCTGGGTATTTTTCAAATGCCCTCTTAAGAAGAAATCAAAATCCAATAGCACAGACAGGATAGGACAGGTGAGTGAATTAGAAAAAGGACCTTCTCTTCCTTGATACAAAGGACAAACGATGTGTTCTTAGAATACAGGATGAATTTGCACAAAACAGTTACTGAAACAAGACAGCATTTGCTTATCGGGAAGCATTCAAACCTGTTCCTTCCCGGGCAAGAATGAACTTTGGGGGGCAGCGTGCATTTGGTTTATGTCAGAGGCCTAGCTAGCCAAACTCACTATTCCCAATTTCAACTTTGGGCACAGAACTTCCTTTTTGCCTCCTTGCAACAGTGACCAAAGGCATCAGTCAGGTGTGACCAGGGTCACAGGACTCCAGTCTGTCCCTTTTTGGTCTCGTTTACCCAGTGTGTGGGAGAGGTGGGGACGGGTGTCACCATGCAGAAAGAAGCACCCTGTCATTCCTGGCACAGCCTCAACCCCACTCACTAAAACACTAGTGTTTATGGATCCACCTTGATCACTGACATCCTTTAGACCTATTCTGAGTGAGATCAGACAAGCCTGTGCTATAGAGCCAGGCTACACCCTTGCTACCAGTGCACTAATACAGGGGGAAAGGCAAGGAGACGGAGGGCCAGGACACAGACAAAGCTTTAATCCCATGTCACCTTTGTCTAGACTCCTCACTACTCTCTTCCATAGAACAGCTGCGCCACTCTATGCCAATGATTGTCAACCACCATGCTGTGGCACTCTGGGGTACCTGGAGATCCTTTCACGGGTGCACTGGAGTGCCACATGTCTGCACTGTTAGGCATGCAAACAGGATTTACAAGACAAAATGTGTGGCTTAAAGCTAAGGAGGTGTTCCTAGAGTCCAAAAAATGTTGAGAAAAATCACTGCTCTGTGCCAATGGTTCTCAACCTTGTCAGACTCCAGGCATCCTTGGAAAATGCCAGCTCTTAGCTGTCACTCATTTTTTGACTACAGGCAAAAAACAGAGGAAGTCTTCAGTTGCAAAGAATTCAGAAAGCCCGTAACAGGGCAAAATGTTTTGGACACTATAGATTCTTATTTTATTCTTATTCTGGGTTTATCTTGTGAATCATGTGTAGGTATTTGGGCACCTAACATTGCTAAAACTGCAAAGCACCCTGCAGCACCCTTAACAGGCAAGCGGAGCACTCCAGGGTGCTATAGCGCCCTGGCTGAGAACCACTGCTCTCGCAAGCTATGCAGACAGAGGCCTTTGCTTCCAGAATCTGCCAAGTCAGCAGGGAGCACCTTAGAGTAAGCAAGAGGGTTTTCTGTCCCCTGGCTGAATAAGGGTCAGTTTTACAAAGATTCCCATTTCAGCCAGAGTAAGCAAGAGGGTTTTCTGTCCCCTGGCTGAATAAGGGTCAGTTTTACAAAGATTCCCATTTCAGCCAACCCAAAGAGGGAGACACCAAGGTTATTCCAAAACTTAGGTCTCCACGTGGCAGCATTAAGGAAGTTGTCAGACCTGCCAAGCACGAGTCAAATTATATTATGCTGTGTACACATGGTTCAGACATATGGTACAGCAATTCTGCTGCCAATATCCAGTAACCTGCTGCCAATATCCAGTACCTCAGGGTCTATGGTCTGGAACCTTACACATCTGATGAAGTAGAGAATCAGAACTGCAGCAACCACACAACCCCCAGTTCACTTGCATGGATGTTATGAAGTAAAATCGATCTATTTGAACAAACCAACAAATGATGCTTGCTGTTACCTGAAGATATGCTACAGGGCCTAGTCATGAGAGGGCCTCTGGGGCTGAAGTTAGTCAAGAAGCCTCTACATCAGTGGTTTTCAATCTGTAGTCTGCAGACCCCTGGGAGCCCACAGACTACGGCTAAGGGGAATGTGAAAGAGGACTATGATCAATCAAGAGCACGTGAATACCCACACTTACAAATCAAGGGGTCCGCACCTCTGATCAACATTTCCAGAGGTCTGCAAATGAAAAGTTGAAAACCACTGCCATAGACCATTATTTCAGCAAGTCAGAGAATAAGTGGGAGTCAATCCTTGATTTAGGCCCAAATCCTGCTAGTAGAACCACTGCACAGATTGCCCACTGAAATCAATGATGCCCAGTGCAGGAGTCTGCTCACACATTTCTACCATGAGAAGTCAGGGCATAATCTCTTCAAGCAGTAAAGCAGCAACAATTAAGATGGCTGTGTACTGCTTTGGGGCCCGATACAGTGAAGAGCTGACTTCCCTCTGTTCCACTGGCTTCAGAGCCTGCTGGGAAGGGGCAGTTCAATTGTAATCTGAATACAAAGCCATCTGAAAGTGCTAGTAGAGACAGCAGTGCAAGTGACATGCACTAACAAATAAACATAAAGCCTTCACAGTCAAGAGAACCTGCAATGGCAAGATGCCACCACCTAAAAGTGAAGGTGAAATATTACACACCTACCAACTTCTCTCTTCTTCTGCAATTTTCTTATTGTGCTAAACAAAAGGTTGTTGCCGTGTTGTGTCATATTCAGCTGGTTAAACAAGACGTCTTTAGTGGCACATACATATCATGGTCTGGTTGATATACTTAGCATATTTAAGGCTCTGAAGTTTTCAGAGTCTCTTCTTTCCTGGATGCAGGCAGTTTGCATAAAGGTTAATGGGAGCTACGTGTGCATCAAAGGCAGAGTAGGCATTCCCAACCCCAGACCCCCTTGTGTATAACAGAAAACAGTTTCTCTCAGGTATTTTATAATTGCTTGGATGGAGTTCTCATTCTCAACCCTTTTGTAATGCCTTTTCCCCAAAGAGACCTTGTTTTTCCCCTCACGTTATAGACCCTTAATAAACACACTGGGAAAAAAACCCAACCCCAAAACAACACGCTACAGAGAACAGAGCTGTACAGGCTGCCAAAAAAGCACACTACTGCTCTGAAAACAGAGGACTGAATAAAATTACCACAGTCTAACTGAAAAGCAGCGACTAGACTTTTTTCCTAAAGAAAAGCACAATGAAAAATGCAAACTACATCTCAGCCATGGCAAATCATTCTAGCTAGTCTTGTAGGTTGTGTTTATTAACCAGTTTCTTCCCACTGAAAGTTAAGGGGAAAAAAACCTGAGCAAACTCACAGGAAGTGTTTCCATGGCATTCTTTATAAAACAATTATCCTTGTATACTTATGAGTAGTTTTTAGCTTTTTTCAGTGTGAAGGTAATGAACACAGTACCAAGAACCTTAAACAGGCATGCCACAAGGCAGTCCTCAGAATTGCTGGTTTTACAGCTTTCGTAGCCTGTAGGGGAGCGACAGCATCACATCTGTCCAACTTGACTCCCCAGCCTGAATGAACAGGTACCTAAACACAGCTAGGTCAGTTGACGGTAACCCTGGGTGCAAGTCAAGCTCTCCAAGATGCCTTATCTGCTCTGCCAGGGTGCTCCAGTACACACATTATCAACTCAGAAGTAACTGGCAAGAACAGGTACCACTAATGGAGGACTCTTGATCAGTGCAAAAATGCACGGCTTCTTTATTAGGAATTCTCATACTACACAGGGAGAAATGTAGGCTTTATCAATTATTCCAAGGGGAAGATAGTTTTAACCTGTCCCCAGCACACGCAAGAACAGGAAAATAGTGAAGATGTACCATGAAAGTTTGCTAAGACAGTTATGTGATGTTTGGTAAACGGACAGCTGTTGCGTCTTTCAATCCAGCGTTCTAACGTTATCTAAGTGTTGAAATGCAGTGCATGTTTTCCTGTTTCCTGAAGGAGACTTCTGAAAGCTGATAAAGGGAACCTTGGCTGGCACTGAACTACAGTGAACCCATAACTACAAGCAAGAGGCAGAGAGATTTAATTTTCATGGTATCTGATACCACAATCAAAACCACCAAGCAGACTTATAAAAATAGTATAATTAAGAATATTAACCACTAAAACTGCATAATTTGTAATGTCCAATACCTGAAGTGCTAATATCCTCAAATCTGTCATGTTAGATATGCAGTTTTAACCAACTGTCCTATTTTTCAGACATGCTTTCTAATCCCACCGCTCAGTTATCCATCTGTGTGTATATATTATCTCAATTCCATATTTAAAAGACTGTGTGGCACAGTCAATTAACATAAAAAATTTAATTTAAACCAAGACACAGTAAGTACATTTGTGTTGGTGGAAAAGTCAATCTACATTTCATGACCCCCTCCCCAAAACTAATCAGAACAGAAGGAAGCATTCTAAACTGCATTTCTCCTTTAAACCAGACAAATCATACACCACAGCCAAGTTCTATATTAGTTTTCCTGCAGTTACAGTGACTAGGGGGGAAAAAAAATCTAACCCAAGGCAGCATGTGCATCATGTATGTCTTTTTGTGCTCATAACTGAGGGGAACAAACCAAACAACACATGGCTTTTAAAAAAAGAAAAGAAAAGGTAAAAGGGAATATAATATTATCCCTCCTATTCATTCACAGTACTTTATGCAATAAACACTCTGATTAGAGGAGGGGTGTGTATTTAAGGGGATAGTTATCTTAGAAGCACCAGCTTCCCAAGCAGATGGAGGAGGAGTTTAACAGAGGCTATGCATGTAGTCACAGGAAGAGACAGAAGCCAAGTTATTGTACCCATGGGATAGTGAGGTATTAAAAGGCTCAGCTCAAAGTCCTTCTGACTGTAGTATTGCATGACATAACTTAGGTCACTGCTCCTGAGAAGGGGCAAGGGGATAAGGGCTGATTTGCAGCAAATCACACTATAATAAATGCTTAAATGTTATTGTCTCTCCCTCTCTCTCTCTCCCCACTCCTCCACCCCTTTCAGGGCAATAAGGAAGAAAATGTTGCTACCACTCAAAACACTCAATTGGAATCCACAGACAAGCCAATGATACATTCATGATACATTAAGTTGACTTACACTAGTCATATAAAAATGTTTATTTGTAAAAATGCAAAACCTAATATAGAGGGGGGGAAAATGAGTGCATGCGCATGCTGAGGGATGGTAGCAATTCCCTATAAATACATGAAAAATATGGAGTTTATGAAGACAGAAAAATGTTGCTGTACTTTATGAATTAATTTAAGAACTTCATTTTGCAGCTACCTGAAGTTAAGACAAAGCCGCCTCTAGGTATTTAAAACTAGTCAGACCTGCTGTAGCAGTTGCACAGTCTGTTTCAAATATGCCCTCGCAGTTCTTCCAACCCCCACCCCAACACATATCCGCATAGTTTACCTCCAACCATGGGCGTTTCTTTCTATAGCGCAGTTTACTCAACAGACTTATTGCCTCCCTGGCAAGGGAAGGAGTTTTAGAAGACCAATGTGAAAAGCTAATAAGAAAAAGCTAGTACATAGAAAGCAAATAGTGTGGTAAGTAGGAACCACCATTCTGCAGAAAGCTTGTTTGGATCCTAGGGCACAACTGTTTGCAGTGGATTGAAAATCCTGGATCAAAAGAAAAATGTTTTGTTTGTTACAGATAATCCTGGCAGGTATTAAATCTGAGCAAATGAAATCCTTTACTTAAATACTGCAGCACTGAATGCATACCAAATGGAGGGAAGGTCTAAATGATCACATCCACATGTTCTTTGAAGAAAAACCAGTGTTACACTGTACTGCTTATTAATGGTATTGACTTTTAAATTAACATTAAAATACCTTTTTCATATCCTAAATAAATCTTAACACGTTTCCTGTGCTGATGCCCACTTTGAAGGCAGAGGCTATAGGATCAAATCTAGCTCATTTTACTGATACAGGAAGAAGGTAAGTAGGATCCAACTCCTACTGATGACTCAGATTGTGACATCTGTCACTCAAAGCCATATAAAAACCACCCTCCAAAATGAGAAACTTCTCCCAGCCCCTATCCACCTCTATTCTCCAAAAATTCAGCTAGGTTGCAGACAAGGATTGTAGGCATTACAGAACCAAAATTATGCCCTCAGTTGTGAACGCACATAATGTCTGTGTGCCTGCAGCAGAAGGCAGAATTTGGCCCTTTCTTTGATCATGTAACTCAAGACTGCAGGCATGATTCCATTACACCAGGGTAAATCTGGAGTAACTCCAAAGACAAGGAGTTTCTGCACTGACTTCTCTGAGCTGCTGAGCAACAATCCACTCTGAGGTGGAGAAAGCAAAAGTTGCCTTTTCATTGGGGGCGTCTGTGGACCCCTCATCCAGGGCCAGCTTGGCCTCCATTGGAGCTTTCAAACAGTTTTACAACCAATGCTGACTTTATGCAGTGGCCTGAAGCCCCCAAACACCATTCCAGTTTTCCCCTGGGAATGTCCCCAGGCCAACTCCATACCACACAGGGAATCCCCTGTGCTGGTGGAATCTCCCTGCCCCAAATCAAATCAGCTTTAGAGCTCCCAGCTTTGGCCAAAGTGGCATAACGCAGAGGATTTGGTCCACAGACTTCAGCGAGTTACAGTAAACTTACAATGGTGCAAGACAGATCAGACTCTAGTCAGGTAATGTGCTTACAAGAACATTATTTCTTGTTTGCATTGTTACCAAGCCTTTGCATGGATCAGGGCCCCGTTTTGCAAGGTGCTGCACAGAGAACAAAAGGGCTAGCCCTGCCCCAAAACACTTGCAACCTATAGGCTGCATGTTCACTTAGAATTTGGCTTCTCTCAACTTGAGCAGCTAACTGCAACTTTGACATAATTAACATATTTTTCCCCTCTCCCCACTTCCGGTACATAGCTACCATTATCTTTTAGTTCTCACATTACTAATGATGAACAAATAAGGGGAAAAAATAAGTGGAAACCTCAGCCATGGCAAATATTAAAGCTGACTTAATTTACTAAAAAGTAAAACCTAGAACACGAGAGGTTTCACTCCATCTAAGGGAAGCAGGCACTTGTATTCAGCAGCAGCTAAATCTAGTTGCTATTCACTGTGTGTGCTTTTAAAACAACTTACTGGCATAAAATATAAGTGACTTCTATACAAAACAAGCAAAAAACAAAAACCAGAAGCCACCCCTCATTCTTGGATTTGTAGATGCCATTTTCTATAAACTACTAATTAGTGGGAGGATCAGCTACACTGGGATCTGCACCTATTGCCATTAGGCAATTTAAACTGGACCTTGCTCTCTCTTTTCTTCAGTGCATTCATGATCTTTGGACTCAGTAATCAGAGTCTGCCATTTCTGGCACACATTTTTTTTTTTTTTTTTGCTGAAGAAACTGTTTCAGCTGGAGCTGTCTCCTCTTGTACCAGGACTACAAGTTACAAGAAAACATAACTGCACTAAACATACCTCATAATAAAGTAGTGGATTTCCAAGGGTTTCTTTAAAAAGTGGTGCATTTCTTTCCTCACAAGCTACCCTCAAACAAAAGGCAAAACATGGTCACCCCTACGATTGCCTACCTTGCGTTAACAACTCATTCTGAACTGTGCCAAAGTGTTGAGCATAAATGTGAAAAATATCAAAGCTCTAAGCCGTTTTTCAAATAAACGTTTCACAGAAAAGAAAAGCAGCCGATTAATTGCTGGCAAAGTAATTTAAATAGATATTACATAAGATCTGCTGGATTTGATGGTGCTGAAACTTCACTAAAAGAAAACACCAACCTACAACAAAGTTTGAATTTGAATGCTGATTGCTTTTGATACCTTATTTTCAATTGCTTGATGTCTTTTCAGGCAGTCAGTTTCAATACCTGAGTCTTCTGGATTATTTATATCATTTTCCACAAAAAAAACCCTGTCAAACAGTCTCACCGTTTCATCTTCTCCATAAATCAGGCTAAAAATAACAGGTGTGTAAGGAACACAATTACACTTCATAATAAATCAGCATATGTGTCTACTTAATGCTGTGTAGGACTGCTTTAAATAAGACAAACCTAAGTACCTTCAGGCTAGCAAGTTTCTTCTGTTTGTTTTTTAATCAGCTTCAGAGCAAATAAGAAAGCAGCTTGACAAGGAAACTGTAGGAATATTATTAATAAGCTCAAAGAATAACTTCATTTCCTAAGCGTCCAATGCAGTTTCTACTGAGAACAATTGGGGGTTCTGCTACTGACTTAAATGCAAGTCAGATCGCCCTCTGAAGGAGGAAACTCAGCAGCTGTTACGTTATATGCTGCAATACTTGCCTGGACAATGGAAATGTTCCCTAGGATACATGCTCTAATGTACCTGTCTGGCACCACAAGCTGTTAATCCTCCTTCCATCTCTAATAAACAGAGTGACGGTGTTAATACTAGCTCATAAACTTAATTCAGGTTCACAAGGTACCCATCATGCTTTACTATTAGGCAAATTTTCTCTTTTGACTTGGAACAGGAAAAGCTACTTGAAATTGGCCTATCTAATCAAATGCTTAATTTCTAAAGCCATATATGTATATTAAAAAGCAAGTTAATTAAGCAGGTACTTTACCATGTGAAAGACTTGCTAGCTGTGGAATGGAAAGCTAAATAAGCATCACAACACTCCAGTCATTTTTACACCTTCCCCCAAGAGCTCAGAGCATTCAGTTCCAAGATGTACAACTTCACGTGAGTACAGAGGGCTTATGCAGGTAAATCTGTGCATGCGGAAAAGGAAACTATGAACCTGACTCTTCTGTCACTTTAACCCATGCAAATCAAAGGTAACTCTATTTACTTAATTGGAGATCCAGGAAAGTCAAACTGGTGGAAAGGAAGAATGGAGCCCTTTTCTTCCACCTTGTGAGCCTCAGAAGGATTCTGGGGAGTCCAAAGCCAAGTGGCCTGGAGTGACCATGGAAAAGGACTTTGCTAAATCCAGCCCTAGATGAGAGGCACATGGAGGCCCTTGACTTAGACAATCTTGGACCTTTCTGAGGCATACAATGGCTCGCAGTTTTGGGGTGGCAGCTTTGCAAGGGCAGCCCATCACCCCTCAGGGCACAGGCAGGACTGGTGCAAAAACGCAGCGCCTGTGCCATCAGCTGCTCTGTAACTGGAGCCCCTATGGGGAGGAGCTCCTCTTGGGTCCCCTGGCACCCCCATGCTCTTCATCCCAATGCCACGGTGTACCACCCTCTGCATGCCCATGGGCTGGCATGGCAGCATCTCCTGGGCACCTCCAGCCTGCCACTTTGCCTATTTCTAGACAAGATGCCTCCCCTCCTCCCAGCTTGCTGGGAGCTCCTGTGCTCCCCAGCCCAGGGGCACCAAGGAGACTCCAGCCCCTCTGAGAAGCCGAGAGCCCCCTGACAGAGCCTCAAAACACTTGCTCTCCTTCAGCCCTGCAGCAACTAAACCTCCTCGCTGCCGACTACTGCCTGCAAGAGGAGTCCAGCTCTGCTGTCCGACCCCCCCCATTCCCACCCAAGCCAAAACAGCAGCAGCTGGCTGCTCCCCCTCAAGCCATGGCCTCCCCCGCCAGTGGACACACTTGCAGCCTGCAGCACGGCAAGGCAGCGCCTCTTCGACTTCCTCCACACCCCCAACTTTGCCCATACTGCCAGGCAGGCTGCGGGGGGGGGGCGCGGGGGGCAACTCCTGGGGGCAGCAGGGTGTGTAGTGCACCCCCAACACAGACACACACCACGATGATACAGACCCACACACACCACACAGACGCAGACCCAGATAGACCCACACACACAACATTCATACACCACGCAGACCCACACACGCACCAGAGACAGACACATAGACCCAGACAGACAGGCCCCCCGCCCTGGCCGGGCACGGAGTTGCGCTCACCACATGCAGCTGCACCGGAGCCGCTACAGCATGAGGGACCCCGCCGGGCGCCAGCTCCGGCTCTACACCCGCTCCATGGCCGGGGCTGGGCAGGCTGGAGCCCGGGCGTCCGTCCGGCGGCGGCGCTCACGCAGCATTATACACGATACAATGGAGGTGGAGGTGGAGGTGGAGGTGAAGGTGGAGGCGGGGGCGGCGGAGCGGCCCGTGCGCCCAGCGCCGGCCATGCACCCGAGTGACGCGGGGAGCGCCCCGGCCCCTCCGCGCACGTCAAGGCCCCGCCCCGCTCCGCCTGCCCCCGCGCCGGGGCGGGGCCCGGCCAGCGCCTTTGTCCCGGGGGACGCGGGCAGGCAGTGGGGCAGCTGCAGGCGGGCGTCCGCCCTCCCGTCACCGCCCACAGCTATGCCAGTTATGTCCGCGTGGGGCAGCGCCCCCGCCAGGTGCAGCCCGCCCGCCCTGCCGCCCTCCGGGCGCTTGCGTAAGGCTGGGAGGGGGCGGGCGGCACCACCTCGTTCTGCGCGGCGCGGGGAGCCCGGGACTCGCCCGCCTTCACCCGCCTCCCTCCTTCCCTGCCACACGCACCCGCGGTAGGGACTTGTTGGGATGGCAGGACGAGGGAAGTGGAGGTTAGGCACGAGGCAAAACTTCCTCAACCTCACAAGGAGGGGAGTGAGGAGCTGGGACAGGCTGCAGAGGGGTTAAGACCCGGCAGGGATGAGGATGGTCCTGCTTCGGGGGGGGAAATTACATCAGTGGTTC
>NW_017729022.1:180359292-180360201 GCF_001723915.1 Gavialis gangeticus | reverse complement strand
GCATGCCCATGGGCTGGCATGGCAGCATCTCCTGGGCACCTCCAGCCTGCCACTTTGCCTATTTCTAGACAAGATGCCTCCCCTCCTCCCAGCTTGCTGGGAGCTCCTGTGCTCCCCAGCCCAGGGGCACCAAGGAGACTCCAGCCCCTCTGAGAAGCCGAGAGCCCCCTGACAGAGCCTCAAAACACTTGCTCTCCTTCAGCCCTGCAGCAACTAAACCTCCTCGCTGCCGACTACTGCCTGCAAGAGGAGTCCAGCTCTGCTGTCCGACCCCCCCCATTCCCACCCAAGCCAAAACAGCAGCAGCTGGCTGCTCCCCCTCAAGCCATGGCCTCCCCCGCCAGTGGACACACTTGCAGCCTGCAGCACGGCAAGGCAGCGCCTCTTCGACTTCCTCCACACCCCCAACTTTGCCCATACTGCCAGGCAGGCTGCGGGGGGGGGGCGCGGGGGGCAACTCCTGGGGGCAGCAGGGTGTGTAGTGCACCCCCAACACAGACACACACCACGATGATACAGACCCACACACACCACACAGACGCAGACCCAGATAGACCCACACACACAACATTCATACACCACGCAGACCCACACACGCACCAGAGACAGACACATAGACCCAGACAGACAGGCCCCCCGCCCTGGCCGGGCACGGAGTTGCGCTCACCACATGCAGCTGCACCGGAGCCGCTACAGCATGAGGGACCCCGCCGGGCGCCAGCTCCGGCTCTACACCCGCTCCATGGCCGGGGCTGGGCAGGCTGGAGCCCGGGCGTCCGTCCGGCGGCGGCGCTCACGCAGCATTATACACGATACAATGGAGGTGGAGGTGGAGGTGGAGGTGAAGGTGGAGGCGGGGGCGGCGGAGCGGCCCGTGCGCCCAGCGCCGGCCATGCACCCGAGTGACGC
>NW_017729022.1:180333599-180354292 GCF_001723915.1 Gavialis gangeticus | reverse complement strand
AGGGATGAGGATGGTCCTGCTTCGGGGGGGGAAATTACATCAGTGGTTCTCAGCTTCTTTTTTTTTTTGCACCAGGACCCATCTGTCAACTTCGCTGGCCAGACCCGACCCCGTGCCCCCCCAGTGTGTGGGGCATGGGAGCCCCCCAAGCAGCCCCTAGCAGGCTAGGGCTCTGCCAGCCTGCAAGAGAAAAGCCACGTTTTTCTCCTTTAAAGGAGAACCCATTTTTAAAGTTTGTCCATCCATGTTTCAAGTTCGTTTAGGACCCTTTCCTATATCCATCCGGCCTGCTTTTGGGTCACCTGGAGCACTGGACCAGATGACCTCCTGGGGTCCCTTCTAACCCTCATTTTCTAGGATTCCTGTACCCATTTTACAGAAGGAGACACTTCAGTGAGGTGAAGGCAACAGCGGGCAGCAGAGCTGGCAGGGGTTCATTCTCCAGTGGCAGCCCAGCTTTCCTCCCCCCTACCTTTGCTGGCCAGCTTTCCAAGAAAAGACTGCCCTTCCTGCTTCCAGTAGCAGGGTAGGGGGGAAATGTTGGGCACCCTCATCCTCTCCCCCTCAGGCACAAAATTACTCTCTTACTTAGAAAATCAGTTTTGACAGGAATCTCTCTCCCTTCCACAGAAGCCTTGATTCTAATTTTGGCTTCCCAGACATAAACCCAGGCACAAAATTAGGCCACATGGATTGTGTTCTAGTGCCTTAAAGACTTGAGGGGGAGGAAAAGCTTTGAGCCATGTGTTATCTGAAAGGGAAGAGTGTTATTATTTTAAGTTACCTAAATGATTGCATTTTAAAATGGAGTGCAATCCCAGGCAGTACTAGGAAATTTAACAGTTTGGCTGCAGCCCCAAAAAACATCTCAGATCATTTTGGCTTTTAATGGTCCGCCAAATTAGTTGTAACGGAGGGACAATAAAGCTTTAAGACTTAACAGAGGTGATTATTAGTCATTAATATTGTGACACCTTTAGCTACTATGTTCAACATGTTCTGTAATGATTTGTAATTAATCAAATGGATAGTCTTATTACAATTAAATCCCATCTTCAAATCACACTGTTTAAAAAAAGTATAGTTTTGAAAAAGTCCCAGAAGCTCTAAA
Source organism: Gavialis gangeticus (assembly GCF_001723915.1). Taxonomy (NCBI): domain Eukaryota; kingdom Metazoa; phylum Chordata; order Crocodylia; family Gavialidae; genus Gavialis; species Gavialis gangeticus. The sequence goes on along the minus strand of NW_017729022.1, from coordinate 180,353,181 downwards.
CCCCTGAAATTTAAGAAGTCAGGACATTTTCATAATGTGTTTCTTATCACATTGATTACATTAGCACAATGCTTTCATGAATGTTTAAATTACCATATAAAAGAAACAGTCTATTTTGTATTTTAAATGTCTCATCTTTGTTATAGTTTTAGATTGGTGCTTTATTTCACCATCTTTAAAAAATCTCCCCCCCCCCCACAAAGCATTGATCTTGGTCCAATTCTACCAGAGTTGTGTATTTTTGAGGCCTCAGCCTACCTTAAGCTCCATTTCCCCTTCTGCTTTCATTATCAGCCACTCATTTTAGCACATACATGAAATAAGAGCTCTAATTGTATCTATTGTGATACAAAAGTTGCCTAGGCAAGATATGCAAAGCAATTCATGAACACTTCATTGAATTTTGATAAGTGGCTTGTGAATTGATCAGAACCTGGCAAAAATTAATAGTAGCCTTTCTGGTGACTGGATTCTTTCTGGCATATAGGGTACCAAAAGCAGGTCCTTCTGCATGCTTGAAGGAAACAAGTCCCTTCTTAAAATTAAAATGTGAGTCTCATTTTATTGCAGGCCTGAACTGCGCTGTAGAAGAGACTCCGGCAATTGATAGTGTTCTCCAAAGCCTCACAATTTTTACACGCATTTTAAAATAAATTTCACGCATGCTTTGTCTACTCAGTTTTCAGGATATACTTTTCTCCCACTTACACCCATAGGCCACATTCAAATGAGTGCAAATGTGTGGTATGTGTGACACTGCAGAGGTGCCACACCGCACATGAAGGCATTCCCCAAGCTGCTACTTTGCAGCAGGGTGGGGAGGGGTTAACCCAAGGATTTAACCCTGGGAGATCCCAGGGTAAAAAATAAATCCATGCCAAAAAAAGTGTGGCAGCTCAGATGGTAGTAGCATGCACTGCACAAAACCAGAGCCTGGCCGGCTAGAGCTATGCTCCAACTGCCAGCCAGGCTCCCTGCAGCAGGAGCACCGTGGCCCCGATACCCTCCAGGACCACAGATAAGGCTGCTGAGGCCAGCACAGTTGCTGGCCCCAGCCTCCCCTACCCCACCCAGGGTAACTTGCTGCACACCAGAGCGTGCATGGCATGGGCGTTCCCCAGGGACAAGCACCAGCAGCACAAGGTGTACCACTGCTACTTGTGCCTGGGGAAACACACATTCCCACTCGTCTAGATGCGACCGTAGATATTTTCTGAATAACTGTGCAATTCAGTGGATTTGAATCAATGTCTTTCCAAGTTGAATTTGATCCTCAAGTAATTGCAGTGTTGTTAAATCTAACTTATCTGTTCACTGTTGGAAATATATATTTGTCTAATGTCTTTCCTACAAAAAACCCAAGGCATATAGTTATTGGGTGCCTCCACAGCTGCTGAAACCCCTCCTACACCAGGTGGTTAACGCCTTCCTTATAAAATGAGAGACCAGACTGATATGCACTGGATTTGTGTACATTTGAAATAATTCCACTGGGCCAAATTCATAGCTATGCCAATGAAAATCTGGAAAAAATCCATTAGTTAGTGAATTTACTCCATACTGATGCATGGAGACTGGCATAACATGGCAGAATCTGGCCCCGAGTGCACTGTCTATATTATGCATTCAGTCTGTAAAGGCCTGCATCATAGAATTCAAAGCCCACAATTAACTTACAGTCTCTGCACTTCAGCGTGGACGCTACAGACATTATTACAGGCACAACCAAATGTTTACTAAATAAGCAGCTGGGTTTGGTGCTGATATCTACATCTTGCATTTATGGAATACAGGGCCTGAGTCTGCATCAGATTAATTTCAAACTGGTAAAATGCTACTGACTTCAAAGTTGCTCTCATTTTATACTGGTATAAACCATTTCTCCCTTTGCTAACTACTAGGAGTAGCCTTGCTTAGTCTTTCTCTACAATAATTTTGTGGTCATGCTGTAACTCAGTTCTCCTTTCTATGGTGACTTTAGTACCATCTGCATCCCTACACAGAAATCATTCAGTTGACTATAGATCTTGCAACAAGAAGGCAGGGTAGAAGACACGCACCTTACAGACTAACTAAATAAGACATATACAGAGCAGAAGCTTTCAGGAATTTGAGTTTACTTCATGTATCATATTTAGTTAGTCCGTAAGGTGCGTATCTACCCTGCCCGCTGCCTGGCTTCAGACTAACACAGATAACTACCTCCCTGATTTTGCAACAAATCATGGTATGTAATATCAGGCACTTCCCTGTACTTCAACACAACTGATCTTCTGTCCTGTCAGGACACAAGTTATGCTGGACAAGTCAGATGAGCATGCCATTAGCCATTTCTCACGTTGCCCTGCATGCTATATAAATGGGGCCTCTTCAGGCCATGTAACTAAAAAACAAACAAACTCTGCTGCTCCAAGATAGGTCTGACCCAAAAGTGCCTACAAGATCAAAAAGCAGTTTACCCAAACCTGTTGGGAAGCACAGAAACAACTTGCATCTGACCACATATTGATGTCCAGAGGAATTTGTTGACTGAGACTTTCAGAATCTGTAAGTATTTGGGAAATTTGACCTCTACGCTCCAAATTCTCCTAGGCACACAGAGTTTCTCCCTGAGGGCCACCTGCAATCACCTGCAACCCACCGCAGTTTGGAACGGTGCAAGCACAGCACGCCCTGAAGGTAATTCTACTAACCTGACCAAGCACAGGATGCAGCACATGACAATAAATCTAAGACTGTGTGAAGGGAGCTGAAATGTGTTTTCTGCAACTAAGTTAAATAACACGGATTGCATATAATTGAGTGAGCAAGGCAGCCTAAACATAGCCTTACTCCGTGGTCTGAAACAATAAACACTTCTGCAGAAAGGAATAGGCTGTCTTAGGCTTAAAATATTTAATAGCAAAGTATTACCATGATTATACTATCATAAAGCTCACCTTTGAACTCCCATTTGTAGACAATACTTGCCTGGGAGAGCTCTGTAGGAGCAGGACCATCACTCGTATGCCATTCAGAATTCAGGCTGCTTTCTGTATGTTAAAAGGGAAGATTTTTTGGTTTTCTCCAAGTAATGAATTAAATACATTGCAACCTGTCAGATGACATTTGAATATCAAGATGTGTGTCAATTAGGAAACAATAGCAACACTCAAGCTGGAATATGAGGTTGAACATCTGCATCTTTTATATTTTCAAAAAGGAACAGTAAAAATAACAGGTTATGCTTTTAGCTGTGTTTTTATTTATTTATTTATTTTAAAGGTAACCACTTTCAGTATTTTGTAAGATTTCACTAGGTATTATGTATTATGTATTTACAAAGCACTGCTATACCTTTTGGCTCCCTCTTCAGATGTGTTCATACTAGTCTTAAGTTTTGTATGCACACATCATTAATGCTAACTGCTTAGCAAGCAACTATTCACAAATAGAAATCCCTGGGCTCATGAGACACTGAAGTGGTAATGGGGAAAACTAAAGAAAGACATATCTCTGAAGTATAGGGTCTCATTACACTGGCACAAGCGCTAAATGCAGAGGTTACTGGAGCAACTGATACCAGGATGCCAGTGAAAACTGGGGCTTTTGTGCTGGTGCTTGGCATTTCCATTATGTTTCTGTGCTGGTGTATGTGCCTCAATGCAGTTCAGCTAGTATGAATTTCCTAACATATAGAAGGTACTTGTCAAAACCAGAGGACAAGGCTGGCCCTCTTGTGCTCCAATTGCAACTACATTTTTTCCTTAAATTTATTTCTTCCTTAATGTTTTTGGGAAACTGGAAGAAAAACAAATTCTCCAGAACATATTAAATTATTAGTCATGATCTCTTAGGTTTTTTTAAAGGAGAAAAAAAATGGGAAATTGTTTGAATTATTACAACCAAACACCACCTTAAATTCTTATTCAGAATTAGTGTGTCCAGTTAGCTTCCTCTAGGTAAAATGAGATGCAAAGAAAAAAACAGGGAGACTTGTAAATCAATATTCTAAGCAAAATTAAACTCTGCTGTATACTTGTGTTAAATAATTCCTGTAACTTCTAATCTAAGACCTGTTCTCGCTCTTATCGACAGAAAACTTCTACTGCCTTCAATAATGCAGGATCATACCCAGAAAAACCTAGCAAGATGGACACCTGTATTGCAGGACAGGCTACTAGAAAGTATCACAAGATGATGAATTCATTGTCTGAAAATATTACATCCCAAATACATTTAGAAGATTAGTATTCTAATTGTTGTATCATGTAACGTATTCAAAAGTCACTTGGGTATCTGATTCTCACCTGGAAGTGGCACTTTGGATATTGATCACTTGTCACCTATCATCAGGAAATGCAATGCACTATCCACAGAATAGTTTACCTCCAGGCTTGCTGCAAACCTTACTCACAGAGACATTTCCCTCTCCTTAAAATTCCCAGTGCTCTCTCAGTCCTCTTGAGGCTACTGATGTGCAACATCCTCACTCCAACTAAAACAATCCATCCTCTACCAGCAGCTATCACTGCCCACCACACTGATATCAGATTTTCCTGTCCTTACACACCCCTGCTCTCCCAAATCCCATTAAGGCCCTATGTCCCACAAGACATGATTAATCTTTTATGCAGTTCATGCTGCTCACACCAAGGTGTAGCCAACACCAAGCTGCTCACCAAGCCATCACCAAGGTGTAGCCAACAGACGCCTAAAACACCTCAACAAAACTAACCCCCTTTTGCTTCCCTTGAACAAGCAAGCCTCATTTATTGAGCTGAATGTGACATCTGCTGCTATAACATGATGTGGTTATTCTCTCTCAGTTCACAGGATTTTGGACAATATTAAAAACACAAAGTTTAAGAAATGCTTCTTTTCTGTTTTTGAAAAAAGTGGAAGAAAAATCAATTCAGCAATGAGTCTAGGGGTAGGTCAGCAGAAAAAAAGTCTTCAGAGAACGTAACTGAAAACTGTTTTGCTATGGCAGAAGCAAAGAATATTTGCTAAAAAACACAGACATGGTAGAAAAACACCAAAGAAAGCAGTCAGTCTGTGGGACCAATTAATACGTGTAACTTCACTAAAGCTAGCAGGGTTGAGCCACTAACTGTAGTTCTGCGTTTAGACCCAGTGTATGCATCTACATGTACAATTAGCATGCAGAAATAAGCTCCAGAGCAGTTTGGGCTGGAGTTAATGGCTCCCAGGCACAGTCTATATATGTGCACCTGCAACAGCACCAGTTAGAGCCAGGGCAGAGAAGCCCCAGGCTGGCAGTGGTCTGGGGGTCAGCCCCAGGCTCTGGGTGGTGGTGCCAGGCAATGGAGAAGCTGACTGGGTCCCGAGGGTATTACAGCATGGGGCCAGCTGGCAACCAGCCCCCGCACTGTAGTACCCTCATGCCCAGCCAGCAGTGGTCATTGTCTACACGTGCATTTCAGCATACTAAATGACTCCACGGTAGGTTAGTACTTGTCCTGGACAGTACTAGCCTACAGTGGAGTTAATTAAATTATTGCACCCTAATATAGGTGCACACGCAGATGGTGACACTCTACTGCAGAGCTAATTACTCAACTCCACAGTAAAGTACGTGTGTAGATGCACCCAGGGTGTGCTGAAAACATAACAGTGTTGGACTATATGAGAAAGCCACACACATACATATAAAAGGGTCACTGCTATTCAGGTCTATTGATTCACTATCTACTTTTGGTTCAAAATCATAGGAAACTAACTTTGGTAATGCAGCTTACAAAAGTCTCTGTATGCAATGCAGCTCCCTTTGGAAAGACAAATCTGCACTAAAGTCAATTCAACAGTTCTGTAAGATAGATATATATGTTTTTTGTTCTGTGCATGTACTTCACACCATTCTTTAACCCAGGTTGGTCTGGTCTACACAGGCAAGCCCCAACACATTATAACATAGTTAAGCCATTACCCTTAAATGGTGTTCAAATGCCATAGATTTTGTAGCACTGATAGCACCAGATAAGTAGCCATAAACAAGATCTTTCTAGCATGGTTCACAGGGAGAACGTTACTGCACAGATTTGCTAGCTTTAAGAGCAGCTTAAACACTATTACTAGTAGAATAGTTTTGGTGATAGTGATGACAGGGACAAAGCATCAACGTAGACAAATGCAACATGCTCTTATTTAGATCTGCTAAAAGACAACACGGTGCTAGTGCCCAAGAATATATTGCACTCACATTTGTGTGAACATGAGTACACATAAGCCTTCAGCAACTAATCCATCTCATGTATACTGCATTTTTCGTTCCTGATAATTGTCTCATATCACTGCCTTGGCAATTTGTGTGACCAGGGATCCATTTGACCAGTCAAATAAAGTTTGGTCAATTGACCGGTCAAATATCGATCAAAAATTGTAAAGAATTGCCAAGAGGTCCAAGTAACACACAGAAAAAACACAAGTTTTCCATTAAGAAATGTGTCAAAAAACAATAAGAAAAACATATTTCTGTCAGGAAAACTGTTTAAAAAAAATGTTGGGGTTATTTTTTTTTATAAAATTGCTATCATCTTTGACCTGTCAAAAATACGCAGTCATTTGACAAGTTAGTTAGCCGGCTTGCCAACCCTAAACCTTTAAATTTGAACATAGGGCTCGGCAACTTTTGAAAATTTTACTTGACTTGATTAGAACACTAATCTTGAAAGTTTTACTCACAATGCAAAATTTTCAGATATCTGGTACTGCTCAGCAGCATGTTCACCGATATATATATCCTTACTGCAACGTTTTATGGGCCTGATCCTACTGAAATCAGCAAAAATTTTGCCATTGACATTGTTGACAATAAAAATATTCCCATGGAAGAAAGCCTCTCTTCTACTATTAAGAATACCAAAAGTTACACCCGGTTAAGCTTCCACAGTGATTCTGAGTTTTTAACATTTGATTAAAAATAGTGTCTATAGCTATATAGATGTACAGTTGCAAGTGGTGCCAGGCAAATAAAATATGGGAATTTTATTAATACAAATTAGCAACCATAAAATCCTTCTGTATCCACCCAAAAAACAAAAAACAAACAAACAAAAACCACACACAAAACATCTGTCCAGGTTAAATTATACCCTTCATTCAAACATGCAGTTATCTGAGGGTCTGATTTTAAGTAAACAGTGAGTGACCTATACAACTTCTCCTTTTACAAAAAAACCCAAAAAAACAGAAGTTGAATCTACAGCACCAAATTTAGAAGAAAAAAAAAAGCTGGCAGCAAGTAGCACAAGAACATCAGATGTAGCATAAACTCCCACTTCCATTCTGTTTCATTACAAATAAATGCACAGCATATAGAAACCAAATTCATTGAGTTAATGCAATAACCCATTTGCAAATGTTTCATTCTCATTCCTTAAAAAAAAAAAAGAAAGAAAGAAAATGTCCAGTCTCTGACAGTAAAATGCTAGGAAAACCTGTATAAGAACACAAAACATGACTGAAACATATCAGGATTCTTCTACCTATTATGGCCTAGCAATGACTCATTTGACCTTGTTAGATTTAGCTGTGTTAGGGAGGGAGAATCAGCCAAATTCAGCAGTATATATGCAGTTAAATAAGACAGCGTGAGTGATATCTGTACTCCCAGAACTACTTAAAATCAGCATAAGTATGTTAAAGACTAAATTATGGAGAGAAAAAAAAAGATTATGTAGAGATCCGCCGTATAGATTCTCTTAAGAATTTCTTCTTCTCCCTCACTTTAAGAGAAAGGGACCAACTCTTCATTTACAGTAATAGCAATCAGAGAATAAGACTGAGGGCTCCACCGGTCACTACTCCTAAGATCACAGGTATTTCAGGCATGGCAGGCATACAATACAAAACAGAAAAAAAAGATGCAGAGAACCAAAAACTCATCCCAAAGGGCCCTGTACTCCTTTCTGCTCATCTGTGCTAACTGACTGAGGTGAAGGCCACCAGAATCTGGGGAAGTGGCGTGAAGCAGCCTGGCTGTCCCCACCCTGCTTCATTCACAGCATGTGACTGGGGATTCACAGGAAGGAAAGGCGATCCGTTGGAAGCAGGACAGCATAGCGCTAGAAGGCAGCTGCTGCAAGTGGTACACTCCTCTTTGAGCCCTGTGACTTTCTGAGCTGAAACCCACATAGCTTTCAAGCAGTATTCGCTGCCTCCTTTTGTTTTTCACCTGCGTTTGGGAAAGAATATAGAAACTTAAATGCATAGGGCAAAAAAGCCAATGACAAGGGAAGGCACTTATGCCAGGGGAGTCACGGAGCAAGTTTCTTTGACTTCTAGCATGGACTTTTCCAACCGAAACGCATGATTGGACCCCTAAACCATTATTTTTTCATAAGCTCATCAACTATTTTTGTTTGCCTTTTGGTACAGTAATGTTACAAGCCAGTTTCTACCCATGAATATTTTTAGTGGGGAAATGAGATCTGCCCTGCTAGGTGGTGCAGGGTTTGGGGGTGGGGGGAGTTGTTAATTGAGTACCACAGACCAATTCATTCTTAGCAAGGTGTTGGCATATAGGTAATGGATAGAGTAAACTTGGCCCTACAGGACCTTTTCTTCCTGGGACCATGTCACTCAGCACCTAGTTAATGCCCCAATGCAAGACAATCCATGTCCTATCCCACAGAACAGTGCATGTTCTAATTAGAAACACATCTACATACTCTGGTATATACTCTATATAAATCCTCCTAAAAACTCCTGGATTCAGCGATATGTGGAACTCCTTGCCACAGCATAGTCAATCCTTCACGTAGCTATGCTTTTTAAGTCCCTTTCTATGACCTTTCGCCTAAATATTTTGTCACTATTCTCTTCTACAGATCAAATGTTCAACCCTGGTCACAGCGATAATGATAGACACAGTGCAGACCTTGTAGTACTGATAATCTACCTCTCAGTGTGGGCACACGTGCCGACACGCACAGACACAGGTCAGTGGTCAAAAACCTCTTTTTTTAATGGCAGCTCCCCCACAGGAAAGCCATCTCTCAGCTGACCTACTGAGATTCAGAAAGTGCAAGTGCTGTATTTCTACCCTAAGTAGTTGTGCTGTCAATCGAAGTGCTGTCTCCAAAGACTGTCAGGTGGTACTTGCTGGTCCCTTAATGTTCCAGACAGCTTATTTATAATTGAAAAGGGCAACCTAGCAATTGTTGTTGTTTTATTCTTTTTAATGCTTTTGTTTTTTTAATGCTATTTTTTTTTCCTTTCAAAAAAAAAAAATATATATATATATATGTCATCTTCCACAAGATGTTCAGGTGAACACCCTCAAACTCCAACACATTTTATTTGCCTTTTGTTTGCTGCCTCTCTTGACGTGGGAAGAATAATGAGAAGAAAATGCATTTGTTGTTTTGAACTTTTTATTGAGTGAAGCTTCATCTTAAATAAATTGAAGTAAAGGAATTTGCTTGAAATAAGCCTTAAAAAGTTTTAATCACACCATTTTTGCCAGCTAGCAGTCATTCAGTAGCTAGGTGGTTCTAAATAAAGAACTCTAGTCAACAACAGGAAATAACTCCCACAGAAAAAAGGGCAGAATACAAACTCTCACCAACTCTTGTACACAGTTCACAACGGCCTTTTGTTCCATGCACATTAAGTCTAAAATTTTTACTTTTCAGAACATGTTCTTGCTCTTTCAAAGCAATTAAACCTTTTTCTTGCTGCAAAACAGTTTTCTTGCTCTCCTTCCTCCAAAAATAGGCACACTTAAGAATTAGGAAATGATAAACTATGCCTAATCTTTCATTTAATAGAGGAAGATGTGGCACAATTCAAATATTACAAAGAAGGTTTCTGAAAGGGACTAGTCATTTTGGATGCTTCGGTTTTTAGATTCTCAGCCTGCAATGTTTTAAAAGCACCCAATTTGCAAAGAGTGCTGAGAGAGCACCTGCCCTTTAAAAATGAGGCATAACGAACCACGCACTCAGGCTGATATCCAGACTGATCCACTTTTAAATCATACTAAATACTATAGGCCCAACACTGTTCATGCTTCTAGGCATTTGCTCACTTTTGCATAATTGAAGTCAACAGGACGACATGTTTCCAACATCTGTCTCTACAATAGGACAAGTAACACCAGCAATGGTACAAAGAAAGCACAGTCTATATGTTCTGGGGAAAAAAGGAAACATTTCCAAATAAAACACAGGATTCCTGTAAATCAGATTAGCCAGTCTGGATTGAGGAGCTACTCCTGCTTTCACTCCACAACTCAGACATGTACACAGGAATGAAAGCTTTTCACATTGACACTATTCCTCCAGGTTCCCACTCAATCCAGCTCCACTTCAGCCACTCTGTAAAACAACATAGACAAAGTGATCCTGTTTAAATGAGTCCACTGAAATAGAAGAGTTCTTTGTGAGGGACCAAGCGAAAGAAATCCAATTTAGTTTAGCCCAGTTATCCAATAGCAACAGTGGCCAGTATTGCTACATAGAAGACCTTGGTTTGAGATCAGCTGTTTCCAACCCTGCCTGGAATGGGGTGTGCTGCTCATCTAATGCTCAGTTCCTTTAGGACAGAGTAAGGGAAGGACGTACTTTCCCATACCCAACAGTCACTGTCTGCTTTGATGGGCTCAGAAAGGAGAATCTTCACACATCACATAAAGGTGGAGATTATCACCAGAGGATCTAGTATTTCAAAAAGGGGCCAAGAGAGGAGAGATGTGTGTGCAGATAGTGTGGCCAGATTTGCATGTTGGACAGCAGATTCTTACCTGATGTGGTTTGTACCTGGGGCGCCACAGTGGAGGCAGAGGGCTCGAGACTTTGGCAGGACACTGATGGAAGAGAGATGTTGCTGGCAACAACCAGGTTATTCCTTCCTTGGCCTTGCAACTGCCAAAATTTCATGTGGCAAGCAAAGATCCAAAGCCCTAAATTTGCAGAGCCAGGGAAGGGTTAATCTAGATTGGGGTAGGTAACCCCTAGCATGTGTGCTACAGCATGGCATGCAAAGGCATTTTGCTTGGCACTCGCACCTTGGGGAAGGGGCCGAGGCCATGCTGCCACAAAAGATCAGGCCCATCACAGCTCCTCCACTGTCTGCCCCTGGAATGCCAACATCTTACAAATCAGAGATGTGGGTGTTTTTGGCACTCTGCCCAAAAATGTTATCAACCTAACGTCTCTCACCGCAGAAGGTGTCTCCCACAGGAGGGGAGGCAGGATACTGAGGAGGGGACTCCTAACCCATCTCCAATCCGTTCAGCTGGAACCTCAACCCCCTGTGCCTCCATTCCTTTGCTTCTGAGGCTTGTGTCCCATTCACCCACCTTTACTTATGCTCCTGGAAAGAGGAATCAAGAGGGGTGGGGGGCATGACTCTGCTACTCCACCAATGTATATGGGTGGATTCAGCGTAACAAGTTTCTTATTATAACAAATCTTAGGGCTATGAAAAAAGCACGGCCCAAGGTTGCAAGAGTTCCCTGCGTCTAGTCCACAGTATCTAGGAAAAGTATGCAACAATACACATCCAAAGCTATCAACTTCTATAACATGAAAGAAAACTGGATCAACAATTCACACTTTAAAAAGTCGTTACTTTTTCCATTTACTGAGTCTAATATTGTTTAGGTCTGGCTGTGGTATTTGCTGTGATATGGCATAAGCGCACATCTTACTCAGTGTAAGTTGTGAGGGTATAATATTCTCAGCCTCCAAAAAGGAAGAAAAGTTTGCACTCCCTGGAAAACGTTTTAAGCCAAAATTTCTTTTCAGAAGAGTTAGGGCATTTTTACGCGTGCTTTGAAACATGGCACTGGGTGCTTTAATTAGTGAGTCGTGCTAATTAAAAGCACCCACGCGTCACATGCATCAGCATCCCCACACTGAAAAAATGGTGGCGCAGCACTTTGAACTAAAACTCATCCAACGTATTTTATTTCAGTGTCCCACCGCCATTTTTTCAGCATGGGGATGCACAGGGACACTGATACACATGACACAGAAGGCTGCCAGGGCACAATTTCTGTGCTCCAGCAGACTCAATTAAACAATTCTGCTCTGACACAATGGATTTCCAGCATGTTGGAGCAGGCTCCCCACATGTCTATAGGAGCCTCTAGACTGTAAACCCAACTCATGACCTTAAAACACGCACGTGTATTATGGATGGAGGAGCTGACTCCACCACATTTATTCACATGCAGTGCTACATTACTCTGTGAGAAATTCATTAAATTACTCACAGAACAAGGTAGTACTCACTTATGAGAATGGCAGGATCAGACATTTAAAGAGCCACTCCTGCCATCTAATCTTTACTCAATGACTAGTCCCATTTACATTCCCAGAACTATTCATGTAATTCAGAATAACAGAGATGAGCAAAAGTTGTAGCGCTGGCACAAAAATGAATATAGAGCTACTCCAAAAATTAAAAAAAAAAAAAAGAGAAAGAAAAAAGGAATGATCAATTGGCACCAATTGTTCTACTGTGCAAACATGCTGATAGCTTTAAAAGGCATATGCAATCATGTATCAGCTCTCCCCTAGCAAAGCATTTAGGCTTTTGGACATAGTTATAATTTGCAGTAACCATCTTTCTGGAATAAGATACTGTATACAATTAGAAACCATTTTTCACAATTAAATATCTTAAACATTTCTCTTTCGAAATACCCAGCATGATTATACCACATTATAACCTAATCTCAACACAGATTTAATTTAAAAAATACACTGTTTAAAGTCATACAACTTCAGGAAGCCAGTTTTTACCTGGAATCTTGCTTTTTATGTCCGTGTTTAAGGTTACCAAAAGACCAAATCAAGTTTATTTTTATTTTAAAAAATTGTGCTCATACTGAAAATTCTGTACATCAAGGTTTAGCCCACAATGACATTTTATGGCAGTGTTGCAAACCCTTCCAAAAGCAGGTTTAGTAACAAAGGAGATGATACAGCCTTTGCTATGGTGGAGCAGCACTGATAGTAGCTGCTGTAGGGACAGGTCTCCACTTCTACACTTTCCAAAGGGGCGGGGGGAAATGAACAAACAATTATCAAACAGAAAATGCACAAAAGCTTACAAGCTCTGAGTTTCTGGATGAAATACTATAAGTATTTTAGTGGGTTATTTTTCTTCTGAAGTACTATATTGCAGTGATATTTCAGCCCACATGCATTGACACATACAAGGTCTAAAATGGCTGTGATTCATCTTCAGCTCTAAGTCATGCTCACAAGTGATGTGGCATGCTATATGTGCCTTCAGAATGTGCGTAATTTAGCTTCATTTTCTCTGCCCCCACCTTGCATTAAGTGAAGCTCCCACAAAGCAGAGTCATCCACCTCCAACTTACCCTCCTACCTGCTTGAAGGATGCATGAAGGAAGATTTTGATGAATAAAATATGCATAATCTTTTTACATATATGATGATTATAAAGGTGTAGCGAGTTGTTAAAATGCTTTCTACCACCTTTCTGGAGCTGAAAATGCTAATGTAAATAGTCACTCCATAGTATACTATTATTACAGCCATATTGTGCTCATCTCTCTCTCACTTAACATATACAATCTGAAACATGCACTATGACCCAGACTTTACATGAGTGTTTACATTGAAAGATTTTTTTTTTTGTCACAATCACCCTCTCCCACAACAGCCTTGCACTGAGCACTCACTGCAGCCCTCTGCCCTAGATGGACTGCTCTAAGTACAGGAGTTTTTGCAACCCCCCTACTAGTTCAGACATAGGCTGCTTGCATCCAGATGCTGCCAGCCACTATGTATCACATACGGTGGCATTGTGATATAGATTACAGGCCATTTCTGAACTACAATTCCACTCTTTTGAGGCATCAAGCCAAAACTTGAACAGAAGTAAAAGACAAGCTTTTTATTTGATAAAACTCATTATCTCACTGACATTTGAAATATACCTCAGATGCAGAAATGCATTACAACATACCTCTAGAATTACACAAGAATGGAGATCCTTAAGCACAATAATAAATGTGCAATTTAGAAACCGTTTATACCCTGTGCCAACATTTCCAATTTCTCTCATCCCTCTTGCCACCCACTTTTGAAGGGAAATAAACAACTGTTTTTCATTTATAAAAAAAAAGGAAGAAAAAAAGAGAGAGGGAGAGAGAAAAAAAGAAAAGGTCAGTCATGTTCTCTGCAGCAGCAGGAGGCCCCCCAACAGAATGAGTCACCTCACCTTCCTTAATATTGATTTAGATGGGCTGCACGACTTCCTTCGTTCCCCCAGCTGTTAGGAAACTGGGAAGAAGGGGCAATTAGCAGCAAAAAATGTATCAGAGAGAAGGTGCTTGAATGCTCTGGAGCTGGGGACCATGGAGATGACTGGGCAGATCTATATTTGAAAAAACAACTGCGGCAAACTAAGATGACACAAATTAGGCCCTCCATTTACAGGGATGCTGCATGTCAGTGTCAGAGTATGCAAGTGTGTGTATGCATATGCGACTATGCATGCAGGTGTCCACACCACTCACAAAACCTCACATTACTGCTTTCCCATCCGTGATCCTTGGGGGCTGCACACCAGTCAGCCAAAGCAGAGATTAAGTTCCCTACCTGCCCAGGGGCCCTCTTCCTCTCCCTGGTCACTAAGTTGTCATTCAGCTCTGCCTCCCAGTTTGTCAGCCTGCTTGCTTCCGCTGGGCACATGATTGACAGGCATGAGTGCAATGCCTGCTGGGATGAGCAAGCTGGCCAACGTGCCAAGACCCAACACAGAAAGCTTGCAAGACAGGCAGAGCCATCCAAGCCTGCAACACTGTGTCCCAGAAGCAGAGCCAAAATTGCGCTGCCACTCGCAGCAGCCCGGTTCAGTTCAAACTAGACAGGGAGCTGATCAGAGGAACCACAAGCCTTCCTTTCCGCCTCCACTACCTCTACCTGCTTCTGCCGAACCCCATACACTGGCGAGAGTCTGACTTTTATTTTCTTCCAATCCTTCCTATTGCACCGCTTGGGACCAACAACTAGCCAGCTACTGCTACTGGGCATTAACTTTCCCTTGTTCCCCCAACACACAGCTTCCTGTTGGACTGACCCAGCATACATAACCTTCCTCACATGAAGGGCAACTTTTGCCCTGAAGTTTGTCCAAGATCTCTCTCAGCTATGCAGCTGGTCCCACAAAAGATATCACCCCCCAGAATCCTTGCCTCCCACATGTTTCCTGGACAATCACGGGTACAACAACACTCCAATGCTATCAGAAATAAAGAGCATTTTCTTATGTTCATTTGTCCTAGCTCCCTTTATCCCTCCCTTGGAAATCCTTAAAGCAAGTGGAAGAATCTCCATAGCTGCCTTGGTAGCAACCTTCAGGTGTCTGTTGGTTAGATACCACATGATGGTAGGTGAAAGGAGGTAGCTGGAGTCTGACATGCTCTGGGCTCTGCAAATGCTGCTTAGGCCAAGATGGCTTCAGAAAATGGCAGCAACAGGAGTGGAAGAACAGCCCCCACAACTGGGAATAACTGCACCAGGCCCTGAACAAACACAGAAACAAACAGGCCATTTCCCAAGAGACAACAGGACATGCTAGCCTTGTTTTACAGGCAGGAGAATGAAAATACAGAGGAATTAGCTGACTTGCCTTCAGCCACACAAGCCTGTAGCAGAATTGGATGTGAAGCTCAGACTTCTCTAGTATTCCAGAGCCTCATCATACAGTCCATCCTTCCGTGTCTATAAACCAGATTTTAAAGATGCTCAGGACAAGGATCATGTCTTTCACTTGCTTCACTCTGTGTAATCCACCCTGTGGGCTCTGCGAGAGCCCACATGTCCCTCCTTTGTACTGTGTGACTGTTATGCACACAGAGACTCATTGGGAGACGCTCTTAAAGTGGCCCAAATTGTGGATAGCACCCTTAGGAACTAAACAGCATTGCTTCCTCATTATTTTAGCTCTTCCTGTGTCAAGGTATGGGAGCTGTTGCTCTCTGGTGTGGTAATGCATTGTGCTGTCAGCCTAGCCTAAGGAGTCTTTGTTATTTAATTTACTCAAGAAGGTAAAGTGGAAGACCTCTTTGTGCTGAGGCTTACAATGCGATCTGGAAAACAGCAGTTGTAATTAGATAAGATGGCAGCAAAACCCACCAGGGAAATAATGTTAATTCACGGGGATTTTCCTTCCCCTCTCTCCCCCTCCTTCCTCAAGTGTTAGAGATCAGAAAAATCAAAACAAGCCTCTGTTCAGCCTCCCTGGGTTGGGCTGACAAAGTGGGGCCGTGTTGATTAGCCCCCTATTTCCCTAATAATGGGGTTTACAGTTCTCAACTGGGCTACTCTGGAGAATGAAGGAGATGCCTCAGTGCTTAGCTAAACATGGCAGGATCATCAGTCTGTGCCCACAAGAAGTGCCCAGGCAGAGAAAAAGAATTGCTCGGTCAGTGTCATAAGTTATCCCAAGTAGAGATAAAACAAATTCTCCCCCACGCACCCCTCCAAACTTTGCATTATGTCTTGCCCAGGGTCTAACCAAGCTCCGAGAGACTTCTCACATGACAAACCACCAAAAATCAGTTCAATCATTAGTGAGGACTAACCCCAAAGAAAGGCGCATGCAGCCTCAAACCCATTCAAACTGTTGCCACAACATTTTCAGCAAAGATTTCTGAATAGGGAATGTCAAAGCTTTACTGCTAAGCAAAGCACTACGAATATTGCACCACAATGGAGTCTATTCTTCTCTCCATGCACGTGCATATCCCATTCACATGAATGGGAGTCGAGTTTGCACAGAGGCATGGAGAAGATTGTAGCCCAGTGTTCTGTGGTCCTAAACTGTGCATGCTTCCTTCACCCCTTCACCCCGAGTCGACAAGGGAAGTCAAGCTCCCATCTGCTGATCTGCCACTTTCAAAATGGAGTCTAATTAGCCAACTTACTAGTGGCTATTTTCAAAGATTTTTTTATTATTATTATTATTTTGGTAATTCCTCTTCATGAAATAATTTGCATCCCTACTTGATTAGGTCACAACACACTGGTGAACAAACTGATGTAAGGGAGATATCTTTACCCAGCTAAATAAAGGCACACTTTCTCAATATAGAAAGCAACTTAATTGAAGTCATGCACAGAGACTAAGTGGTACTTATCCAAGCAATCAAGATACAGAAGTGTAACATTCACAAATAAATAATGTTAGCGCCTGTAAGAGAAACTACATACCATCTCCTTGTACATTTATTTAAAAAAACCCAAAACCTGTGTATTTGGTTAATCTTGCTTTCTAGCTGAGCAAATTGGAATGACTCCTAAAGAGTTACAGCAGTTATATAACAGCTCTATACTGCAGGCAGAGAGGTAGTCCATCTGTGGAACAGAAATAAATGTGAAGGGAATATGGAATAAACACACAAAAAGATAACCCCCCGCCCCCCCAAAAATAAGAAAGCAGCAGAGCCCCTCCTCCCCGTTTCAAGTGAAGCCTATTTGTTACAATCATCAGAAATGTACAAAAGAATCGTATTTGAATTGTTCTAATAAAAAATATCAGATTTACCCAAAGAACCCCGTCTGCCTACATCCTTAGACCAACACGGCTGCAACCTACACCCCTAAAAATTATTTTTACACCCAGGGCCAAACATGGCAGCATCCAGGGTGATGTAGCGCTGAGCCCTCTATAGGCTTCTGAATACGGGAGCATCACATAGACTGTTAGGCTGCAATCAGTTAGTGTTTTTAATAACTAATCCCTTGTGGTGAAAGTTATCTACTTCTTTAAATAAAAAAGAGAAGAAAAAGAATAAGCACTTGTGACTACCTGATTTGTAAAAAGCTCTTGTCACATCTTATATTTAAAGAGATTTTCTTTACAAGATTAGGGCTTTAGTGTGTAAACACTTGTGCACATGCTTAACACGAGCAGGTGAGTAGTTCAGTTGAAGCAGAACTGGGGGGCAATGTCTTCTGAACTGTAACAAGAAATATTATAAGATTACAAGGAAAAAACAGAGGGTGCACAGGTACAGACTGACTCGACACAGAATCCACCACCCCACAGAAAACGGTTTACAATTTAAATATATGTGACAAGGACCTGGCTGGATTTCACCCCATTAACAGCTTTATACCATGTTGGTTTTAAAGTCTAGAAATGACTGTGTGTCATTTAATCTCCTAGATTAAATCACTTAGCGAATATTGTATTGTTTCACTGTTCTTGCTGTCATTCGGAGGCCTCCCCGGAGTTCTTCTGCTGGCTAGCTCACAAGCTAATGAAACCTAGCACAGGAGCAGCTGCCTGAATCTATGTCAGACTGCATCTGGCACCCATCTATCTTCCAGCCATCTAAATTCACCTCTGAAATCATACAAAAGCAGCCGCAGAGCTCCATGCAGCCGCTCCAACACACCAGTCTTTGTCTCATCAAGCCTGTTAAGCAATTTAAAGCAATTTATTTTTTAATTTGCCTCGTATTTTACAGTGGCAGCTTTTCAAAGGAAGGGGAGAAGTTAAAAAAAAAGGGGGGGGGGGAGGAAGAGGGAGCAGGAGAAAATAAAGCCTTTTTTTCCAAAGTCCTGTCAAGCTCTGGTAGACTATCATTAAACCAGTTTTGGCTGAAACTGTATGTTTAGGGGTTTTCCAATGGAGACACTCTGGTGCCTGCAACACTCAGACAGGGAGGGGAGACTGCCATACAATTCTTGAATTGTTGTCACGGCTGTTAAATATGCTGTAGTACAAATACCCACTAGGGTTGAAGGTTTTCAGTGTATTGGCTCTGGAGAGTTATCCAAAATACTGGTATTAAGTAGCAGGTAATTTACAGTTATACAAACACTGAATAGAAGATTAAGTTGTAAAAGGGTTATTAAGCCCTCCCCCCCCTCCAATTTTTTGGCATTAACATTTTGTAAATTTAAAAATAGGTGACATATCTGTAGTGTAAAGTTGACTGAATGTCCTTTAATGTTTGGGAGAATACTTTCTGTCCAGAGAGCACACAGATACACCACCTTCAGGGCATAAGGCTTGTAAGGCTGAAGGAAGGTTGTGTGAAATGGTGCCATAATAAAGCCACAACTTGCTGACTAAAACAGAGTAATGAGTAAAAATGAAACTTGTTTTTTCTCCCCGGAACAGGGTATATTTCTCAGCTGCTGTTCAAGACAAAACTGACTTTACTGCTTACAAGAGTAGCAGACAAGTCAGGTACAGCAGCAATACAAGTGTCATTACATAGCCCAAGTTAGAGCACATCTACAAAAAGCACAAGGCTAATGCAGTGATTCTCAACCAGGGGGTTATGGTACCCTGGGGTGCAGAGATGCTTTCAGGTGTGCCACAGGATGCCATGTAATGTTAGCACAGTTAGGTGTGCAAACATGCTTCACAAGATGAACCCAATAATTAAAAAAAAGAATCCACAGGGTTAAAAAAATTCTGACCTGTTGTAATCTTTCTGAGTTGTTTGCAATAGAAAAAAATGCTATAGTATTTTTCCATAATCAACAAAATAAGTGAAAAACAAGGACCTAGCATTTTCTGAGGGGTGCCTCAAACCTAAAACGTCTGAGAACCAGTGGACTACCAGTCTGAACAC
>NW_017729022.1:180329320-180333415 GCF_001723915.1 Gavialis gangeticus | reverse complement strand
AGGGGTGGAGAAAGCAGGCATTGGTTTTCAGAGATATACATTGGCATTGAGGAAGGCTGAAAAAGTGTTCAGAAAACTTGTAGATATACAGAGATAACTGCTGCATGTGCAATAGTGTCACCCAGCTGAACTGTCCTTTCCTTTCTGACGCTACTTGTAGGTCAGACTGTCATTGTATTACTGGGCAACAGTGGATGAAACCAAGTTTTTTACCAAGTTGTACGCTGAATGTGGTAAGTTGTAGGCTGTGAAATGAACAGGAGAGGAACTGGGTAAATTGACAGCCCCCTTACACCACAGTTTACACACACACAATCTCATTTTCCCTTCAGTGGATAGGACCCTTATTTCTTGACTTAATTTGGAAACAGCAAGAGCTGTTCACATACATTTCAGATTGCTGTATTAATCGCTGCCTTGAAATCTGGGAGCGGGGGGTTACTAGGACAAGATCCACCTTTGCATAACTCATCTTTCTATCCAGATGTTTTATACTGTGCCTACTTGTGGCACACCTAAACTGCATCCTGGGCATCGTCCCTCACCCCCCTTTTTATGCCCCTCTCCTGCTTGCTTCTCAAGCAAAGTGTCCATGTAAGGATTTACACTAGTGGTACAACTGGCTAAAAAATGTGGCACTTTGTTTCGTAGCCTCCCTCCTCCATCTGCAAAACCAGGATATATTCTTACTCACTACACAAGAGTGCACGGATTAAGGCTTGTGAGGCACTCTGAAGATGAAAAATGCTGTTTCAGGGCTAAATATTATTAATGTGGGCTCCCTGCTATGCAAGCCGACAGCACCTCAGCTGCGTCTCACAATAAGTTCGCCAATTGTGATGGTGGCCTTTAGTGGTGTGGACAGCTGTCCACTTGGAAAAGACTTGAGACCAACAACTCATTTTATGCACATCAGTGAGCTGACCCCTGGGCTGCAGCTGAACCAGCAAGCCTAGGGATGGCCAACCTCTGGATGCTATTATCAATCATCTGAGCCATCCATTGGAAAAATTCATCCACCAGTGGAGCTATATTATACTTAAATTTTTACAGGGTTTTCTCCTCTCCCCCATTTATGCATGCATTTACAGCAGGCACTGTGATAAGCAGCAGTCTCACATGCTGCTGCCTCTTGCTATAAAGCAAACCTCCACTAAGAACCTGCAGAACATTTCAGCCCTCCACTGCATGTCACAAAAACAAACAAACAACTGGTATAAAAGTGACAATGCTTGTTCCCAAATCCATTTGCTTTGGATAACAGCATTAATTTGGTATCTATCTGAGCAAGGTTAATTTTATGTTGCCTCAATCTCTCAGGGATTTCCTTCCCACTCTTGTTTTCTTTAATTTAGCTAGGCGTAATACAGATGAGAACCCCAAGTCTCCACCCCAAAGAATGTACAATCTAGAAATATTACATACTAACAAAGGGTGGAGTACTAAATGGGTAACAAGAAACAAAGTCACATTAATTACAACATTTTAATAGAGAGGCGAGGACTTATTTGGGTGATATTTTTTATTGGATCATGTGCATAGTTGAGATAGAGTTAAGACAAGCTTTCAAATGCAACACCTAAAGACAAATGAATGTCTTGCATATGAAAGCTCGTCTTAACTCTACCCCAACTATGCACTTGGTCCAATACAAGATATTACCCAAAGAAGTCCTTGCTCTTTGCATATAATTTCTCAGCCGTCACAGCTACAACATAATTCTAATGTTACCAACATTTTAATAGGCCTTGTAGAAAAATATATATTCAGGAGGGAATAAAAGACCAGGCTAAAAGCACAGCATACTCAAGGCGTGTCTACACATGCATTAATGCGCTTTAGTTAATGCACATTAAATCTAGTAATTCTGGGTATTTATACATATGTTTGTGCCACAGCACCAGGTGCTTTTAAAAGCACCCAGCGCTGCATCACATGTATTTGTATAAATGATGAAATGCACATCATCACTGAGAAAAAACGGCAGCAGTGCACTTTTCACCCAAAACACTCAAAAGGTGTTTTAGTTCAAAAGCACACCATCGTCATTTTCTCAGCACTGATGCACATTTTGCGGTTTATACAAATGCATATGATGCAGCGCTGGAGAATCAACTCGCATGCGGAACAGACTCGATTAATCAAGTCTGCTCCGACACGCTGGATTTCTGGTATGTCAGAGCAGACAAATTTATGTGTATAAATGCCCTCTGTTGTGAACTGAGCATTAGCTTGGCTTAATGCACAATAAACTAAAGAACATGCTTTCCAAGTGTCACTTAGTGCGCATTAGCTTATTCTAATGTGTATTAAATAAAAAGCACTTTTTTAGTGATGCTTTAATGCACATTAAAATAGACTAACACACATTAAAGTGCACATGTAGATGTGCCCTCAGGAGTGGGGGGAGGGGGAGGAACCAAGCATAATAAGGGACTCAGCTGGAAAGTGATCCTGTGATGCAAGTGAAGGAAACAAAAACATGGTCTCCTTTTGCTCCACCTATGCTGCAGAAGAGTGGAACAGGAATCAAAAGTTAAACTAGATAGACTTCAAGACAAAATAAATGGGTCTTCAATGTAATACTAGTGCACAAGCTTTCCTTGCAATATAAGTATGCCACAACCAAAGCAAAGAAAAAAAAGTCTCAAGTTAGTTTATGCAGATGAAATCCAAAAATCAAGGATGCATAGCCAGTTCATCCTGGGAACTCCATCTGGGATGATTATCTGACATTATGACAGGGACAAGGGTAGCCCCCTTAGGCATGACAAATGTTCCATGCCAATTTGAATGGATGCTAGATGTGGAATGTGCCACACAAGCCTGGTGCATTTGTATAGTTGCCTTTGCTCCCAGGCCCACCCAGAGTGTGGTTTCATAACCAG
Source organism: Gavialis gangeticus (assembly GCF_001723915.1). Lineage (NCBI taxonomy): Eukaryota > Metazoa > Chordata > Crocodylia > Gavialidae > Gavialis > Gavialis gangeticus. The sequence continues at coordinate 180,330,527 of NW_017729022.1, read as the reverse complement.
CCTGTGAAGTCAGTGGTGTGAGGGTTAATGCCACAAGTTGGGGCTTTTCTTCCATCAGTGCAAGTGCCTTCTGAAAAGTCAATTTTTTCTTAAATATATTTTCCCCAACTGGCCATTATTTGGTGAAGCTATGATCAGCACTGCTATGAGCTATCCCAGGGCATATTATTAACTCAACAGACATGATCCTGGAACCCCATGTTGACAATCTGGTATAAACAACAAATTTACGGCATGTGCAGCTTGATTTCTTTGACAGGTAGCGTATTTGTTTAAATAGCCCTCTTTCTCTCTCTCACTCCTACCCCCTCCCACTCCAAACATCTGATGGGCACAACAAAACTAGTTTCCTGGCAAATGCAAGGTGGGAAAATTTGACAGATAATTTTCAGCATCTTTTATGGGATTTTCTTTGGCATGGATCAAAGCATCCTTCATTCCCCTGCTATTTGTTGCCAATTCTGCACAGCTTCTTAGAGCGACTCTTGTTGCCAGAGGTAGGGAGCCAGGCAATAGACATGTCTGTAGAGTGTTTAAGTTACACCCGCATGTGTGAGGCCAGACTTCTGTCCAAAGCCAGGATCTCATATCCAACTAGGCATCTCCGTAACAGTGCTAGAGTGTTGTGGGACACAACCACTGGCAAAAGTTGTCACACGAAGGGACGCAACAACTAGGCAGCAGAAGAAGTCTGTCTTGGTCCCACTGCATCTTCATGGGCGAGAAGGACAGGAGTTGAGACAGAAGATCTAAACTGGCCTCCCGACTGCTCAGCCCACTGTTCTGTAGCTTCTACATGGGAAATCTGCAGGGTGTTATCCTCACCACCCAGTAAATGGCCTATCCCAATCTACTCATCTGCCCAGGGAAACCCTAGAGCAGCAGTTCCCAATCTGGTATGTGTACCACCAGTGGTATGTAGACAACCTCCCAGTAGTATGCATTACCAGATTTATTATAAATTACTTTGTATGACAAAAATTTGCTGGTGGTACTTAAGGTTGTCTCATTTCAAACTGGTGATGTACAATCTGTCAGTTTGGGCACTGCTGCCCTAGAGCTGTAACCTGCACCATGTGGTAAGTGTGTGCTACATTGTGGGGGCCAGAATACCCAGCTCTTCCTTGCCTCCTCTGCACAGGGGAACTGTACCGGTTCTGCGTCTAAGGGGCTGCTGAAGAAATGGGTGCTGTGTCCCTCAAGGAAG
>NW_017729022.1:180327105-180329176 GCF_001723915.1 Gavialis gangeticus | reverse complement strand
TAGGAGCCAGTACCACTTCGCTTGGAAGTTGGTTCCAGATTTTGAGGGCGCTGGTGTTCAAAGGGAAAGCATTTTTTAAGAGAAAAGCCAGAAGGCTTTTGAACTGGATGGAACTGTTCCCTTATCGGGTGTTTGTTAGGTAAGCTTTCCTGTAGCAGAATAGTTCTCAACCAGGGCAGCCAACAACTCTCTTATCTAGTTATCTATAAATCAGGGTTGCAGAGAAGGGGAATGTGGTCCCATAGCGGTATGTTTCAGGTCAAGAGATTGCTAAAACAAGCCACGCAGGCAAACAGCTAAGAGACCCAGACAAGAGTGGAAAGGGCCTCCTCCGCAGTGTTAACATGCAGAAACAAACTCTAATGCAGCAACAGACTGACTTGAGTTTATTTATGCAGGGGGGAAGACATGCAATCAGCAGCCACTTTTCAGACAAATAGGAGGCCAAAGTTTCTGTGGCAGAGAGTTTATAATCTAGAGAGACAGAGATACTGTACAAGAGTATTCTCCCACGTTTGTGTTTGATTGATTATTTGAGTTTATTTTAACACCTCACTGAGGGGAGTACAAGAATTTTACAGGCCTCCTACTACAAGGAAATATCCAACTTTAACCCAGATCAAAGACTCTGGACTCTGAGGTCACATGGAAGAAGGTGCAGAGCAGAGAGAGGTGCATTGTGCACACCAAGAGAAGCAAGCAAAAGGAGCAAGCAAACTATTGAGAACTGAGGTAGGCAGGGGCTAAGCAGGGCAGGGGCTTGAAGGCCAGAGCATGCAGCTCAAGGCTGCATGTAAGGAGAGGTAAAGCCAGTGAAAGGATTTGAAGAGGGGCTAGACATGATTAGAGCATCAGGAAACAAGAGATGATTTTTGCAGCAGTGCTGTGGATGGATTAAAAAGGGGCCGAGGTGAGAGAGTCTGAGAGGCCAGAGATGGGGGAGGTTGTGCTAGTGGAAGCAAGAGATGATCAAGTTTGGACGTGAAGTTTAGCAGAGGGAATAGAGAGGAATGAAGGGAGTTTGGAAACTGTAGGGAAACTGCATCAGGATTTAGCAACAACGCTATTGTAGAGGGGAGGGCAAAGGGGGGAGGAGAGAGGGGAGTCAAAGTTGCAAGCCATGTTTCATGGCATTATTTCAACTAAGAAACACTGACTCAAATGTGTGCAAACAATGGACTATTCATTAGAGGGCTTTGTTCCCTGCAACCCAGTGAACTATTGTCTAGAGATTTAAATTATATATCTATCTATCTATATGTGTGTGTCCATATGTATGCATATACACACATACACATTAAAATTGCAGAGTTAAACCCCAGATAAATCTCAGCAGTTTGTTTCAGAACTACTGCCCCCAGACCAAGTCCAGGCACTGTGTGTTCTTTACAATTTCCTGATGAGCACAGACTAATAATGGCTGTTTGTGACAGTAAGACTGTGACCTCAGTGCTGTTGTTTTAAAGGTGTCTTAAGTAAACAACATTCTGGGAGCCATGTCAGGATAACGCACAAAATGATTTTTGAATTCTAAAAAAACAACAACACAGTTCTGCCATGGAAAAGTGACTATGGAAGAATGGCACCTTCTTACTCAACAGATGGGTCTGCTGCATGTGTCATATCTGATCACTTCAACAATGGTAGGCTTTTTGCTATCGCTGCCCAGCCAAGACAGCTATAGGAGAATAAGCTGGACTCTATAATGAATATATATCATCAACAGACTTTACCAATTCTACTCAAGTGTTTTTATCTTGTCTTTATTATACACCCCAATAGAAACAAGACACAATGGAGGACCGATTTGGCAAGAGACTGAGCTTACTATGGCTTTCAGAGCCTACAGTGGACATGTAAGGGCTGGCAGTTTGAAATCACCATTGCCACTTGGCAGAATAGTGGTTCTCTAAATCAGGGGTGGCCAAAGAATGGCCTGGCAGGCTGCAATATCTGGCCCATGGGGCCCCTAAAAATTTAGAAAATATTTATCTGCCCCTGACTGCCTGTCATGTGGCCCTTGATGGCTTACCAACACTCAGTAAGCGGCCCTCCGCCCAAAATAATTGCC
>NW_017729022.1:180322494-180327094 GCF_001723915.1 Gavialis gangeticus | reverse complement strand
CAGTTTGTTTCAGAACTACTGCCCCCAGACCAAGTCCAGGCACTGTGTGTTCTTTACAATTTCCTGATGAGCACAGACTAATAATGGCTGTTTGTGACAGTAAGACTGTGACCTCAGTGCTGTTGTTTTAAAGGTGTCTTAAGTAAACAACATTCTGGGAGCCATGTCAGGATAACGCACAAAATGATTTTTGAATTCTAAAAAAACAACAACACAGTTCTGCCATGGAAAAGTGACTATGGAAGAATGGCACCTTCTTACTCAACAGATGGGTCTGCTGCATGTGTCATATCTGATCACTTCAACAATGGTAGGCTTTTTGCTATCGCTGCCCAGCCAAGACAGCTATAGGAGAATAAGCTGGACTCTATAATGAATATATATCATCAACAGACTTTACCAATTCTACTCAAGTGTTTTTATCTTGTCTTTATTATACACCCCAATAGAAACAAGACACAATGGAGGACCGATTTGGCAAGAGACTGAGCTTACTATGGCTTTCAGAGCCTACAGTGGACATGTAAGGGCTGGCAGTTTGAAATCACCATTGCCACTTGGCAGAATAGTGGTTCTCTAAATCAGGGGTGGCCAAAGAATGGCCTGGCAGGCTGCAATATCTGGCCCATGGGGCCCCTAAAAATTTAGAAAATATTTATCTGCCCCTGACTGCCTGTCATGTGGCCCTTGATGGCTTACCAACACTCAGTAAGCGGCCCTCCGCCCAAAATAATTGCCCACCCCTGCTCTAAATGCTTAGGATAGGGCTATTTTCTTGCCAACTGAGCACACCTGGATACTGAAATCAGGGGGAAATAAACCATGAACCTCACAATACCAGCTCCATTCACTAGTCTGGGACCAAACTATCTTTTAGTTATTGCCCCAGACTCTTGCACAGCAGCACTGCCTAGAAAAAGAGTAAAAGATGTGAGGTGGAGGGCTAAATAATGTTGTTTTATGGCCCTACAGAAATGCATACAGCTGTTTAATTGCAGTTTTTGTAATATACAGGTAGTTTGGGATTCTGTTTTGTCCTGTGGTGAATTATAACTTACCCTTCAAGTATATCTGCTAGCAGCAGTGAGGAGGAGGAAGTTGTCCTTGCCACCTCTTCACCCAATACATAAGCACTTGCCTACGAAGCAGGAGCCCTAATATCTAAAACCCTTCCTGACCCAGAGGAGGTTTGAACCTGTATCATCATTTCTTAGGAAAGGGGCTGTAACCACCAAGGCAACGGGCTAGACAGCGCCCAGTTCCTGCTCCAGTCCTACTTGCAAAACTGGCCCATGCATCTCTCTCTCTTGGCTGTCTGGGGGACCTACTTCAAGAAGAGGGCTGCAGCACTTGGCAAGGAAACAGGCATTACAGTTTCTCACCCTTTGGGTGGGGTAGAGCTAGAACCTGGGTCTCCTGCCCCTGGGCAAGTGCCCTAACCACTCAGCTGTTGGGTAAGTGGTGGGAAGGCCTTACTCCTTCTCACTAACTGCTCCAGATTCTTCTGTGACTAAAATGTTAGGACCTACATGTTTTGCCATGCAGATACCTAGCCACTATGCAGCCCTAGCAAGCATGCTCAGTGAGCGCATGCTGGCTCATACACGGAACTGAATCACAAACTTTGCGGAAGTGCCAAAAACTGCAGCTATACAACTGTTTGTGTGCCATCTAGGCACAACAGGAAATACAATGTAGCCCATGTATCCAAGACACAGTTCTTCCCCCCGATAGTCCAGTGTATAAGGGTCATGGTTCCACCTTTTCTAGACCCCAGGATCATATGGGATTGGGGAGACACCTCATCATCTACAGAACAAAAGGGGCTGCAATGGAATAGGGATGTGGATAAAGCGGGAAGACCATTTGTGTTTCCCTTCATTGTACAGACCCGTCACAGTCTGGCCTTCCTACATCAGTCATAGATGGCCTAAGAGGGACCATAATGGTCATTTAATAGGACATCATGAATGTCATATGCCTGTAACCTCTGTTTCACTGAAGCATAACTCTTAGTAAGAGACCCATCCTCAACATATTCTTTACTAAAGATTATTCTTGGCCAAGCTATAATGGAAGTTTCCCAATAAGAGATTCTCTCATGGGCTTTCTGGTATTTCTTGGATTTCACTCAGACCACAGGTCCCACAAGAGGAGCCCCTCTATTTGGTATTTAATCACCATTGCTGCCACTAGGAATTAGGGATTACAGATATGCATAAAGATAAACACACTCTTAGGCAAGTTTATCAAACTTTTCCAAACTTCAATCCATTCCACTAAAGACCAAAGGTAGGTGAGAGGTCCAATCTGTTTCTGCTTCAATCCAGATACAGATACAAATCTATCCAATTAGTCCTGGAGGACAGAATGCCACCTCACCCTCGATTTTTCTTCTGGGGAGTGCTGTATGCTTCATTCAGCCCTTGACCACACTAGCAGCCAGGGTCCCTCAGAAAAACAGAAGCAGCACAAGTACAATCTTCATTTTTGTGAAATAATATAGTTTGTGCATACTACATATTTCACGTCCAGTACATACATAAAACAGGTCTCTGTTACTCAGAAGTAAAGGCTGATGAGGTAAGAGCCAAAAAAACCTGTCCAAATCATCAAGATTACATTTTTATACACATTATGCGTGTTTATTTCATATTCAAGGTTAATGTGGTTTACAAAGTACCTCAATACACAGGTCAGGCATGGTGAACCACGGTAGCGTAGGGACATGCTAATGACTGCCACATAAGAAGGTGTGCAACTAAGCACCAACAGAGCATGACATTAAAACATGCAGTTTTAGATCTGAAACCCCCCCTGGGTACCTAGCCATGCATAGGGTTGGCCTTTGAGGCACTAGGCCATGAGTCTCATGGCTTTTGGGGCTCTAAATATTTTACATTAATCTGAACTTTCATTTAAAAAAACCCAAAAAAAACCAAACAAAACACACACAACAACCCAAAATGTCCCAACATCTTTTCCTGTGAAAACAACCAAACTCCTTTCCTCCTTCCCAAGTCATTGAGGGTCTTGACCCCAAGGCTAAGGGTCACTTAACAATTAGTTAACGAACTTTGGGTCCCACAACCCTTCCAGAAAATCTTCACTGGGTTCCCATAATACATCTAGCAGCAAATTCAGCTGTGTAGAGAATGCCCACTTGCAGAAATAAATGTAGGCTGTACACAATACACATAGATAAGTAGCTAGACTTTACCAGTCTGCTCTTATCAAAGCTGTCATGGCTGTATTACATATTCTTTTCCCTTCGCCCACCTATACACAGAAAGAGGACTTTGCCATCATCTCCCTCAAAGCAAGGTACAGAGGGAAAAGATTCAGGTCTGTAGAGAGCTCTGCATTCCCTACAAGAACACTGCAATCCAGGGAAAGCTACTGCCCTTTCTAGTCTTTCAATACCGCCAAAAATGCAGAGGAAAGGGAGGGTTGCAAAGAGCCAGATTGTGGAGGAAAGACCAAAAGGAGGCAAAAGAGATGAAAATGAAGGTAAGGTAAACCTACCAGGTGAAGGGTTTGAAAAGAGATGAGAAGCAAATAGAGTGAAAGAGAAAACATGGTGAAGTTAAGAATAAGAGAAAAGGTTCGATAGAAAAAGAAAGGAAGAACAAAAAGGAAATAAAGTTTAGCTAGACAAAAGAAGAAAAGAAAATACACCCCTGTTCAGAGAAGAGGAAGAGGAGAGTAGGAGGCAGAATCAGATATTTTTGCCTTCTCTTACACAGGTGCACTCCCATTCAAGTTCGTGGCTACAACATGACAAATACAGGGCCCAAAATGAGAGCTGCAGCAGATACATTCAGATCAAGATTGGTGGCCCTCTCCCTCCAAAACAGATATTTTAACAATGCCCCTGAGAAACCGTCCAGCACTATGAAGCGCATGCAACATAGCTGGCTGATTTAAAAAAAAAAAAAAAAAATGAATAGTATTACAGACCAACTGACTTGCTTCAAACTACATGCATTACCAGGTCAAAATATTTCAACTGATCATTTTTACTCACCAAACGTACTCTTATTGGTAGTCTAGATGCTGCAGAAGCATCGACTCCAGAAAGCATTGCGCTGCCCATGTAAATGAAAAAAAAAGCTGTCCCCCCGCGTGCACACACACTCACACACTGCCATTGTGCTGGGCCTCAAAACTCCACGGAAGTCTGGTGTGAACTTCCAGCTCAGGTCCCAGGCTTCCCAAGGGCAGACTTAGAGGAAAGATGCGCTATTTTCCTTTCATCATTTGTATGTGGGCTCTGGGGCTGACAACAATGGCTGTGTAGCTGTACTGTGTGCAGATGAAGCTGCAAGCAAATGTCTTCACTCTTTCTGTTGTAATATGATACCTGGCCTCAGTGATCGCTCCAGCTCTTGAATTAGGAATGGAAAATGTGAGAGCTTCTCTTTTACAGAAAAGGTTTACGGATGAAAAAAAAAAAAAAAAGTATCTGGGCTACTTTCTTATGATATTTGTTTTACAGTGGACTTTAACCCCTGACAGAAGTGGTGTGTGTGGGTGTGTGAATACACAGCTCTATGGTGCAGAGCAGTTGCCCAGTGCTCTCTCCTACCACAGTTTCACA
>NW_017729022.1:180314216-180317494 GCF_001723915.1 Gavialis gangeticus | reverse complement strand
TCCACCACCACTCTGGGTGCGGCCCTCCAGTCAACTAGTGACCCATTTGACTGTAGGTATAAATGCCACAGTCCCCTAGTTTTTTTAATGAGAATGGGGTGCGAGACAGTGTCGAAGGCCTTCCTAAAGTCCAGAAAGACTACGTCCACCGCGACACCTGTGTCTAAGGATTTGGTGACCTGGTTGTAGAAGGCCACCAGGTTAGTCTGACAGGACCTGCCCCTAATGAACTTGTGTTGGTCGTCCCTAAGCATAATCTCCCTTGCTGGCCCCTCATGAACATGTGCCAGGATAATTTTCTCAAAAAGCTTACCCAGGACCAAGGTAAGACTAACTGGCCTATAGTTTCCTGTGTTCTCCTTCCTCCCTTTTTTTGAAAATGGGAACCACATTGGCCATGGTTCAATTTTATGAAAGATAATGGTTTGAAGCCTGAACTTCCCTGCATTGCCACACTTTTAAAACCGGCTTCCCCATTTTGCATCAACAAGCTATAATTTTGTGGGTGCAAATAATGGCATTTCAAGAAACAGTTTCCACCACCAGCTGTTTACTCTTGCAAATCAGGGAGTTAAACATTTAATTGCCAAGAGAAGCTTCTGCAAACTTTTCCTTGCAGTTGATGGCAAGAGTAAAATGGGAGGTTGCATTAAAGTCCCTATTAAAACACTGTCCCCTAATCTTTTTTTTTAATCCCTTCAATATATATGTTTTAAAGCAAATCAAGGCACCTTTGTACTTACTGCCTTGTTATGCAGCCTCCATCACATGACTGACAACTTTAATGGCCTAAGAAAGTGGAGGTAGCTACCTATAAACAAAACAGTCACTGTACTTTGCAATATAACTCTCAACTGCTTGGCTTCCACAGGGTTATTTTGCATCGGTGAAGTGTACAAGCATATTCACATGGTTGTGAGGAGAAACATTCTAGCGGAGCATTGTCTATAAGTGATTTCAGTTAAACAATTATACTATTTGCCAAGCATTTTGCATCCTGTAACACACGCTGGAAGGCTTTTGATGGCAACCTAACTTAGAGGCTTTCATTCAGGGACTCATCTTCACCATCCTGCTGATTTCAGTGTCATAATGCAAGGCAGATTTAGGAGAAGCAGCAAGTTTCCTGCACCTTTCTTCCCTTCTGTGGTTTTGCAAGGCCCATCCCTTTATGCTCAAGGACTGCAGGAGAACAAAAGAAGTCATTATGGGAGGAGAACTTGTTTGCTCATCTGAAGCCTATCAAGTCACTGTCCTTTACAGCAGATTTGCAAACTCTGACAGATTGCGCACCACCAATTTAAAACGATACAACCTTAAGCACCACCAGCAAATTTTTGCCATATAAAGTAATTATAATAAATCTGTTAACGTGTACCACTAGTGGTGCGCATACCACAGATCAGGAACTGCTGCTTTAGAGAAGGAGGCTTACATCTACATCAGGCAGTAAATGAAGGGGAGGAGACAAATTATTTCTGCTTGGTCCTCAGTGAGACAAAATGAATTAGTGGCACAACTGGGCAATGATCATTTGATAAAGGCCAATGACTGGTTAATGGTGACAGCTTCCCCAAGCCATTAGAAAATGCAGGCAATTTAAAGAACCAGGGCCAAAAATCAGAAGGGGGCTAAAACTGGTTTAGCCTCCTCTTCCCCTACAAACTTTGAAAAGCATGCATTCTTCTGATCAGTCAGGGGACTTTAGCATCACTGTAGGTGCTTTGCATGTGAGATTTACTTCAGTGAGATCTGCACGGATCACCATAAATGCCTATACTTGTCAGTATGGCAAGAAACAGGGAGCTCCTGATACAAACTAATCATAAGCAATAAAGGCCTGCCTGCTGAATTAAACACTGAAAGGGGAGGAATCCTTCTCGGCTGTTGGTGCCCAAACTGCTGTTTGTGGAGAGCTGGCTGGTCACAGAGTGCTGGCTCTCCCATCTTGCTTCCAGCTGCTTCTACAGATGTCAAGGTTCTCCAGTGCCAAGAAAGAGCTGGGAAAGCAGTAAAAGCAGCTGGAGAAAAAGGAGGAGAAGCTAGACTAGCTGCCTCCAGTGAGGAAGGAGATGGACAGGAAGTAGGTATTGCCCTTAAGACCTACCCAAAACTACAAGTTTGACTGAAACTGTCAGTCACCAGTAAAGGAATAACATCCAGGGGCAAAAGGGCCCAACAAATCCCATATCTATTTAGGGGAGCTAGAGGAAAGGATGCCCTTTAGATCTGGGCAACTTGATAAAGCCAGGCAGCTTCTCAAGGAAGATGGGCAAGAAGGGAACCAAAAGAAGAAAATGATCAAGCAGCAGAGAAGTATATGCAGGAGAGGAGAGACAACAGAACAGATGAGAGGAGGTGAGGAGAGACCATTAGCTGATAGCAAGAGCAAACCTCCCACCTTACAGATTTACCATGTTGAAGGCTACTATGGTAGGGCACTGTGGATGCCTGCCACTTTAAGGGCCTGAAGACAGCAGCCCATAGGTGCCTGATGAGAGCAGCCATTTTGAAGCTAGGGCTGCCCATATAAATCAGGGCATTTTGCTGCTGGAGTCCAGGAAACAACATTGCCTGGCTGCTGGTATCATCTGGAGGTAAGGGAGGAGTTGTAGGGGATGGTCAGGAGGCTCCTGGTCCTGGGAATGACCTAAAACTGCACCATGCTGGGAGTGGGGCTCCCAGTGGTGCAGCAGTCCCCAGGAAATGCCAGGCCAGTTACCACCCCGGTGAAAGGTGGGTCAGGGCAGCTTAACCCCTAACCCCCACAACTGGGTGGGTTACCCCCTTGTAGGGTCTGGAAAGGGGACTCCAGAGAGAGAGTGGGGCCATAGACTCAACCTGTCTTGACATCCTCTGACTGGTCCATGCTGGGGCCAGGACTGGAAGGGTCGAAGGGCCGGGGGCCCACTGCGAGCGACACCCAGAGCCGAGGGCTCCGACTGGCCTGAAGGGGGGCCAGGGCTAGTGAGCCAAAGGTCCCAGGGGAACCACACCCAAAGGGGAAGTGATTCAGGGAGCTATGCAGCCCAGAATGAAGGCGGAATAGGCTGCCTGAATGAAGGGATCCAGGTGGGATTCAAAGAGCAGGATTCTGGGGCCCAGAGATACTGACAACAGCTGGATGCCATCTGTGAGGCTTGGGCTGTGGTGTAGGGGAGGAACGGAGCCGCATATAGCACCCCTTGACATCAGGGCAAGAAATAAGCAGCCTCCCACTTAATTAACATTAATTAATTAACAATAAGGCATGGCAGGTGAAGTGGGCGGTTAGCCCA
>NW_017729022.1:180305908-180314105 GCF_001723915.1 Gavialis gangeticus | reverse complement strand
AAAAAAAAAAAAAAAAAAAAAAAAAGGTCGGCTTTGAGCAGACCACCTGTTACAGCTACTAAAGAAATACCCTTTCCTACGTTATCGTACTTTACCACTTGGACAAGTACTGTAGTCACGACATGGACAGGGGAGAGATGGTTCAGAAAGCAAACTCTTGAAAGATGTGTTCCAAACTGTCCAAAAGCTTTTTCACTAGGAGTATGGGACGAGAGCTCTCCAAAGCTCCTGATTACACTGGGTTCATCTTTGCAGTAAGGCCCAAGTAAGCCTGAAACAGAACGGTTGCCTCTAGCACACAGTCACCCAAATGCTCTTGTTCCCTGCCTGCAAGGATGTGAAGGAAATAGACTTACCTCCTAGTGTGATTTGAATCTGCATCTTGCACTTCCCTGCATCAGTAGCCAGGAATCTAATCTCCTATTAGAGCAAACACTGCTTTTCTAAAGTGAACATTCATGGAGCAGCTAGAGAGGCTGCTCTCAAGGTTATTCAGCATGAGTGTGTGTGATGAGACTATTGCTATTACACAGAACGATAACAAGGTATGCCCATCACCATGGTATCCAGACCCATTTTACATCATTTAGACCAAGGAGACATTCCCACCATAACAGAGCATGTACTTCCTTTTTCATGTCCATCTGTACTTACAGGGCCAGACACCACAAGACAAAAGGAGAGGAGGGGGTAGACAGCAATCACAAAATTCCTATGCAGGACACGGCCACTTTTTAAATGCAGTCAAAATTGGCCTCAAATGGATTTCTAATAAGAGCCTACTGCTGAGAACACCCCATGCCCAGCTTCTGTGAGCATTTATCTTGGAATGGACATAGCAGAAATATCCCTAAGCACAGGTTCTGGGATAGGGACAGTGGGAAAGACTATCTGTGAGACAGCTAGGTTATAAACTACTAACACTATGCCAACCATGAACAACCCTACCTTACATTTCTCCCCCAGAAGTAATTTGGCAGCCAAAGGAAAGCACAGAAGACAGGTATAACATGCTCTAGCCAATATGCCCTGCTTTCAAGGTGGACAGGTGTGTTCTGCAATAAGAATGATAATTCAGGGATAGATTTAACTCTGGCTAGTCTTGAAAAAGGGAGTGGTGACTGTGTCTGACAGAAGAGAGGCAAAACCTTGGCAAATCAAAGATGAAAAGGGATGTTTTGCAGGTCACTATGGAGGGTAAAACCAAAAGAACAAAATTGATCTACTCTGCAGGCAGGCAAAGACCTCACCTGTGGGAATAGGCCTCCCTCAAATGACCCTGCAGATTCTTCAACACTTCTTCCACTGCCAACAGTCCTCACTTCCCTTTATCCAGGACACACCAAAGCCAGCTGGGTTTATGCAAGTCAACTCTCACCAGATCTTCAGCATTATTCCTAGCATTTTGATACCACACTATTATGGCAGGTGCTCCAGACAAACATGAGGGGAACAAAGAAAAACTGAACTTGGGTCTGATGGGAAGGAGACAGATGAATATCATCAGTATAGAAACAACACAGACCTCACTACTTGTGGTCTCTCTCTCTCTCTCATAAGAGCCTCATGTATGTACAACAGACAAGAAAGATGGCAAAGCTGAACCCTGCAGAACTCTTCAAACAAGCATACTTTCATGACACATGATAGCAAAAGTATCCTGGTCTGCAATACCTGGCCTCCAACCATTCTTTTTTCCCCCCTTCATCTGTCATTATTAATTGGTAACTTGTTTGGAGCTGATAAGATGATAAAGGAGCATGAGGCCCATTAGAGACAAGGAATAGTTGTGGATAATAGGTGCTCCAGGATTAAATGTACTGGGCCAGACAATACAACCAGATCTAATGCCATAGGATCCATCCATTTCCAACTGCAGAACACCCCAGAAAATTCTTTGCCTGATCAGAAGGATGGGAAGGCATTTACCCTGAGCTGGAAGAAGTGTTACATTTCTTGATATTCCCAGCACCCACCGGAAAATCAGGTCCAAACTATATTCGCTTATCTGATTAGAAATCAGTCACACATGAGAAAACACTCTATGACTGACGTGAAAGTCACGAGAACTCAGGTCACTGGGTCTTGGTGACAACAGTAGTGGCCCCCAGCTCTAGTAACTGGCATATAAAGCCTGGGAGAGACAGGGTGAAGATTGTCAGCATAATCACAGGTGTCGCACACCAAATGCATGCACTTGAACAACTCTAATATTGGAATGAGGCACCTTCCACATCACAGGCCTGACAGAGAAAGCACTGCAGAAGTCACGGAGATAGTAACCACAAGCAGACCACCTTTAAGACAATGTGAATTCCATTTATGCCACACCGTTTAGGATAGGGGATGGGGAGAGGAATACTGAAGGAACCCAAAACTAACAAAAAGCCATATATATATTTTTAAAACCAAACACCACTGTGCCAAGGCTATAGGATTTGAGAACACTGTTCAAATGTGTCATTTCAATCACAGTTCATTAGGAAAAATACCTAAAAGAAAAAAAAAAGCACAATACAAAGTTATGGAGATGTCATAGGCCTTCACAGCCTACAAATCCACATTGGTCAGAAAGATTAACTGGATTCGGAAGAACACTTGGGGACCCTGGGTGGAGCATGCCCAACTGAAGTTGACCAGTACTACCAAGGGACTTAAAATAAAAGTGATGTCAGGAAATGGGTGGGGATGGGAAGGGGGAGAATGGTGAATGACATGGCCACCGCCAGGAAACTCTCTTGGCAAGGCTCATGGAAAACAGAAGTGCATAAGAGTAAACCGACACAAAGCGGTGTGCAGTCTACTCCCAATGCTAATCTGTTCTCATTATCAGAACTGTAAAAAGGGGACAAGTGCCAGCTACCAAGGCTGGGAATAGTGCTGCTTCACCACACCTCATGCTTAGGTATCATGTAATATGGGTTTTGGTGACAGTGGGTAAAGGAAAACAAGAACTAAAAGGTACATATTGTTGATATATACAGAACACTGGAAGTTAAGAAAGAGAGAGACAGACAGAAAAGATGAGAGAGGGAAAAAAAGAAAACACCCTGCTAACAGCAATACATTGGAAATAGTGGATGTCCAGTAGAGGTTTAGTTTTCCAGAGAAGACAGCAACCAGTAAAGTATTGCAGCAAGCAAGTTACCTACTAAATAGCCCTTTAGCAAGGGAGAATGAAGTAACACCTCACCTCAAAAGGGGAAAGTATTTTTTGAGAAAGCAATAAAGCAGAGGAGGGTGGTGGACATTGTGCTATTTTGATTCTGGTGCCTCAGCACGTCCCGAGAACTCCCATCAGAAAGCTGCAATCCAAAATGTACCTCTGAGGACCAGTATTTACTATACACAGGGATCACCCCCTCCTAAGTTCAAGTGCATGTGTAATAGCAGCCAGAAACACCCACGGAGCACCCACGGAGTAAAAGGAAGATAAAAGGGAGCTACGCAATCCAAAAATGTATTTTTGCAGCAACTTATCACAAAGTGTATTTTCTAGTTCCCAAAATGAGCAGTTATCTTAAAGGCAGGCAGGCAGGCAACATACCGTGGAATGTCCAACATGCAAACACAATCGCAGTATCTGCAGAATCCTATTCTCATTGCATTTGTCTTCTCCCCATCCTCCCTCATGTTTGTCAAATTCAATGTCTTATTTACTATACAGAGCTCGGTACAGACACAGGCTGAAGCACAAGCCCTACCTCAAACAACTTGATCCATGTGTGTAAGGCCAAGGATCAGAAAAAGGGAATGTTAATGGAGAAAAACTGAAACAGAAAGATTGAATAATTTGCTCAAGAACTTCCTGTAAATACGTTGCAGGGCAGGAATTGAATTCAAGTCATTAGAGACCCAGACCAAGGATAGTCCCTTTGCCAGCAAGTAAATGACCATCATTCCTCTCTATTTTCTCAGTCAGATTACATATGTTCCTGTAGGCAGGAGCCAATTCTCTCATTTCTGCTGTGAGGTGCCTGTTCTGGATGTTGTAAAAACTTACAAAGGTGATTTCTCCCTTAAAAGAGTCTTACTTGAAAGCAAAGAAACTGTACTTCCCAGCCTTCTGCCTACATAACTATCATTATCTATCAAGATATATATGTTTTAGACAGTAAAAATAAAGATGTCAGCATATACAGTGTTGAAGAGAAAGCAACTCATGGAGAATAATCTACAATTCAGTAGGATGTGGCGCATCAAAAGGACACTGCCCTTTGTAGAAACAAATTTATATACTAAGCATTAAATATTGTGTGTTTAGTTTAAAACAAGCCTAAGAACGTCTCAGATCTGAAGGAATATTGTAATCAACACCCAGTGCTTCTTGCTGAGAGACCAGCAACTTTAAATACTGCACAACAGTTTGTGCAAAATACCATACAGAAAGCAATTACTATTAGTGAGGCTAGTGGGCCAGCCAGGTCAGAGGTTAGCTCACAGACAGGTAGGCCTGGAAGCATTCACGAGGCTGGAATTTTACAAAGTAATTTGGCTCTTCAACCTAGGGGTCCTTTTACCCCAGGATAAACCCACGCATCAAGAATTTACAATTATAAAAGGACACTGTGGGTATATCTTAGAGCAAGGGTGTCAACGATATGGCCCACTGGCTGGATCCAGCCACCAGAGCTTTATCATCTAGCCCACAGTGCTGCTTGAGATTCTGGACTATACAATGAGTGCACCCTGGACCAGCCCTGCATGCCACATGCAGCGAGTGCTGGCCTCAGCCCTGCACATAGCACATGGAGCCATCCTGGCACATGGTACACATGGTGCTGGAACTGGCATATGCGCTGCATGGGGTGCACAGAGTGGATCCATCACACGCGCTGCATGTGATGTCCATGCTGGATCCAGCACACAGGGTCAGTCTGTGGGCCCACTCCAGCACCACGCCTCTTATGTGGCCCATGGGGTCTGCTGAGTTTAATACCCCTTAGAGTAACCCCTAATGAAGAAGTGCTATTTTTCAGAGATTTGTTTCTTACGGGAGTTTCCTGGAAACAATAAAATAGTCTTAATGCAAAAGGCTACCACAAGGAGCTGCTTACACAGCAGGTTTGACTACCAGATGCAACACATGTAGGATTTCACTTGCTTTTCTAACTTTCCAACTAAGTGAATACCCTTTGACAAGAATTAGCAGAATGCAGGTAACTGTGTGGTGACTGTCTTATAAAATTGTAAAAATTGCCTTCGCAGGCACACAGTAAAAGCACCCTTTGCAATGCAGGCTGTGGTTTCAGAGCAACTCAAGGATAGAAGAATCCAGTTTAACCCCCTCCTTAAAATCTGCTATTTAATAGGTAAAATTTATTGTTTTCCTATTTATGTGGAAGGTGCATGGAAAACTATGGATTGGAGTTGTAACTTAACACACCTCAGTAAACTTGGTTTCTACGATGCAAAACCAGCAGAGTCACTACCTGTAACAAGAATTACCAGTTCATTGCAATATTGCTTGCATACTATTCTGTATAGGTAGGGCCTCAATGTTCTCTCTCTCTCTGTCTTGGCATTCCTGGATAATTATCCCAAGTCACTGCCTTCAGGAAGCAGCAGCACTGCAGTCAGACACCCCTAAAGGAGGAGTGCACCTTTCCAGGCATTGCGAAAATTGAGTGAAATCCTGGCTTCAGTGAAACAGTCAAACAGATTTCTAAGGGGACTGGATTTCACCCTGTCTTTGGCCCACCCCCAGAAACACTGCTATACATTTCATCATGTTTAGGGGAAGCTCATATTTCAAAGGTTGCCCAAAATGCACTAGAATTTCAGGAAAAACCAAAGATTGCTTTGGCCTGCAAGCTCAGAGGAGCCAAAACCTGAATGCAGAGCTGAATTTTGCTTGGTTTTGGTCTGACACTGGACACTGTTTAACCACAGGTTCACTCAAGTCACTGCCAAAGCTCCCCATGTCACTCTCTAACTCCAAGAGAAGCAAAAGGTTTTGCAACAGAATGTGTTCCATTTAGGTTTTGTTAAAATCTATAAAACACTTAATCTTAATAGAGACTGTGCCTTTTCAAGTGGGCATATAGATCACTAAAAATGTTCTTGTGTCCACATCAGTAGTTCTCAACCTTTTTAGACTCAAGGCACCCCTCATTAGATGCTAACCCTTAGCTTTCACTCTCTTTAGTCAAAAAAAGATAATAGAGCAATTTTTTCTGTTGCAAAGAAGCATTCATGAGGCTGGAATTTTACAAAGCAGTTTGGGTCATCAGCTGCAAAAGGTCAGAATGTTTTTAACACTATGGATTCTTATTTGAAATCTTGTGAAACATATTTGCAACCTTAACTGAGCTAACACTGTGTGGCACCCCACAACACCCTTGAAAGAATCTTAAGGCATTACACCCTGGTTGAAAACCACAGATCTACACCGGGATGTCAAACATCTAGCAGTGCAGGCCAGATGACTGGCATGGCTTGGCATGGGGCCAATCCACAGACCTCCTTCCCTTCTGCATTCCCCAGCATACTGGATCTGGTGGCCACTCCAGCTGGTCTGGGACCCACATCACGTGTGACACAGATCCTGGAGTAGCTGGAATAGGTGCTAAGCATGGCAGTCTGGCTGGAGTGGCAGCTGCCATATACAGAGGCTGCCCAGACCAGATTGTAGGCCACAAAATGTATGGTCTGATTCGATTGTATCAGTGAGTGAGCGAGGTTATACATGTTACATACACTTTTAATAAATGCTGCAGCCAAACCTTCCCTTCCTTCCCTTTTCATCTATTATCAATAAAACATATTTATTTTGAATGCAGTTGGTTTTTAAGTGACTGTGAAAGGAGCCAGATTAACCAACTCCTCTGGAGCCTGAAGCTCCACAAAACTTGTTTCAGCCACTCCAGGATCTGTGCCACACATAGCACCTGCTCCAGCCAGTCTGGGGCCTGTGCTGCAGGCAGCACCTGTGAGTGCCACATACAGTATGGGTCCTGGACAGGCTGGAGAGGGCACCATGCAGAACACATCCATGAGCAGGCACTGTGTGCTGCACAGTCTGGTTGGGGTGGTCTCCATAATGCATCATGGCTGCTGCTGCATCTGGGCTGCACCACATGTGACACTCATTCTGACCACTCCACAATCCATGCTGGAGGCAGCACAGGTTCCAGACTTGCTAAAGCAGCCTCCAGGAAAGGCATGCTGTGGGAGGCAGAGGGGAAGGTGTTCAGTGGGCCCGATCTGGCCAGTGGATCAGCTCTGCACCGTGATCCATGTGTGTCTGATCTGGCCCATGGAGCTGCCTCTGGGTCTGATGGCAGGGTTCTGCAGGTCAGATCAGGACCATGGGCTGAAGGTCCGACACCCCTGGTCTGGACCATGTCTAAATGGAAATCAAAAGGACCAGCCTGTGCCTTCAGTTACATCCAAAGCAGCCCCACCAATATAGCATAGCTTTAACCAAGAGCAGAATTTGATCCAGTCTGCGAAGTTCAGGCAACTACAAAGCTGAAACGTAAACTAAGCCCAAGGGGTTATCTAAGTCAGGGGACCAGGATGCAGTATGGAGCACTGTGTCACCTGTTTAAATCCAAGACAGACTCAGGACAAACACTAGATGCTGGCTTTATCTTTGCATATTCAAAGTAAACTTTGGTCCCCATGAGCTTTTCAAAATTTACTTTTCCAATTGGCAGTAACAGCCAGTCTTGCCAGCACTATAAACAACAAGAGGGACCAAGGCATGAATGGATTTGAAGGCTAAGCTACTCTCATCCCTAGAGACAGCTGCTTCAATTCAAGGTAGAGGTCTGCTGGCAAAACTCCATGGAGCAGTCTGCACAACTGCAGGCTGTCACACCTCTTCTGTGACTAAGCAGAGGGCTTCAGGCTCCAGAGCAGTTGCTTAATCTGGCTCCTTTCACAGTCACTTAAAAACCAACTGCATTCAAAATAAATACGTTTTATTGATAATAGATGAAAAGGGAAGGAGGGGAAGGTTTGGCTGCAGCATTTATTAAAAGTGCATGTAACATGTATAACCTCGCTCACTCACTGATACAATCGAATCAGACCGTACATTTTGTGGCTTACAGCCATACCATCTTGGGCTATGAGCTTGTCAGCTCTGCAAGCTAAACAGGGCCAGATTGGGTCAATACATGAGGGAGAGACCTCCAGGGAAAAATTTCAGGTGTTGCAGGAAGTAGAACTAATAGTGATAAAGGGGAAC
>NW_017729022.1:180295350-180300908 GCF_001723915.1 Gavialis gangeticus | reverse complement strand
TGTCAGGTCCGGAAGACTTCAGAAATCCTCCGCCCGTCCACTACACGTCCTCGCTAATTAGTAAGGAGTCAGGGGAGAAGCACTCTGAGGTGCTTTGGGTTAGGGTTCAAGGCAGAAGAGGGGAAAGGGACCTATTGGTGGGAGTCTACTATAGACCTCCTACCCAAGCAGAGGAGCTTGACCAGGAATTCTTGGGTCAGCTCACTGAGGTAGTAAAAGCTAGGGATGTGGTAGTCATGGGGAACGTGTTACTGTGTCAGCTTGTCTTCAAGGGACATCACTGCGCAGTAAGCTAGGGTGTGAATTTACAGGACATTAGGGATCCTGCAACAGCTCTCCATATGGACACTCAACGTTCACTCAGAGGTCTTGCTTCCCTTTTTGAAGTGGGGAGTTAGCTATCTCGCCCTTACTACCCACTAAATGCATCCACGTGGGGAGTTAGTGAAGGCACACTGTAATCAGAACACTGTCAATTCACACTCCGGCTTACTGCACATGAACTCTCCCTCTATAGCCAAAACCCAAGTCATTATTATTCAGCCACTGACAGTCTTTTTTTATATCGCATTTTAAAATATATGGTCTCAACAACCTGATCATGAAAGGGTCTTTGCAGAAGAGTGAGATATGGTATTCTGACTGCCTTCCATTTTGGATTACTTATTTACTTACTTTCCTCCTCATTTCAAACAGATACAGTAGTCTTTCCCACTTCCTGTCCTAATCTTGTGTAATTGTGTTGTAAAATAAAAGTTATGTTCCAGCCTAAATGTGACTACATTTTGTCAGCAAGCAAAACTTTGTCTGTTTGTTAATAGTTTACAAAGTGCAATAGGATCCTTCCTGATGAACTCAAATCACAAGCGTGTACTACTGTTGAGAAACCTGCGTTAAAAGTTACCAACATAACTCACCTACAAGCAACAGAACCAGGCGGGTGTAAACTAGACAAATACAACATCCAAGGTAATTCACCAGCTCTGGTTTGTTTACAAGATCTAAAAACTTGCTGCAAAAGCTAATTATTTTATTTATGGGAGTCCTGAGTGTCTAGTAAAATGGTCATGTTTATAGAACGTGTTAGGGTACACGTGTTCATTTCTATATTCCTTGTAAAATCTTCTTGAACTGCGATGCAATATGTATACTTGCAATCCATTTACAAGAAGTTTCCAAGGGTTTTAGCATCTACTGATCATCGGATAACTAAACCCCCAAACAACTCTCGAGCATCTACCCTATGGAGGCAAAATGATTTCATAGTCACAAAGCTTTAATAATGGGACTCCCTCAGGGAGGCAACATTAAACATTGATCATTAAACATTTACAGAGAGCATCCAAAGAGAAACACAGAGCAGTGATAACAACTTGACTTCTAATCTTTGCACTTTCAGCTAGTCAGCAGTGTTCAGAGAGTTAGTCCTACATGACTCAAAGCAACTATATTTCATGTTCCACTTGGGGGCAGGGAGGGAGGGGATTCACATAAGACTTAGCTTTTCCTTCATTAATATTTCCTGCAGATATACTTCAGATTTTCATTATCTGTGATTTTATCAATTAATGTTTTCAATTTTTCAGTCCACTGGCTTGTTTTCTTTTCTTAGACTATCAGAACTAGTGATAAAGAGCACTGTAAGAAACTCCAGTTTCACTTTCCACTGGTTGTGCAGTAAACAGTCTATCAAAGAACTTACCCTGCTACAACACATGACCCATGAGAATATGGGGGACAGGGTAAGATGGGGGATGAGGAATCAGAAATGGAACCAAACCCAGTCAGTTCCCTCATCCACAACCCTCCTGCATAAAACTGTAGGTCCCCAATCATTGTCACACTCATGGTCTGCCCGTATTTAAAAAGAAAGGGATAACTGGATTATTGTACAGAGGTAATTTTGGCAAAATATAGGGGCAGGAGGAGAGATAACTAAAATTCTGGCACAATTTGAGAAAAAGCTGCCTTTGTACGATAAATGATAAAAAATAAGCAAGCAAACACACACTTACAAAAAAATTCATCCAAGATCATACAAGTTAACACATCAGGGGTTGAAGCAGAATGCTCCCCTGGCATTTCCAATGCAAGGGGCTGGGCAGTAAGACCAGTACAGAGATTAACAAGCCTGGGATAAATTCTGCCCTCAGATGTGCACTACTACCTCCTACTGGCTTGAATTTTACAACGTTAAATGATCAGGTCTGTATATTTAAAGGAAAATAATGCAATTAAAAAAAAAAAAAAAAGCAAGTCAAGCCTCAGGATATAGCTGAAAAGGCTGGATCCTTATGCCAAAACAAATAGACACTTT
Organism: Gavialis gangeticus; assembly: GCF_001723915.1. Taxonomy (NCBI): domain Eukaryota; kingdom Metazoa; phylum Chordata; order Crocodylia; family Gavialidae; genus Gavialis; species Gavialis gangeticus. The sequence continues at coordinate 180,298,591 of NW_017729022.1, read as the reverse complement.
TTTACCAGGAGTTAAATGGGTGAGATGTAGGTCACACACCCCCTCCCCCCTACTTTTACATCCTACAGCTGCCCAGATGGTCACCTGTCAATTTTGGTAGTTTTACTATCACAATATTTCTAAATAAAAAAAGAATCTGGTTGTAAATTGCTGTATAAACAAAAACAAACAAAAAACCAAACACAAGCAATGCTACTGGACACAGCAAAACTGGAACTAGCTACACACCACGTGCTGTCAAAATGCACAACACACATTGGGGGGGTGGAAATCCCTCTGATCTTTCACTTTTAGTATTTTTTACAAACCAAGATTGGTTTGTTTGGTTTTTTTTAAATCTAAAACCCTCTTTAAAAATCCCCATGTTTGTCAGACAGGTTTTTAACCCCTTTCCGTTCAACATGTTGGAAGAGCTAAGAAGCCACCTCTGGACAAAATAAAAGGGCCCAGCAGCAGCGCAGCGCGGCTGTGCTGTTATCACAGATGCAGTTCTGTTGCTGTCTGCTGAAGTCTTGGTCGTGCAAAGCCACACCCTCCGCTTGGCACCGTGCATATGCTGTTTCTGGCTCCCTCAGCAGGGCCCTCTCCCAGTACTGCGGAAAGGAAGTCAGCTTTGGCCAGCAGCTGTTACTGCCGCTTACTCCCTGTCACTCACAGAAAGGGAAAGAAAAATGTTGAAGAGGCAGCAACTTGCTTTCTTTGTGGAAGCTTTTTTTTTTTTGGCCTCAGATCTATTATTCATGCAAATTGCCTTTGTTAAGGTGCTGGTTGAAAGTCCTGCCTTTACTCAAATGTATTTATTATTAAAAAAAACCAAAACCCAAAACAAAACAGGTTTTGTCCATTTTAAATCAAAGCGATTGGGGTTTTTTACAACAGAAATAAGTACTTCTCTGTGAAGGTGACAAGATTCAGCTGAAAACAAGAGGGGTTTTTTTTGTTTTGTTTTTTTTTTTACATGCTGCTGGTCAGTCTGAAATCAGTGCCTTCTGTCCGCTCCGACAGACGGACGCGGGGCCCCATGTATAGCAGGCATATACAGCTGTACGAGCAGCCACGTAACTCACCTGGTTGTCAATGACACCCACATTCCTGTTCAGGCGGCATAAATCCACAAGATGCCATTCCCTTCAGCTCATGAGTTTCCCCACCCTCTCATGTGCCTTCCTGACTTCTTCCTCCCTGTCTGACTTCTGTGGCTTCCCCTCATGGGGAGATCAGTATATTTCCTGTGCCTGACACTGCCCTTAAAAGGACAAAGCAGGAGGCAAGCAAGAAGGAGATCCTTTCCAGATTGAGGGCAGCATCAAGGACAAGACTGACTGCCAGCCTGAATGGACCGTCCCCTAGATGTGCAATAGGCTCCTTTGCTCCCCTCCTTCAGTAAGGCACGCAGCCCAGTACGAAGGCAATCCCAATTACTAAGGACAAATGCACAATCAAAAGGGCCACAGGGGTAGGCAGGTATGTATTTGGTAGCCATGTTGGTCCGAGACAAAAAGAAATGCAAAACTCTAGAACTGTTGGTTCAGAAATTATACCTTTTATTAGACCAACTAAGAAACTGCAAAATAATTATCTTTTTCTACAAGTCGTCAGGCAGAAAGGGGTAGGCAGGTATCCAGGTCGTAGCTGTATTGGTCTAGAGGCAAAAGGAATCAAAACTTGTGGAAGAGGTGATCTCTTTTATTAGACCAACTAGATATTTGCAAGCAAATTATTTTATTACAGAAAGAGGCAGCCGCTGGGCAGAAAGAGGCCACAAAGACCACACGAGAGTTGCCCTGTCCTTATTCTGCTCTCCCAGGCTCAGGGGGCACAGCAATCTCCAAAAAACCCCAGCAGCTGATGCAAAGGCACTTTTATCCTCCCATGCCTTGCTGCTAAAGCAGTAACAGAATTTACTGCCTTTTTGTGTTCTTTGGAGCAGGACTGCTATTTGGTGACTGGCCAGCATTCACCACTGACAACATACATGCCATATCTACCCACAGAGAGGGGAGGGAAGGTTGGGCACACTTCTTGGCAAGCAGCCCATATGCCTGTAAAACCGTGCCACACTGGCAGGTTAGTCGGGCATGAGGAGACGGCATCGTTTATTTATCCATGGAAAGGAGAAGGACAGAATCCTTCCTTTCTCCTACTCTTACAAAGCAGAGTGCAAGATCTGATCTTTGGTGAGACTCATGGAGAACTGAAACTCCTGGGTTGCTAGCTGGTGGGGTTCTTCCCAGGGGCCAATTTATCCACCGTGCACAGGGTCTACCCTGAGGCTCCTCACATTGCTTGAGGCTCCCACATAGGCACTGGGCAGTATTCTGAGCCCACTAGTGTCGGCAGCAGTACCCTTATTGATTGCAGCAGGGTCAGGATTTCACCCTCTGTGGATGTGCATAGGTGGAGGGCATAAATGAACACACATTTGCACCCCCCCAGGCAACTCAGGGAGAGAGTTGACAGATGTCAAAGAGCTTCATACCATGGGGCAACCTGCTACCAAATGTCTTTTTCCTACACGTTTATAACATTGGCAACTGGGGACCAACGCGGTCTCATTCAACTGGACTGTTTAAGATGCAGAGTGGGAGAGTGCCCCAACAGGGCCTTGTGCAGCTTAAACATCAGGAAGGAGCCAGGCGTTGGCCCTACAGAATGCAACAGGGCAGATCCCACTTGATCCAACTAATGCAGACCTCTCATACCCAGCACCCCCTGCCATCACTTTCTTAGCTGACAGAGGGTCTGTGCAAAAAGATAAAGCCAGTTCACTTGCTCTGGGTTGATGGAAAGGAGGAAAGATGCTCTATATTCCATTCATAAAAAATTTGAATATTTGGGATTCAGATAGATAGTGGGGTGGATTTTTCTAGGTATTTTTCAACCACCTTTTGCTTGCCAGCATGCTACAACAAAGACTACCTGAACATTTTGCTTATTCTACTCGTATGTAAAAGATGAGAAGTTTTGACTTCAGTAAAAAGTGGACATATCCTGCTCATGGCAAGCACGTCAGGTGAGTCCTGACCATCTTCTACCCACAGTGGTTTGAAGGGACAACTTGGTTTATAGCCAGTTAACACTCTTCCACTCTTCAGACACACTATTCTCCCATCTTCAAGGCCTAAACTATTCCTATCTTCCACTCTTTCAATAAAATGTAAGGATATACTCAATGTTTGTTTTCAGTACATGCCAAGTGATTTATTTATGAATTAAATCAACAACCCTATGCCCCAATGGT
>NW_017729022.1:180273476-180290350 GCF_001723915.1 Gavialis gangeticus | reverse complement strand
ACGATGTAGAAAGCTCCAGTTTTCTGTTATTGTTGTGTGTGCCTACAGTTAATATAAATGTGTCAAATGTTACTAGGCATTTTTTAAAAATTGCTCTCTGCTCAAGAAGCTAAGAACTTGAACATATTGCAAGATATTCCAGGTACCATGCAAGTAAAAACTTTTCCCCTGTTAAAGAAAAAGATCTTTTGTGGGCACACTGGTTTTTGTTAGTGGAGTCTATCAGTGCCTCACTACAAAAGAGAAGGATATCAACATCTCAAAAAACTATGACGTTGGCCATTATCCTCATTGCCTTCCGGGATTTTACAGATTCCACAAATCCCTCACTACAGGACCTGCAAGGAATACATACTTTTCATCTGTCTCTACTGCAGCACAAGGAATAGAGGGAAACCTGATATTTTACACAAAACAAATACCTTAAACATATTCTGCAAATCATTTGGTGGGAAACATTTTAATCCTGAAAAGTTATTTTAGCAGATTTGTTAATTTTTTGCTGTAACAGTCCTGATTTTCTGTCAACCAGCACAGAGGTTTTCATGTTTGTTTGGACTCTCCTGCTGTTACCAGCTCAACAAACCATTCATTTTTAACTGTTGATTTTGGCATAGGAATATTGTAAGTTCATAATAGAAATGTGTTTTCAGTGGTAAAAATCTGAACAATAGAAAAGTCTCTTTAAATATCTGGCTATGAGGAGAACTATCTTGTAATACATTTTAATCAGTGGCTTTATCTCAGAAGTATAAGGGAGGCTCAATTAATTGTATGGAAAAAGCAGTTTTAGTGTTACATTATGGTAACTATTTACATTTTTCTATTTTAAACAGAACTGATCTAAATGTAAGATAATCTGGGTTTTTTTTTAATACTGCATACAGTTGGAGTTTCTCTGGAACTTAATATCTCTAATGCCTGTTTGACATTTAATTCATTCAACGTATGTAAGATTAAAGCCTCAGCACAGCATTGGTGTCTTAATTTTGGGTACGAGCTAAGTAGAACATCCAAGCTGGAAGAAAGAGTCTTTATATTCTGGTAACAGAAAATAACATCTACATCCTAGTAAGAAGCTTAGTTATGCCAGGCTCAGTTCTTTGAACTACATCTGGACTAAGTAAAACAAACATTAAAAGAAAAAAAAAAGTCATAATGAAAGAGCTTAACTTGACACAATGGGAAAGTCAAATTTCGTCATCTGCTTGATTAATTGTTATACAGTACTTTAACTGTGCTCCAATCTCTACTACAGCAATGTGGATTCTAAATAGCAGTAAATATTTGAGCACCTAGATTCACAACAGAAAGTAGTATATATGCTGAGATCAGAATCAAAATACCCTATAATATGGTACTTAAAGCCACCTCTCCGCTGCCTGCGAAGTTATCAGGTATTGCTCTATTATATCTGTCATTAACCAATCTATTTTTTTTGCAGAGTCCTCTAAAGTGTAGCCAGAGATTATCAAAGCCAATGATAGGCTTTCAACAGCTTGGCTAGCTGAAAAATCTCTCAAGTTGTATGGCTATCACCACTGCCTGAGCTGACGTCAGGCTGTTGTTTACAGGAGATGGGATCCTGCCAATTTTGCTGAGCTGAAGACAGCAGTGTCCGGCCTCTTTTGGCTGAACACAAGCAAGAACAAACTCCTTTTGTGTGTGCGTGCACGTGGGAGAGGGCGAGTACACATGCAGATATGCATGTGTGTGCACATGGAGCAAAATGCAGCTTGTTTTTATCCTCTGCTAGGACACAAGAACAAACAGGCACACACTTCTCGCACACCCTCCTCTCTGCAACAGCAACGATTTGTTGCCAGATTGCAAATAATGCCCCCCCCCAAAACAAAACAAACTTGGCTCTGTCTTCAGAACAAATATTAGTATGACAAGAAACAGATCAAAACCAGAAAGAGAAGCAAGACAATTTGGGGTTCTTCTTACTGACGCCAGGGAAACTTCACCAAAACTATGCCTGTCCATTAATCAAGTATTAAGATTATATTTGAATATCCAGAACTTTACACCAAAGGGGAAAGCTTTACAGGAAGCACCTCATTTTCAGAGTAGCTACAGTTCCTTCCTCTTCTAAAATGAGGAAAGTCCCTTGCCAGTGCTAACAGTCAAGCAGAATTCACTAGAGAAGTTGATTCTCAAATCTACAGTTAAGAGAAAAAAAAAAAAGTATCTTGTTAGTAAGAAATGCACTACCAAAAATGTGTCTGGAGTAAAACAGGGACGATATCAAGCCAAGTCTTTGGGCATTTATTTCTTATTATACCTATTTTTTTTTTTTTAAACATAGCTTCAGATATCCGTATCAGGTTCAGGATATCCTTATCATAATTTAGTTTCTTCCTAGAAAAAGAAAAAAGTTTCCGTACAGTCAAAATGTGACCATTGTTTGTCTCTAAGTGACATCTCTTGGATTCACACTCAAGTCCTGAGGAACATGCTACCATGTGGCTGACATAAACAAGTGTACAGCACCGAAGAATTTTTTGTTCCACTTCAACTTGCTTTTGACCCTTTCCCCTAAATTTATGGCTCTCCAATTCTTTAATTCCTCTCCTTTCATAAGGCACCTTTTCACAGACACGTACTTACACAATGGTATTAATTCCACACTATTTCATCTTCTGATACACCTTCTCTTTTAAGGTGTCCAAATATTCTCAAAGGGTTTCAACAAGAAGACCATCAAGGAGGGCTCTGTGGACCATGGGGTCTCTCTTTGCTGCAGTTTGGGAGCCATCAGTATAAACAGTATTTTCTTGAAAAAAGGAGAAAAGTCGGAGTTCAGGCTTCTCCACCTACTAGCTATAATACAATGGACACAATGGGTAGTCTTGTAATTTCTGTAGATCTGAACCATGGGCAAGGACCATGTTTCAATATATGAAATTGGAGCTGATAAGCAGAAAGCTTAATGTTCTACATTTGAGAGGTCTATTAATCTGCCTAAACCAGGGGTGTTCAACCTCTTGTCTGCAGGTCAAATGTGACTCACAGAGCCTTTGAATCTACTCTGCAGGGCTCCCTACAAGTAGGGAAATTTGGTGGTGGTGGTGGTGGGGGGAACAGTACCCATTAATGTGGCCACCCTTCCCCTGCAGGGCCAGACCACATCCCTTCTCTCCACATTTGGATTGAGGCCAGGCTATGCCTTCTGCTCCCCCGCCCACCCCCAGGCCAAGCTGGGGCTGGTCCATGCCCTCTTTTCTCCTGCAGGCCCAAACCATGCCACTTTTGCTCCATGGGACCAGGCTGTGGCCAGGATTCCCTCCACCCATGTCTGTGGCCAGGTGGTGCCTACCACTCCTGCTCGGGTGCTAGATCAGGAGATGATCAGCCAGATCTGACCCCCAGGAGGAAAAAGTTAAGCACCACTGGCCTAAAACAGTGACACTCAACCTCCGGTCCACAAACCATGTCATCCGGGGGCTTCCCACAAGTCCAGAAGTTTGGTGGCAGGAGAGCAATAGCAGCATTAATTACTGCTCCCCAGCTGCCAAATTTCTGGACCTGTGGGGAGCTCCCCCAGGACAGATAATATGGCTCTGCATAGAAGATTGTGCCAGTACATGGCTGGATCCAGCACTTGTGGGTTAGGATCACAGACTGATCCACATGCTAACCTGGTACAGGATCTGGCCTGCAGACTGACCCCATGCCACTCATCCAGCCCACAAGGCCAGAAGGTTGTGCACCACTGGTCTAAACAAAATGAGAACCAGCATCTCTCTTCCAAGCCCATGGGGCAAACACAACAATGGAAAAAAGCCAAAATGTTTAGCCCAGTGATTCTCAATGAGGGTGACATGGCACCACAGGGTGCCTTGACATTCTTTCAAGGGTGTCTCACAGGGCACCCACAATTTTAGCACTGTTAGGTATGCAAACATGATTCACATTATAAGCCCAGAGATAAGCCCTATTCACATGATAAGCCCACAGTATTAACACTTCTACTCTGGTCTTTCTGAGTTCCTTGCAATAGAAGAATTGCAATATTATTTTTCATCAATTAGAAGAAAATAATGAGTGAAAACTAGAAGCTGACATTTTCTGAGGGGTTCCTTGAGTTTAAAAATGTTGAGAACCAGTAGTCTAACCTTTAGCACAAAGTTTGGAGATGGCATGGACAGATCTCCATATCACAACACCACCCAACAGCTTTCTTCCACAAGAGTCTACATCCTCATTGCCCAAAAGTCAATAATGGCTTTTTCCCCCCCAAAATACTTCAAAACAGATTGGATAAGCTAGCACAAGGGATTCCAATATACTTAAAAAATTAATTATTAGATTTTCTTTGAAGGCTAACAAAAACCCTTTCACCAACCACAAATGCTACCTTTTTAATAATACCAACTGGACAAGATTCCCACTTCTGGGTCTTGCACCTGTCAACTGGAAAGGTGTGAAACTTTCTGGGCACGTCAACACGTGATGCTACCTTGCCGTTCCTAAGTCTCCATAGCATGTTGCTTTGGCAGGCACAAACTGCGATGCCACACCTACATCGCCGTAGTAGTGCGCTCCCTCCCACGATGCAGTACAGGTTGTTACTGCACTGTTATTTAGTACTTCCAAAAGGAAATACTAAGTGACAGCACACATGTAGACAAGCCCTGTAAGTATCAAATACTGTGGAGTTTCCAGACAATGATCCCTTCCATTCATTGCTTGGAACCTTTCAGTTAATTCTTGCAGCATCAATCAGTAAAAGATCCACGTAATGAATGTGTAACACACCAGATATTCCAGTAAAAGACCAGACCCACTGAACAGTGCATAGTCAGGGCATGATGTGGGAGACTGAATACGTACCTCAAAAAGGATTTCCAAAATGAGTCAGGTCATGAATAGCATGCCATTATCCATCATTAGCTCAGGTGGAAATGAATGATGAACAAGTTGCATAGTCTGCATGTCACTGCACTATTACTTGCTGTGTTGTGCTACAGCTCAATCAAAAAAAAGAAAAAAGTGGCACTCTCTTCATACAAGGTAACATTGCCTCTTTAATTCAGCTAGATCTCAGCAAACTGTGGACCAAATCCAACTGGAAATTTTAATGCGGTGTTTTTGCATTTTGCCTCATGCATTTATTTCAGACTTCAAACTTATCTTCAATGGCAGCATGAATACTTGGTCAGAACAGGACATTCCAGCCTCTGTTCTTGCACTTCTCTGTACCCATATTGTGTTTGCATTTACTACCTTCTACTGCGGAATTATAACTTCCTTTATATAGAAATTCATCATCTGCATCAATTTCATATCTATGGCTCCAATGTGTGTTTATACTCCAAGATATCCAAAGTTTTTTTTTCCTGTCAAATCACCATCATTCAAGCTCTTACAAAACTACCTCACTCGTAGTCTCATTTCAGCTGGTCAAATTTTGTTTCAAGAAGAGGTGATTCTCAAGCCACACTTACTTTAAAACTTTTTGCAGTTTTTTGCTTTCGTTATTTTATATACCCTTTGATGTCTGTCTGCTAGCAAATGTTTCTTATCTATCCCATACATTATAATTTCATTAGCTTTGTCCAAAATCAAGATGTGCTTGATTTGTGCCAACAAAGATTTGTGACTAAAACCAAACTGCCTGCGTTTTATTTTTCAGACTTGGTAAATTTTGTTTAAATCCATGATTTAGAAGTGTGTGCTCCTGTGTAATCATTTTGCAGAAAGATATCCATTAATCTAGGTGAATTTCTATTGACTCAGAGTCTAAGTCTGTTAGTTTCAAAACACTTCAATATTTATGCTTCTGAAAATTTAAAGTTGTTCATCTGACCAACAAAGCAATTGCTGTTCTGTACAGTCTTGAAACAGCAATCTAAGTAGAATACTTAATTCAGATTAGGAACCAGTTTATTTAGTCATATTAGCATGCCCAGGATTCTTTGATTTATGGTCTTTCCAATAGTCTGAATGCTTCCATCTTTTTGGAGCCTGGTCAAACTTCTCTATATTCAACCTCAGTCTGTGCTGCTCTGTTCAATGAAAGGTTCTTTTCTTTGCTATGCTCTAAAACAGTGGTCGCTCGACCTTTTTCCCCTGTGGGCCAGATGGGCAGCATCCCATCTGTCCACAGGCCAAATCTGCCGGTGGTCCTGATCCGGCACCCAGGGCAGGAGTGGTAGGCACCATCCAGAGGGGGGCAGGGGGCAGCCCAGCCTCAGCCCAGTCCCATGGGGGAGAAGGGCATGACTTGGCCCTGCAGGGGAAAAAACAGGGTGTGGCCCAGACCCACAGGAAGGTGGTAGCACATCCCTCTTAGGGTTTAAGAAGGGGGAAGTTGGCCACATGAATGGGCACTGCTCCCCTGCTGCCAAAATTTCCCTGACACATGGGGAACCCCATGGGCCGGATTCCAAGGCTCTGCAGGAATCATTTGCCCATGAACTGGAGGTTGAGCACCCCTGCTCTAATATGTTACGTTGGGGACAGAATATTTTCATCCAAAACAAAACTGAAAACTGGCATGAGCTATAACTTCCTCATCTGATGACACGGGACAGAACTCTCATGCCTGAGTGATGGCCTTAGTCCAAGGGTGGGCAAAATGGCAGAGCCAGCCGGCAGCCAAACTACGTTTCCTAACATGGTAGGGGCCGTCCCAAGCAGAGGCAGAGCCACAATCCACCGCTTGTGCGCCCCTGCCTGGAGCATGCAGGCTGCAGGTCGTAGCTCTGCCCTGGTCCTAGACCAAGCTGCCCCCACCACAAGATCCCAGTGGCTCTGAAACAGCCACCTGACCTGCTGTATGCGCTATCACAGTGCAGGTGTGGCTGGGGTCTCTATGAAGACTGGCCCCAGCCATGCAGGCAGGGGCTGCTGGGAAATGGAGTCCACTGCTGGCCACGAGCCAGACTTTGCCCACCACTGCCTTAGTCAGGTTCTTCTATATACATATAGAAAGCAGATAAATCACACATTTTGTCTGTAAACATGCACTATTAATTCAGTTGATATCAGTATTCAGTCAGAAGCAACACCAATTTTACTATTTGGCCATTTTCGGCTTGTGCTTCACCCCCCATTGTAGAAATATGTCACCTGATGCACGTACATTGGTGCTACACTTTGGACTTCTTTTAATGCCTTATAATATAATTCGTTTATTTCCTCCCTGATGACAAAGCACTTTATCACATCCTTCCAAGAATCTTTTACATCCTGGTCAGTGCACCAACTGGATCATCTTCATTTGCAACCTGTTTTTCAACCAGTCACAGGAGACTCTCTTATACTAAGCACTGCTGAGCAGAATCTGCTCTTAGAGATATGCTAGTGTGGCTTTGCCACATGGACTCATTTTGTGCCAGCCACATGAAAACTAGCTTAGTCTTATTTTAACAAGCTTGCAATCTTCCTGCTTGCTTGGATTTCATTGCACTCAGCTCCAGAACCTATTAGTACCTGATCTGCTGAATAACTCTGATCAATTATTTAACTGCAAAATACTGCTGCTTATCTCGAGTGGAGATGCATTCTCTGGTTGTATGTTCTTGTATGTATTTTGCTTCAGTACTTGGAACTTATGCTGAGTGACGACAGACTTGCCAAATAGTCACATATCAACACACACACACCCTTATCCTGGACCCCATGGCTTTACATTACAGTTGCCTCTGCATTTGTTACAGGCAATTCTGATTTCTGCCGTTCATTTACCTTTCCATTCTGTCTTTATGGTTAGATTTTTCTTTAGCTACCAAGGTCTTTCATTATATTTTCTACTGGGAAAATAATTTTCACTAGCTATACACAATCATTTCTAAGCTATTCCTTACGATAATAAATTTTCACCTAGTAATTAGACATGGACAAGATATTATGGTGAATAGTTGTATCACAATTCAGTTTGGGGAAACCAAAACCTATTCAAGAATCCAAGTGTAATTCAGTGAATGTTTTTAGACAAGAAAGAAAAAAAAAACCTCCAGAAATATTTAAATCTTTTGCTGAGATTTTCCAAGTATTTGACTCCCCTCCCAAAACAAACAAACAAAAAACAACCTGTGTGTGAGGAAGCAGGAAGGGTTGGTTCCAGGTAGATCCACAACTAAAAAATTTCAACAAAATAAAACCTCCATTTCAGATCAATCCATTATTATTTTTGGTTTTGCCGCTGAACTGAATAACTGATTTTCCCTACAGCTCTTATCAGTTGTAACAGGAATAATTCAGTGTCATCCATCTGCTAAATGCTTAAGGTTCACATAGCTTAGTTTTACAGAAGTATGTAATGTTATGGTAGATAGGTCTCACTTGTCAGCTAGCTCTTGTAAAGTTTACCTTTCCCAGGTAACATCCTTGTAGGATTTCAAGGATGAAATGAAGTATTTTAATGACTTTCTAACAGTTTATGGGCCCCTCCACTGTGCTCTCATTGGAACCTGTTTTTAAAATCTCAATTGCTACATGAGACAGAGTCAGAACCAATGCAACTTTCCAATTCCTCTGTGTTGCCACTTGTCCCTGAAAAATTTGTCAGGGCTGCATTCATCTCCTCCACTCAGCCAGACTCCCTTCCAGACTGAAGAATGCAGGCAACATCATTCGCTTGATTTTTGTCAAGCATTTTGTTTATAATCAATACTATATAATAAGAGCATCTAACACTCAGACAATGTGAACACATGAGACTCTACTGTGCAGTAGACTAATCTACTGCACAGTAAAGCATCACCATCTACATGTGCACACCATTTACTGGGCAGTAAATTAGTCTACTGCCTAAAAATAGTACATCCACTGTGCAGTAGTGGATGTGTAGACGCTGATCGGCAGCAAGTTTGCTCTTGGTCAGTCCCAACACGAGGGGCCCTCAAGGGACAGGGAACTCCCCCCAGTCCTGGCACTGCTCAGGTCCCAGCTTTCCCCCAGGATGTCCCTGAAGCATTTCCTTTGGTCCCTGTGTGTCCTTTACCCTTGGCCAAGTTAGGAGTACAACAGGTGATTTGATAAACATGCATCAGGCATATGGACACAGTTGCCTGTCCACTGTAGCTGATGTTGAATAATCAACTCTTTCATACTGGTGGTGTTAGTATCAGTGAGGACACCGGCATTTGTGCGACTATCCTCCTACCTTATGCCAAGGATCAAGGAGGTAGCACTGGATGGCATTTAAGACTCTTCAGGTGGTTCCTGTAGGCCACCCAAGCTATCAAGGTATCAATTATTCCTCAGCCCTTCAAACATGGAGGAAGGCTAGTCAGTGACTTCAAACAGTGCTAGTGAGGGCTCAAGTCCATAATGGATGAGCACAATCACTATATCCCTTGTAGTCAGGCACACTCTGGAGTTTAGAAAGTTGGTGTAAAGGATTTAGAGGCCTTGTTGTTTCTGAAGCAAGAATAGCACCCAAGGACAGACTCCCACAGGTCCACATTTGATCAGGGAGTCCAAGGAAGACTGAGGAACAATTTTGCCTTAGAGCAGCAATGTCCAACCTTCTTGCCCAGTGGGCCATATCAGTAGTGACTGATCTATCTGTGGGCCAGATCTAGCTGGTGATCCTGATCCAACCCCTAGGGATGGGTGTGCAGGCATCATCTGGCTGTGAGGATAGGCATGGGGGGCAGGTCAGCCTGAACGTGGCCCCACAGTGAAAAGGAGCTTGACCTAACTTTACAGGGGTGGGGAGGGGATGTGACCCAGCCCTAATCTGGTTCCTCAGGCAAAGTCGGCTGTGACCTGCCCTACTCCAGCTGTGCAGAGAGAAAAGGGGGCATTGCCCAGCTCTAATCCAGAAGCCAGACAGGAAGTCATGAATCAGTCTGGTGGGGGAATAGGGCATGCACAGGTCTTAGGAATTTGGTAGGGGGGAGGGTGGCCAAATCAATGGCTACTGCTCCTCTACTCCCAAAATTTCCAGACCTGGGGGGAAACCCCATAGGCCAGATGACATGGTTCTGCAGGCTGCCCCCCCACCCTAGAGTAAACAGGCAAAATATCTTGTATAAAGGACTTTATCAAGACACCTTGCATTCTCTAGGGCCCGTATACTGCAGGGGAGGGGCTGAGGACAGTAACACGCAGAGGGGTTCCTCTCACAAGACTGCCTCCCATGACCACAACAAGCTTCAGGCTCAGCGCTCTCATCCTTCCACCCCAATCCGGAAACAGGAAAATAAAGACTCAGCACCAGAACAACCAAAAACAAACCAAACGGTCCCGAGCCCTCATTACACAAGCATCAAAACCAAAGGACTCCACATCATTTTAAACTAGCCCGCCATTTCCAAAAGCCTGCCAGGACTTCTTAATCCAGGTTGAATCTAACAGCCTTTTCTGCCCTCAAAGGCTAAGAAACAAAAGGCCCTAAGCATTTTTCAGAGCAATGACACAAACAAGTGAAACAAAACAGCAAGTCCACAAACCCTGCAGATTTCCCTTCCCCCTTTCCCACTGCACTCCTAAGACTTCCTCTTAAATCAGGAAGAAATGCTGCAGGAAATGTAACCCAGCCCTCCCCGCCGGCAATCCCAGTCTGAGCACCCTTAAATTAAAAGAGATTTGTATACTAGGTACTTTCTGAGGCTCCAGTTCCTCTTGGACTTAGGAACCTGAATCAATATCCAGTGAAAGAGGGATTCAAGGCACTGGGGTGCTTGTCAGTGAAAGGCCAGGTTTGCGAGCTCCTGCTGTTGCGAGGTGACTGGGCCAACAGGCAGAGGAGAAGGTGGGAGGATGGAGCTGAAGCCCTAAGCTGCGGGCCTGTGGCAGGCTGCACACTTGGCACGTAGCTAGGGTTGGCCTTGCACACAGCTTATCCTGTCTGGGCCTTGTCAGGCTTCCAGGGCTGGAGACTGTTTAATTCTCTAGGGCTGAGGGAAAGCCCGGTGATTCGAAAGCCCCAGCTGCTACATCTTTTTTTACAGCATGGAAAACCGTAGTAATAAAGAGGTACAGAAAGAGCTGGCAGAGGGCTAGAACTCTCCTTTGCTGTCTCTTTTCCAAGCTATCACTGAAGCTTTTGTTGAGGAGTCTCAGGTGTACCGAACAATAGCGGTGGAACGGGTTGCCATTGTGCTGCTTGGTGGCAGAACAGAAACGGGCTTTCTAGAGAAAGCCAGAGAAACAAGTCAGGCCAGTCCCAGAACCTCTTCATTCCTACTGGTTCATTCTGCATGACTGACAAGCAGGAGTGACTGGAAACAATTAGTCCAAATTACTGGTTATGTTGAATGCACTAATGCACTAAATATTCCAGAGATATAGACCGTGTTTTTTGCCTTTTAACTGAGTAGGAGCTGTGATTTGAGCTGTTAGTGCTGGAACTGTGGTCCATCCTCTGCCTTATCTGCAGCTGTGCACTGGGGGGTGGTTTGACCCAATCTTCTCCGTAACCAGATACTACTTCCTTGAACTTTTAAGTATGCAACAGGCCCATTATCACATAACTGGCTCCCCAACTCTGTCAGTACTAACCAGCTTATGGGACAAGAGCAAAAGCACCATATACTACCCCAGCAACAACTTCCCCATATACCTATACCAGAAACAACTTCCAGTGAGAAGACAGTTACACCTCTCACTCCCAGGCCCCTAAAACAACTGACAAAATACATATATGTATATATTCCCTCACCCCCACCCACACTATTGTTCCCGATTCCTTCCTATAGCCAGTATTGCTTGCTCAGATCTCTGTAGCAGGCAGTGTTCTTGGGAGGGGTAACAACAGCAGGGGCATGGAGGATCATGCCTCTCATGAAAACAGAAATTTAAACCAAACAAAAAACCCCAGAACACCTCTTCATATTCAATTGCTGCCATAAAGGGTCATTGCATATTGTCCGTTCACAGCAGGAGCCTGCCATACCACAAAGGCATCTGCAAACATAGCTTTTCCAGCAGACCTATCAAGGATGGGCAGAAAGAGGCTTCTCAATTACTAGCACCAACAGTTAAGACCCAGGATGGTCTTCTTCAAAATGTTTTCACAAGCATCAAAGGCTCAGCCCTTATAAACAGCTCTGTGGTAGGTAATTATTTTCCATACTTTCCAGAGATAGGGATATTTAGGGTTAAGTAACTTGGTCAGGTTGAAGAAGCCAATGAGAGAATGAGTATTTGAACCTCAAAAGGTCCTGTTTCCTCATCATGAAACTAGGGTTATTTAGCCTAGAGAAGAGGCTGGCTATGAGGGTGGTGAAGCACTGGAATAGCCTGCCTAGAGACATTAATGTGGAACCTTCCTCACTGAAAATTTTCAACAGCAGGTTAGACAGATACTTGACTAGGATGGTTTAATCAAGGATGACCCTGCCTTGAGGAGGGGGGCTGGAATAGATGATCTTATAAGGTCCCCTCCAACTCTACTTTCCTATGATCCTGTTCTCAACGTCACACTCTTGTCTCACTATTGCTTTAAATTTAGTATGATTGCCAATCAAAGAAACCAATTTCATTCGTGGGTGTTAATTAACTGGAATGGAATGTAAATGAGTAAGACAGTAAGATTCTGCATTTTAGGGCTATTCCTTGAACTCTACCTTAGAGATGTCTTTAGCAAACATCAATTTTGCAAGCAATATACAGCAATTTCCAAGAGAAAAATATTAAAATTTTGCTAGAAGCAATTCTGTTGTCAAATGTCGACTTTTAATGACAATTACTGCACTTTTGTAAGTGGTTCAATAATAAGGAATTGCATTAAATATCTGACAACTCTTTCCTTGAGAACTAGGCTACAAGCATTATCAGACATTATATACACCTATATGAAAACTGTACATGCAGTAGGAAAAATGTCTATTACATATGCACATGGCTCAAGCACAGACCAAAATTTTCACCATCTCTCCCCCAGCAAAATTCACTGCTTTAAGACTCATTCCAACCTAAATGCATGTTTAAAAAAAAAAAAAAATCTCTGCTCAGGACTTTTAGTTCTTGTTATTAAGTTTATAGACAAAATGTCCTTTTCTTGCCTTTAATGAAATTATCATTTAGTTCAAAGCTATGATGAGTGCTTATCTCATTATGGCACCCCGTGATAACTCATTCACTGAACTTCACTTTCTGATGTATGAGAAACAGCAACACATGCTTAAATGGTTCTATTTAAACTAGCCCCACAGTTGAAACAAATCATTCCAACAGCATACTGAATTATGGATAGAACCATTCAAAATCTGAGGATATGATATTCTTCAGTATTCACAGCGCTTAATATCTTCAAACAGAAATTACTCAAGCTGATGTATCCCTCATTATTATCAAGTCACATTTCCTCCAAAAAGGAGAAAAGCAAGTATAATAGTGCACTGGAGATTACCAGGGCCAGAAGACACAGAGATTTGACTCTTCGCAGCTATGCGTAGGACCAGAGGTTCATTCCTACTTTCTTCCTCTACAAGCCAACAAGCCCGGGAACACAAAGGAAGCATGCCAAGATAAATGCTTCTTCAAGACTGATTCTTCTTGTGTCGACAGGTTACAAAGAGTTCTGTCCAGTCTACCTTAGCTAAAAAACGTGGCAGTGGAGATGCAAGTCTTCAATACTAGAAGGGATGTAAAAAAAGGGGGAAAGGCAGGGGAAGGTATGTACACTCCATAATAGTCCTCAGTCTTTCACCCTCCCCTACCACTGTGAAAAAGTAACGAAATAAAAGGCCCGTTCATTAGCCAAATTACACAGCAACAGCACCCCTCACTCAGCCTGTGGGTCTTGCAAAATATTAAAACAGAACAGGTCTGGGACTTCAATTACTCCAAGTGGGCTGGCAAGAGGCTAGGGCCATAGAAGGGAACATTCTGAAAAAAGTGAAGAGCTATGGCACTGGGCTAGGCAGCTCTTCAAAAGCTTCAGAATTTCAGATGCTTAAAAAGCATTAATTTATATTATGAAAGAAGATACAGGCTTTTCAGAGGCCAAAGTGGAAAGATCGCAACACTGATTCAAGCCAAAAGGGATGGAGCATGCCACATGAGAAATATGGCATCTCGGGTACTTAATAAATATGTCATCTGAAGTACTTAAGACTACTTTGTGCCTCAGAGGTGCCTGTATTCTGGACTCTGACCCCTCTCATAGGAAATGCAGCATGCAATCTGTGTAAATGGAGTGTGTCTTGCAAATCAAGCCTTGAAACACACACGCACAAAACATGAGGAAGGTTAAGATTGACTGGGAATACATGAGAACCAGAACAACCATCTAGAGCAGTGGCTCTCAAACTTTTTGTTGTTGTTGACCACCTGAAAATTGCTGAGGGTCTCAGCGGACCACTTAATACATTTTTTTTTGGTTCTACATATAAAAGCACACAACTCATATTTTAATATTAGTAGTCTTACCTTACCAGTACAGATATTCTTGATTGTTCTGCAACCTTTCTGCAGACCACCTGAATGGAGCTCGCGGACCACTGGTGGTCCATGGCCCACAGTTTGAGAAACTCTGATCTACAGCATTCAGCAGCCAGAAGTTAGCTTTAAAGAAGCCAGTTTGCGCTTCATGCGTTGTCCTTGTTGCTGCCCTCCCATTAAGCAGAATCAACTCACTGAAATGTTTGCACATGGGAAAACATTTCCTTACCATCAGTGTATTTCAAAAAACACAGGTACAATGATGGGCAATTCCTCATGTGTACATATGTAATACTTTACCTATATCTATATGCTGACCAAAATAAATCAACATCAGTAATCATGTTTATTTTGGTAATGCTAAGAACCAACCAAGAATGAGGCCCTGTAATGCTCGGCACTATACAAACACCACAGCACAATGTCCCTGTCCTCAAGAGTATTTTCTGAGCAGTTATATGACAAAAGAGATGGAAGTAGGAGAAATTCTTTATTATGAAAATTAATGAATACATGGTATTAACTTGCAAATTTGTTTTGCTGTGGACCTACTACACCAAGTGCTTTCACCCACACACCTATTCAAGAAAGTGATATTCAGATAGTATGTATGTAGTAACAAAAGGAGCTTCTGTGTAAAGACTGAGACTGCTATTGACTCTACTTTCATGATCCAGCTAGAGTACTGGCCCTCAATCACTGCAGTATGTAAGGGCCTTGCAATCTCTAGCTCTGCAACAACGCTGTGAGCTGGAGGTACATTATTATTCATGTCACAATGCATCTCTCACGCATAAAGACCTTAAGGGGCAACTCACTCAAAGAAAGACTTAGGTCCCCAAAAGTCAGGTTCTGGAGTATCTGACTTTCACAGAATCATAAGGAAAAAGGGCTGGCAGGGACCTCCACAGGTCATTGAGTCCAACCCCCTCACTATCCAAACCATCCTATACAAATCCATAATCTAACTCTTTGTAAAACTACCATCACACAACACAACACAAGATCTAACATCCTAAACTGACACATGTAAAGCAGGGGAACCAGGGCAGCCCATGTCCTGCTTCTAAAAAAGGCTGTTAATTATATGCTAAAATATACAGTATATACACTGTTAATATTATACACTATAGAAGGCTGTTAATATACACTCAAGAGATCCCAGGTAGAGGGCCATGCCCCTCCCCCTACAACGGAAAGCAAAAACCCCCACAGTTTGTACTAATCTGACCGTGGGATAAGATTCCTTCCTCACCCTAACTATGGCAACTGGTCTGACCCTGAGTAGAAGGCAAGACCCCCCAGCCAGGAACCTCCAGCTCTAAGTCCCAACAGGGGCACTGGGGCAGCCCAGTCAAAATCTCCTGCCTTGGCTTTAAGGAAAACCCAGTGCCCCCAAGGAAAAGCCTTGCTTCCAAAATGGAATCAGGACTCTGGAGGGAAGCACCAAGGCTGTTAAGACAACCCAGGAGAACCAGGACAACCCAGTCAGGCACCCCAGAATTGGCATCCAAAAAAGCTGGCACACTGCACAGTGAGCCAACTACAGGCAGCACATCCAGCTGCCTCCAGGATAGCCCATAGGAAATGCTGAGGGCAGGAGCTTCTCTTAAATCTGGCCCCTTCCTCAGCGCTTTCAAGGAGGTACTTTAATCCAGTTGGGCTCCACAGCCTGAAACCCTCTCCTTAGGGGAGATTTTGGTAATGGTCTTTAAAAAACAAACAAACAAAAAGATGGAGCCCTGCTTCCTTCTCATACGTTAGCCAAGTAATTCTAACATTCACCTGGGATGTAGGAGATGATCCAAAACGACTTCAACCAACACCGTTTACCTTCCAGCAGTGCCTTAACCACTGAGCTATGGGCTTAGGCTGGGTGTCTGCATTTTCAATTACTTGGATTGAAGCTCTGCTCCTGAGCAGGAGAGGGCTTTCACCACTAGCAGACTATCAACTCCTCGACCATGTTTTAAAACAGCAGAGGCCAACCTTTTTGGCAGGCATGCCACAAATTAGCCCTGCACTCTCTCAAGTGCCACTCTCATCCCCTTCCCCAGTCTGATGTGCTGTCCTGATCTCTGCTGCCTGTCCCCTGTCCAATCTGCCACAAGCCACACACGGAGGCTGCTTGTGCCAACATGTCTGAGATTGGCCACCCCTGTTCTAAAAAGAGTCAGTGGATTCTTCTCCCCCTGCCCCTCTGTATCTTGTAAGGAGCCCGATTCTGCCACTGTATATGTTTAGCACATTCAGAGAATGGGGACTATTAGATCAACCTCCCAGCAGACTCAGGCATTTCTCCATCTATTCAGCTTATGCATAAGCCAGTCTCTAAGCAGTGTTGCCAAGTCCGCTTCTAATAAGCAGAATTGGGCTTGTTTGAGTTTTTTTAAGTTGCGTTTTTTGTTTTTTTTTTATTTTTTTTTTGAGTTGCAGGTGGATAAACATCCCCACTCATCTCTCTTTAAAATGGGTGGACTTGTTTTGGGTTGTTTTTAAAAGGTAGTGCTGGTTGGGGGGGGGGG
>NW_017729022.1:180269923-180273281 GCF_001723915.1 Gavialis gangeticus | reverse complement strand
GGTTGGGGGGGGGGGTGGTTCTCGCGAGACTTGGCAATGCTGGTTCTAAGTTGCACAGCCCAGAAAAGACTGGGACCTTTCTGGTCACACATTGAGGCTCTGGAAAAGAAGGAGGTCAAAAATTATGCCTCTGGGGTTTAGGTGTCCTCAAGGGCTAGATACCTGCAAGATTAGGTAGCAGCTGAGCAGGGGTTTTCAGGCTCAGTTTAGGTACCTAAACACCATGCAAGACTTTTATTGGATTGGGTCCTAAATGATTTGCTCAGGCTTACACAGAAAGTCTGCAGTAGTAGAGAAACTAAACCTAGTGATCCCACAGCCCCAGCAAGCACACTAGCTACTCCTTCCATCACATGCTTCTGGGCCACCTTTTTCTGGTAGACGCACACATTTCTTTCTTTCTATGCTCAGAAGCAAAAGAGAGGATTTGCCTCCATATACAATTCAGTCCCTTTAACAGCTTAGAAACAATGTGAGAAAACAAATATACAATCACAGGGCATCAGATAAAAGATGGATGAATAAAACCTTTTTGTTATGTGGTATAGCTTATGAAATAAGAAACATTGTAACCAAAGTACAAAATAAATTATTGTATCATCACCTACTGTATTCAGCACAGTGCCCTGGCATCCAAAAAAAAAGAAAGAAAGAAAAAGAAGAGGTTAACAATTTAAGCAGCAGTTTGTTTAGTAAGTGGGTAGATGATGGAGTTGTAATTAAAACAGAGGATTGAAAAGCATTGGATCTTGTTGTTAGTACCTGTTACAACAGGTTCTGGGTAGTCTTGAGCAAATCACAACATTCCTATACCTCAGTTTCCTCATCTATACAGCAGGGGTAAAAAATTGCTGCTCTACCTAATGTAAACTCACAAACCTCCTATTAACTTAGTGAAATCCTTGACCTCTGAGAATGAAATGAAGCATAGCAAACAGATCTGAATGTGGCCAAGTGAGCAGGAGAGTGGATAAGATCTAACACATTTAAAAAACTGCTAAAGGTAGAATTCTATTTAAAAAAAAGAAAAATGTATTTATATTTAAGTGCATTTAAAATCAGCTTGCACTCATTTATGTTATGACAACCTATGTTAAAGGACTAAATATAAATCCATCTGTCATTTAAATAAGAACATGTCTCATTAATGTTTTCTCAAATTTTAATGTTAAAGACTTTTATTATTATTATGTACAATTAGCTGAAAAAATAATTTCCAACTTTTCAAGTTAAGTCCAAGTGCATTGCATTCATACCCATATTGTTTTCAGCCTTTGCAGTAGAGTGAGGTTGGTATTTATATTCTTCCAAGTGAAAAGAAACCTGTTAAGCAGAATAGTTTTTTGCCTAATAACTTTGGTTTCATCTTAGCTAGAAGATACAGAGAGAATATTTTCTTAATTTGAATTAATTCATTCAAGTTTGAGAAACTGACTTGGTATTTTGCAGGGGGGAGGGGGAAAATAGTTTCGGGGGGAGAAAATAAATAATTTTTTCCCAATCTGTGAACAAAGATGTGGTGGGAATGAACAAGATCTACTAAATCTAAAAAATTAAATATGAATCAGGTGTTCAAAGGTATTTAAGTAAATCAAAAAAGATGCAAGCAGATTTTAAAGTAGGTTTTCAAAAGTACCTGCTCTGCTTTAAGCACTTTCAGTACCAAAATACATCTGAAAGCCTATTTTTGGTCACCATGGACCCATCTATTAGTTCACTAACTATTGATAACATTTCCTTTATTAAATACAATTGGCTAGTTTAAAATGCAAAATGTTTTTTGATGAGCTTGCTTCCTAACATATCTAATATATAGTAATGAGCATCCAACACATTTATTCTTTATTAGGTGGATCTGATTTGGTGCAGATCAGGAGTGAAAAACAATCAAGAAAATCAGAAGTGTTAGTAACCAATGTTTAGCATTATAAGAAAATCATTATTAAGAATCCGATTAATTTTTTGAGCAATTCATCTGCTTAAGTATATGCAGGAGGAGTGTATCTTTTTGGTTGGCAAGAAATACAAAATTTAATGTAAAGGCTAATATTTAACAAAATCAACATGATTTAATGGTTATATCAACCAGCAAGAATTAAAAATTTCTTTAGGAGAGTAACTAAAAAAGACAAACTCAAGATTAAAATTAAATTATTTAAATTAAGGTTTCCTGATTGTTTATTTAAATGATCATCAAAACCCAGCAATTTAACTCACTTTGATTCCTCTTGCACATGAGGATCAAACATAGCCCCTCAAAGCCTCCAGCATAAGAGTTTTTGGGAGATCAGACAAAGGCATCCAGGGCTTCCTATCTGGAAGGCATTCAGCTAACTATAATGACCAAGAGAAACAAATAGCTAGGTATTCTATGAAACTCTACTAGGAGGGCTAATGCTCATCTCTGCTATAAAAAAAAGAGACAAGTGCAGGGTCTCATTAAACACTACATATTCAGGTACCAGATTGATAAGCAAATTGCCCACACTATATTTGCAATTAAGGCTCGCTTCAGCTTTCTTGACTTGTGGAAGCTCGATATACAGGAAGTGCTTTGACCAGGCTTTTTGCCTCCATCAGGGTTTGCAGTTTGAAATCAATTGGTTTTGTCCTCATAAGTCACTAAACTGTCTACATAGGAAGCTCTTATATTTTTACAAAAGATTTGGCTTGTCCATAAAAAAAGTTTAAGAACTTTGATAACTGAAGTCTAAACAACATTTAATTCTTAACACTGAAGCAAAAATATTGAGATGACAGAGGAGTTGTACCACTCAAGCAAAACTGTTTAATAATAAAAATACAATTTCAGCTGCTCAATGGGATAAACAATCCTGTGGATAAGCTAAAAAAATAACCTGTTCACACATTTGCAGGATCAAGGTTTTAATTTCTAAAATTCTGATTTTAGCCTCTAGTCATTTTGTAAGTCAAAGATTATACCAAAGCAGTTAGCAGTAACAACATTTATATATAACCCCCTCCCAAAAAAACCCTAAACAAAAAGCCCCCACAGCAACTGGAATGTATAATTGGCTAAATAATAATCTACTGCCATTATAGCACAAAACGTACTAGTTTTAAAACCCATGACCAGACTGAAATTAATGATTAAAAAAAAACAACTGAGATTTAAACTAGTGATCTAAATCACTTTGAATTAAATCACTCCATCAATGCACATGGGGATATCATGGAATTAGTTTGCTTTATGCAAGTCATATAGGGCTAAAAGTGATCCACTTCCACATCCACTGCAATCCCCTGTCGCTGACAATCATAGACGCTGCTTCCCTTTTTTTACTCACCCCAGGTTATTCCAACATCTGCCCCAAAGTGAGACTCCTCCTGTTCCCAC
>NW_017729022.1:180267424-180269912 GCF_001723915.1 Gavialis gangeticus | reverse complement strand
CCCCCACAGCAACTGGAATGTATAATTGGCTAAATAATAATCTACTGCCATTATAGCACAAAACGTACTAGTTTTAAAACCCATGACCAGACTGAAATTAATGATTAAAAAAAAACAACTGAGATTTAAACTAGTGATCTAAATCACTTTGAATTAAATCACTCCATCAATGCACATGGGGATATCATGGAATTAGTTTGCTTTATGCAAGTCATATAGGGCTAAAAGTGATCCACTTCCACATCCACTGCAATCCCCTGTCGCTGACAATCATAGACGCTGCTTCCCTTTTTTTACTCACCCCAGGTTATTCCAACATCTGCCCCAAAGTGAGACTCCTCCTGTTCCCACCCCTCCCATAGTTCATTATTGCTTTCATCCCCCATTCTGCAGTGACTGAAAAGGCAGCACAGAATAAAAGCGTGCCATATGCAACCATACTGTTCACATGTTCCCAGGACTGGCTCTGCAGCCTGAAGAATAAGCAGGTTGCAAAAGTATTAGGTTTCCACTGGCAAAACACATGGGAAAACTGCCAGCCACTTGGTGTAACCCAAGAGCACCAAACTCTTTTGCTTCTGGGGGCCAGAATAATGGCACAGCACCAATCCATGGGTCAGATGGATGGCACAGGGCCAGCCCCAAGGGCCATACTGGACCCGCAGAACGCCCCTTCCCACACTGGCTCCTGCCAGCCCCTACTCTGGCCAGCCCAGGACCCAGCAGGACAAAGCCTAGCATCATAGGTGCTTGGCTACAGTCACGGGAACAAGCCACTGTGCTGGGCTTCCTCCCACAGTGCTGTTGGGGCTCCAGCAATGCGGCCTTTGCCTGGACACTTGTCTGCCTCCATGGGAAGGAGCTGTGGTGCTGCTGGGGTTTTGGAGCCATGCGTCTTGCCCGGGCGCTTTGCTGCTACTACAGGAAGGTCCCCCATCAAGGCTGTGGGCTGGATGATCCAGCTCTGTGGGCAGCATCTGACTGGTGGCTGTACATTTGACATCCTTGGTGTAACCCTACAACATACTGGCTGCCACAAGATACTTTTTGCAGAAAAAGTTCCAAATCTCACCCTTCCAGATGGAGGAAAGATGATTCACACACACAAAAGTTATGGTAGAAACAAGGCTGAAGAGGATTTAAAAAAAAAAAATTTGTACAGCAGTAATGCTACAGATCCACAAGTGCTACAGAAACAAACCAAGAGACATTTCTTGCCCCAAAGAGTTTACAGTCTTAATCCTAGTTTACAGGCAGTTACATTTTCTGGGAAAGTTCCTCTTTGTACGGATGTTTCTCATGATTTTTATCAGCCCAAAGGCCATTTGAAATAAACAATGCCATGCACCCAATCACCACATTTTACTGCTTCTAGAAAGCCTGGTAAATTAGCCACAAAAGAAAATGTTATAGTATTTGTTTTAATGTAGGGTTAAATGTAGAAGTGCTCATTGAATAATCCACCTACACTGAGGCTTGTACACTGTTACTCAACCCCTCTCTTTCTGAATCCTTTCACTGGCTCCCCAGTCAACATAACAAATTTAAATGTAAGCTTCCCGTCACCTTCCTCCAACTTCTCCACTGTTTTAGCCTCTATTTACCATTCTTGTTACTGGCTTCATCAGATTTTCACAATATCATCTGCACTTTCACTAGCCCCCTACACATGTTGCATCACAATTCTGTGACACCTACCTTCAGTATATGTAACTGAGTTAGAGGCTCTTAGGGTGACTATATTACTTTTAAGAAAATCTGGAAGACTGTCCTGTCCTGTCATTCCCCCCCCCAGTCAGTGATACTGTACTGTACTGTACTGTACTGCAGCGTCTGCCCACCTGTCTGCCTGGCTCACCATGCTGCTCCACCTTCCTATCAAACTGTGCCCTGCACCTTTGTGATTCCAGGACTTATGTTTTAATTTTCTCTAACTGGCTGGGACTGGCCTACAAAATATGGGACTGCCCTAGCCAAATTGGGATGTAGGGTTACTCTACTTAATAGAGGTTCACCTCTGCCATGATGCTTACAGTAAGTCTTGTCGATTTGTACGCAAGCCGTGTATAAATTGCCCATTGTTATTTTCCTTCCCCTGACCTCTGTCTTTAAACTGTGATCTCCCTGGAGTAGGAACAACTCTTATGCGTTTGGAGAGTGCTGGGGACCCAAGTGCTGTTGCAATTAAATTAGAGAAGCACATTTATACGCACAAGATATATGAAGACAGCTCTATGCCTGTCAAGTGTGACAAAAAAAGGAGGGGGACAGCTAGTTTCTAGCAGGCAAGATGAGGAAGCTACATCACTTGGTTTAATCCAGGGATTATAAAAAAACCAAGAAAACCAAAACAACATTCTGAGTACCTTCCCCACCCCAACCTCATTACCAGTCTCTAAAGTGATCTATTGCCTGCTTTTTATTATAATTATTCTAATCAGTTTTGTGGCATGGCAAAAATCCAGCATACCCATTTAAAAAAAAAAAA
>NW_017729022.1:180266217-180267413 GCF_001723915.1 Gavialis gangeticus | reverse complement strand
AAAAAAAAAAAAAAAAGGCACATGGAAACCACATACAAAAACTGTCTAGTTTCTTTCTTAAAAGAGAACCCTCTTGTGTGAAAGGCAAGCGCACAACCTGGGAGAATTTAGTCCAGGTGCATAACCCCAACCCCTTCTGGCCCTCATCTTTGGTTGCTCTTGCATAGGGGGTTGGTATTAGTATCCTTTTTCTTTCCCTTTATGCCCTGGAAGGAGGAGTTTTCACTGTCCTCTCACAGAAGCCAGAGGAAGGGATGTAGGAGTAAAATCCTCCTTCCCCTCCCTCTTGGAACCAGAGGGATCTGATTTCAGAGCAAAAGCGAACATTCATTGACTAATCCCATAGGAGATCACTCTCTACCATCCCAACAGCTGGTCTTGAGGAAGCAGCAGGAGAGCTAGTCTGGGTGATCCCTCCCCCCTATTCCGCACGATTCCAATAGGTGCAAGGGGAGAAAAGAAAATAGAGGAGGAAAAAGTGTCAGAATTACTACCTAGGGTTCTTCCCCTCCTCAGGCGGTAAGGAAAAAAGCACTTGCTCAAGAGTCCATCCTGCAGTACCTGAAGAAGCCTCAAGTAACAATGGGAAACAAGTACTTTCTGAGAGTCATTTGTATGACAGTCATTGCTGTGGTACCTTAGGAAGCACATACACAGAGGCCGTAGCACTCTACAAAGTTAAAGTGGGTTTCTTAACCTAGGATAAGAAAAGAAAAGATGACTGGGTTTGAAGTGTAAGCAAGAAGCAGATATCAATTAGATGTAGGCAAATCATCCAATCTCCAAGGTAGCCCTGGACAGCAAGGTACATGGACAGCAATGGTCATAAGGTATGGTAATACCAACTACTGTTGTTTGTACGCAAGACACACAAGCTGTCAATGGCTAGAAGAGCCATAACTACACTTCCTGTATTGTTAATTAAAACTCCTAGCCTCAATGGCATGGCAGCATAATTGTGTACGGGGTAAAACAGTACACCTGGATAACATGAAACTCCTCCTGCAAAATAATGAAGCATGTTAGTAACAAGGCATTTCATGCAGGCATGTAGAAGGCCAAGGAATCCAAGATCAACCCTGAAAAAGATGTCATCTCATATACATTTCAGATAAACTAGGCAGAATGGGGAACAGAAGAGAGGGAAATAAATGCCTGTGATTTATTTTTTTTTGGGGGGGGGGGGGGTTTTTTTT
>NW_017729022.1:180253902-180266138 GCF_001723915.1 Gavialis gangeticus | reverse complement strand
TTTTTTTTTTTTTTGGGGGGGGGGGGATTTTTTTTAAGTGCCATTTTGCCACACCCAGCAATCAGAAAACTGTAAAGAAAGAACTTTCCCAGGAAAATATTGGAATATAGGGAAAAATATTCATTGTATTTCAAATTAATCAGTTGCTGAAATATTCTCTGAGTTTTATGAAAAAAATTGTTTCAGTTTCAGAGGGAGGAAAAGAAGAAAACTGCTTATTTTACATTTTTCCTCTCTCTGAATGTCAGTTAGCAACCCGCTTTCATAACTGATTTAACCGTCTATTGCAGTGGCTTCCTAGTCCTGTACTACGAGGGTCATGGTAAAAAAGATGACCACCACTAGCAGGAGACTTAGATGTGTCAAGTCTATTTAGAAACTTTATTCTCAAATATGTTACTCATGGTGAAAAGTACTGCTTACCTTTCAATCTTTCAGACTACTAGGCTCAGCAGAAAGGTTCCTGCATTCTTTTAAGAAGGATTAATGGGAGACGACGTACCTTCTACCTTGAAAGTATTACTGAGAAGTCTATTTTCTTACATGTCCTAATTTCCAACCTGCACAGTGCCCCACATAGGGACCTTTTCCCTGACTACAAACCCTTTTGTATTTTGGTAGTTCCCACAGAGGTTATCCCTGGTATAGAGAGCTGAAGGGCTTCATTCTGATCTCTTTTACACTTTTGTAAAATCAGGTGACACGGCATTTGAAATCACTAATGTTTACACCACTAGATGCAAGATGAAAGCATAATTTTTATTTAAAATTTTGGAGTCTCAGAAAGCAATCTGACAAGTCGCTAGTACTTCCATGTATTAAGAACAAAGATGAGATAATCATAAAAGTAAAGAGAAGAGAGAAGGAATACAAAAGAGCTGTAAGGCAGATACTTGAACTGGACAGGAAGTATGGTAGACATGTGCTGTGCCTAGTTCTCCTAGTCCAAGGGTGTTAAACATATGGCCTAAGCCATATATGAACTGCCAGGCTACCAGCAAGCCACCAGAAATTGGGGGCATGTCCAGCCACAGAATTTGGGGGTCCCTTGCCCCACTGGCCAAGTTTGCTGCTGATGGCCATGGATTTTTGTCCCTCCCCCAGACCCTTTCCTCGAACCTACTGCAGGTGCTGCTGGAAACCTCAGTACTAAC
This sequence comes from Gavialis gangeticus, assembly GCF_001723915.1. Lineage (NCBI taxonomy): Eukaryota > Metazoa > Chordata > Crocodylia > Gavialidae > Gavialis > Gavialis gangeticus. The sequence continues at coordinate 180,264,984 of NW_017729022.1, read as the reverse complement.
ACTGCTGTGGTGGCCATGACAGCTGCCCTCATGGCCCAGGCTGGATATTGCCCATGAGGAGCCTTGCAGTCTGAGTCCAGGCTGGGACCCCAGATGAGTTTGACACATCTGTTCTAACCTACGCGACCCTGGACAAGTCATGTCCCATCTCTCTGCCTAGGCTGCCCTTCCTTTGTGCACCTTATCTTGTCCGTTTCAATTGAAACTCTTTGGGGCATCACCCATATTGTGCATTTGTTTGGAGCTCAGCCCAAGATGACCACAATTCTGACTCTCCAGATGCTAATATAATTCAATAACTGATACTAATAAAAATGATTATGTGAGTGTTAAGAGTGATGTTGCAGCAGTGGCTATCCAGGAATTATGTGAGAGGTAAGGATTTCTTCGGGTAGTATCTTTTATTGGATCAACTGTATGGTTGGGATAGTCAGAAAAGCTTTCAAATGCAAGACATCCTTCTTCATATAATAATTAATGTAACCAAGAGGGGGAAAGAAATAAAAACTAATGGAGGAAAGAAGGATAGAAGGAATAGAACTTGATAAGAAAGAGACACAAGGAAAAAAAAAAAATCAGGGTGCAAGAGAAAGAGGAGGAAACTGAAGATAGACAAGACAGGAGAGAGAGATAAGAAAAAAATAAAATATATGAATGTGCTGCATTTTATTTTAATAAAAACAGGGGTTCAGATCTTCACCAGGGGGTGAAAATTCCTGAAAAACCAAATCCCAATTATACAAGTGCTTTGAAATCTATATGAAAATGCAAAAGAAAATTCTAAATTCACAAGCAATTTGACCTCAAAATTAATGCTCTTTTACCTAGCGGTTAATGGCTGAATATTTTACAAGGCAGGAACAACAGTGTAACTACAATTTCCTCTCCATTTAGATGCCTCATGTTTTTGTACCATTGTCACTACTATAACGATTCCATTAGGAAAACCAACATCTTGTGATACTGCTTGGGCACACCTACGAGATGCTTCTAGCACAGTAGACTAATTTTACTGCGCATTAGCACAGCAGGTAAAACCTGTACTAATGTGCAGTAGAATTAATCTATTGCACATTAGGTGTCACCAAAAAAGCATGCACTGGTGCTAATGCGCAGTAGCACCGATTACAGTGCATTAAGTTAGTACCTGTAATTACAGGTACTAACTTAATGCACCATAATTAAGGTGCGTTAATGAATGTGTAGATGTGCTCCCTTGAGATTTTGCTTTCATGCTGCTGGAGTTAAAGAGGTTTGTCCTGGTTCAGTTAGGATTTCTTTATCCTTATTTTTCATGTCTTTGTTCTTAAAATTATCCTTAAGCTGATTCCAACAGCACTCAAAAAAAAAAAAAAAAGGTAGCCAAGGCTGCAGGATCATAACACTATTCCTTTTAAAATAACCCCAGTCAGTATTTTGGAGAATCCGGAGTTTACTTCTAGTATCTACTAATCTGTACTCCCTTGGTCTTTCTGGGATCCAACATGTCCACAGGCACCAGAAGATAAACACAGGTTCTAAAAACAGTATCAATATCCATCCAAAGACTAAGAGTACAGGTGCATCTACATGCGATGCTACAGTGACGTAGCAACATGCTATGGCAACATAATGTCCAGGGGCATTTACACTTGACCAGCAGCTACTTTGCTGTAGTGACGTGCTCTCCTGGCATAGCGCACTGCTACGGTAAAGTAGCTGCTAAAAAGACCTGTGCACCGCATGCATGTTGCAGTACGGGCTATTACTGCATCGTGATTGAGTACTTTCAAGAGGAAGTACTAAATCATGGTGCAGTAACAACATCACTATAGCGACACGTGTAGACATGCCCTACCATGCTGACCCTCACTGGTTCTGTTTAATTAGAGATAAACAACAGACAACAAAATAGAGCAAATTACAATAATTTTTTTCCTTTCTTGGAAAAAGGATTTGACTGGGGCAGGAAAAAAGGCAATACTGCTTGTTTTGTGTTTTTCAGTGCATCAAAATTCCATGTCCATTGGAACCACAGGAATGAGAACAGATTGGAGGGTGCCACACCCCCAATCAGCATTCCCTCAAATGTCAACACAAACCATATTATTAATTTTCCAAGTTGGTGACCTTTACTGGTGCATGCATCATAAATCTGGCATTTTGAACAGTTTCTGTTCATACAAGAACAAGCTTTGTAAGCCCCAAAGTATCCAAACTCAGTAGGGATAGTGTTCACATGTGTTATGAAGTACACTTTATAGTAAGATTTCTCATGAAGCAGCCAACTTGGAGTTCCTTAGCTCCACTTGAACCTATGGGTATCCATCGGTTACATAGTATCCAACTAAGAAAGGCAAGTTTCCTGGCTCCCAAAAAGAAGGCTTAAGGTGCTGTTTTGCTTGAATACATGTCTTGGAGTATCTCAAGAAGATTCATAACAGTATAGAGGTTTTAGACAAATCCCCCTACTTCATGAAGTTAATTTTGATTTCAGCTGCAAAACAAAAACTAAAATCCCCCTAAATTAAGAGATAACATTTCCCAGTTTCTTCCAATTAAAAAATGTTTCATGTAGGTCACTTATTGCCATGCACATGCTACAGAGAGCTCAGTGTGAGGCTGTCAATTCATCATTTTTTCTCCCTAAGTGCTTAATGTGATAGATGGTCTAGTTAGTTGTTTTGTAAGGGAACAGATGACCCTTTGAGACGAGGAAATGAAGGCTAACCTGTATTAGGGATCCTACTGAGATCAATATAGTCTTCTCTTCCCCACACCCTAATAGTTAAGGTCACAATTTCTTTTAAGTTTCACATTGGGTGTGACATATCTGAATATACTGGAAACCTTACACCTGGGTTACATCCCAGCTCTTGATTTGAAGTAAAGAACATACAGCATTTGGATGACAGGAAACAACATTACACCAGCACATCATCAGAAAAAATGAGTGACCTTCACTCTTGATTCTGCTGACAAACACAGACACTGAACCTACTTGCAGCCAGGATGCTAGTGTAATTTCTGGAAGACAATCTAACATAGATGAAGAAAAACAATTTTTGAATCTATACACGGGTTGTCTGAACTGAAGAACATGGCTTTTTAAAATCAACTGTTTAGCATGCCAACACGAAATGCAGCCAACTAGTCTTTTTTTTTTTAACATGGAATCTGCAATAGCAAAAAAGAAATCAGCATTTTTATTGATTTTCATAATCATCATCTCTGGGGCTTAAACTCGCTAGATTGCTAAGTGGTAATTTTCTAATGCTAGGGAACCTTCCCATTTAATTATATGCCCTTCCTTATAGAGGGTACTGTTCTTAACTTTCCAAAGGGCCACTGTAATGAAAGTCTGGCACAAAAGCCGTCCCCCCACCCCCCAACTAATTAATTGCCCAAAATTGCAAACAAATTCCTGTATCTTTCATATGGGAAATCAAAGGGACTTAAGTCTTCTTAGAACAAAATAATTTCCCAGTGTCTTACAAGATGCAGACACCCCAACATTTCAGAATTTTGATATGGTGTCAAAGATCTCGGATTAACTATTCCCTCCTCCAGTTTTTCCTGTAGCAAGCATGTTGTGAACATAAATAAAAACAGACCATATACTACAGCAATTATGATTTCTATAGAGAAAAAAAATCTTCCTCGTATATCAAACATTTTAGAGGGGTAATTCAACCTGAGATAAAAGTGTCTAAGAATTTCACCATAATTCATTTGGAGAAATTAATTTGATCTCACTATTGCTGTTTCTCAGTCATTCTTCAGAAGAGACACACACAAATAAATCACTTTTTAAACAAGAAGTTAAGAAGGGCTTTTAAGTTCCTCCAAACCAATAGCTCTTGAAAACAAAATAAATGGTATTAGACAATTTTTGCTTAATTTGATTATTTCATTAGTTTGTCTGGACAATTTACTACTAGCCAAATTCTGTGATTCTTCAAATTTATTTTAATGGGAACTTTGTTCAATTAAGACCCACATATTTTGGACCAATTAATGTAGTTCTGTCTATCTGGAAAAAACGTGGAGGAACACTACAGTCTAAATACCCTCTGAGTGACTACCTACTTCCCTTTTTTGTTCTCCTGTTTACTATGTCTTGGTATTTCAGATCCAACTGTATTACTCAGCAACACTACTAAATAAAAATTTGATGTACTGTTTGAGCTAGAAGCTGAAGTTTTGCTTTGGTTTCTCACATGTACCTATGTTGTGACGAGCAGATATAGCTCTTGAAATGTTTGTTTTAATAAATACTATGCAAGTTGACAGTATCAGAAGAATTGGAAAGCCTCTAAAAACAAATCTAGTATGCATAATTAATGTTAATTACAACATCTCAATCACTGACACACAAGCTTAGCAATGAACACAGTCATACAAGGAAGTGAAAACATGAAACAAACATGAAATACTTGTTTCTCTTTCTGAGGGAGTTTCAAGAACAAGTTTCAAAAGACAAAAAGTGCACCTAATACATTAAGGCAAGGAACAATACCACTTGGCTAGACATGTTTTCTAGACAGTCTGTTTAGTACAGAGCTTTCCACTGAGACAGTAATAAGTCAGAGGCCAAGAACTGTGGACGCTCCAGATAATACTATCTTCCTACAACATCAGATCCAAGCTATCAACAACTCTAGGAAACGGACTAAGAGTCTGATCCTACCCCCCACTGAATTTAACATTAAATTCTTCATATCATATTGTTTCAAAATACACACACACACACACACCATGAACACTGCATTTAGGTAGCATTGCCAGCTCCCCTTAGGTCTAGAAGAACTTTGGTATAAGATAATGAATTTCACAACAATCTTCTCTCTGCCTTCCACAGCAATAGAAGAAACCTAAACATACAAAAAACGTATTTAAAAAAATTGTTGCATAAAAATGATCAACTCCAACAGCTGTTTCTGATGTAATAATGTATTCCTATCATTCACTAGAGCACGTTTACCTTTATTTTCAGAAAAGCTTTTGGTGACTTTAAGAAAAAAAATAGTTGGCCATCACATTCTTATATCAAGGGGAAAAATATTAAATATTTTTAAGGCCTGATCCTGCCTCTCTCTCTCTCTTATTGGTGGGTATGTTAATATGAGGATAATCACACCAAAATCAAAGGGTTTACTCATGTAGTTAAATGCCACTCAGCATGAGTAAGGGCCTGATGATGGCTGAAATCATAGATTGTTGTGTCACTAAGTATTTGGGGGCTTTTGGAATCATGGGACTCTAATCACTTGTCACACAGATACAAAGGAGTTAACTTAATTAAACTTTTTGGAGTTACAATAACAGAGGTCGGAGCCTGTGTAATGTTGGCTCAACAAATCTTAGTTAAAGGGGTTCCATGAATGCAACTGTAACAAGTATTCAGAAAAAGTTAAGATATACTGGGCAACTTCATCTGTATTGCAAGGACATTGGTTATGGTGCTTTTTAAGCAAGGGACCAATTGACATGAAAAGTAAAATAAAATAACCAAAACATTTACTACCTATGAATAACAAGCATTTTCTTAACTTAGTATGTCATCCATCTAAAAGTTCTCCCCCTTTTTAATGGCAACAGTGACAACCTAAGATTTTTCTCACCTGTAAGTTTGATTTTCCCTGGAGAACCACTTAAAAATTACTGTGTTTCCTTTTCATAGTCATTGACTAAAGAAAACATGGCTCCTTCCATCTTGTTTACAAATACGTTTTATAGAGGTTCGGCTGAAATTTAGATGCAAGATCTTGATGTGGTACAAAGAATTTCTTTTACCAAAGTTTAGTGGAAATTTCTTTTGGCTGTTTTTCAGCTACTGATGAGAAAGAGACAAGGTTGGAATGTTGCAAGAGCGCATAGTTAACATCCAAAGCCCACAATTAAAGAGCTACTTTGTTTTCCCTACTTAACTTCTGTGACTTAATAGCCCACTAGGTTGAAAAGAAAAGGACTATAAAATGACATGGTACTGAGACTGTAAAAGCATCTTCAGAAGATACAATGTAACTACTTGTTGGAGTTTTCTTTGTTTTATGTTAATTGCTTTAACTATACATTGCAAAAAATGTAATTTAAACTATATTTGTTTTTTTTAGTTTTTAAAATACTCTACGAAACAAATTAATACGAATGACAGAGGCATCACCACGTCACACTAGTATTTCAAATCTAAGCTCAGTCCACCAAAAGGACATTCCAAGTGAAGGCTAAAGCTCTCATCTGATATACTCATTTTCCTGTTATTCAGTAATGGGTGTCTTGCATTCCATGTGTGGTGAAATACCTAGGCACAGCAGGTTGTGCTAAAGGATGGAGCATCAGATGAACAGATGAATTTGGGTTCAGACACTAAAGTTATTTAAGGGTTGCATACTAATAAAAGAAGGACACGAAGGTAAGCTTTCAAAGAGCTGCTCTGCAGTATCATTAGGACTTGTGACTTGTCTACTGCTCCATCAAAATACATTGCGAAATATAAAAGGCTTTCAAGAATTAGCTCTCTTATATTCAGTCATTCCCCCCAACCCACAATGTCCAAAGAAGCAGTTTTAGTCCAAAACGGTGAATGAAGTGTCATTAGCAATTTTACACTTAGTTATCATCAATATCAGATAAACAAAAAAGTAGGAGTCTAGACAAGCAAGGTGGAGGTGGAGTAAAAAAAAAAAAAAAAGGAAAGAAAGAAAGGAAAAAAATGGTAAAGAGAGTAAGAAAAAGTATCATCTTTGCTCATGACAGGCTTCACGTGAAGGAAACCAGCTCAACTTCTGGACACTTGACAGTCACCAGACACAGCCGATCCATGATCCATTCAGCGTGTAGCAGTACTAAGGGACACTGGTTACGTTACACCATTTCTCCCCGTTTTCTTTCTCCTTTTGCCCACTGACAAAGTACCCTGGGCTACTCAAGCCAAAAGGAGACTTTTTATTTTTCTTTCACCACCCGCCAAAAAGTGACCCACAACTCCACGCATCTTAAGGCAGAAAGGCCATGTCTTGTACTCACCCTTTTCCAGAGGACTCAATAATCCAGGCTCCGAGACAAGGGGAAGGGGAGAGGGAGGAAGGAAGCAGGAATAAAATTAAAAAAAAAAAAGGGAGGGGAGGGAAGGGAAAGAGGGGAAGGAGGGGGAAAAAGAATGAATAATAAGAATAATAATAAAAAAGAGGAGACAGGCTGCAATGAGTAGGCGCCCAGGTACTGGAGTGGCTTTGCTCTATCCCATCACTTGGCAGTAGCCCTGGGCAGGAGGAGACTAGCTGGGGGGGAAGTTGGTGTTGCAGCTGGTAGGGAGGATATGACACTGTAACAAGTACAGCCAGCCAGCCATGTATCAGAGGAGGAGGAGGAGGAGGAGGCGGCAGCCCATGCACAGGGGCTGGGGCAGCCCAGGGAGCAGCAGAGGCAGCAGCACCGCCTGCCTGCACAAGGCATTTAATGGGATTGATGGGTTGTGCAGTGACTCACAGACTTTAGTTAGCCACAGGAGGGGGGATCGCCCCGCCCACCCTGCTCCTGGGAGCCTATGCGCACCCCGGCTTGGTGGAGTGACAGCGCTGCCAGCCAATGCCCGGGCAGCTCTCACCCAAGGCTGGAGCGGCCCCTTCGCCCAATGAGTCTTCTGAGGACACTGCCGCGAAGTGAAGGCGGAGGGGGGAGAAGAGAGCCCTCGGTGGGGAGGGGGGGAGAGGGAAGAGCCTCCTGTGGCAGTCTGGCCAATCCGGTGAGGGCTTGGGGTTGACGGGCATAGCGCTGCCAGCCAATCAGAGACCAGGCGGAGGCGGAGGGGCGGGTTGCGGGGGAATCTAGCGTTTTCCTCCTCTTCTGAAGCTGGGGGAGAGCGTGACGGGCAGAGGCTGCGCTGGCGCGCGGGGGGCACGCGCAAACACCCGAGTGGGGGCGCATACGCATGTGTACAGTCACTTGTGTGTTTGCGTGTGCATGCATTGTTCACATTGCGCTTACACCTGTGTGTGTAGTGGACATGGAAACACGTGTGCGTGCGTGTGCATGCGCATGCACACACTTCATTGCATCCAGCACCTGCCAGGAGACTCGGGCTTCCCAGGGCTCGGGGTTGTTCTCTTACAGGGGTCCCCTCCACTTCCCCACACCCGGCACTCTCTCTCCTGGACTAGGTACAGACATTCAAAAAGCCCAAGCTGGAAGCAATCGAAGTTATACTGTTTCCTGTAAGCGGCATAGTTTTGATTGGTAGTGAACCATACACACATCTGCCCTTTTGGGGCGGGGGGTGTGCAAATATTAGACCGGGTTCCACCATTTTTAAACCAGAATCCGTGTGCCAAACTTCTGCTCTGTTATGGGTATAGACCAGTTCCAGTCACTTACACCAGTAAAAAGGTAATGTCTGTACCTGGTCCTGCTTCACTTGTTGCCAGTACATGGCTGGGTCATCCCTGGCAAATAGTCCCTGTGTAATATCAACTGCTGCTGGCATTCCTGGGTATTTGGGCTAATTTTCCTCAACCCCCAGAGAGCACAGACACCCACCTGGACTCCTCGAAATTGTGGAAAACTGAGGGTTAATTTCTGTAGGTCAGGAATTCTCAGCCAGGGTGATGGGGCATCTTAGGGTGCTACAAGATCCATTCAAGGTTACCCCTGAGGCGTGAGGAAGTGAATAAGATCAGGCTTAGGCTTGTGCTGCCTGGCTGCTACCCTACCCCCACTTCCCAGCCCCTCTGCAAGGAGGTGAGCATTGTAATCAGTTTGATTTTTAAGTGAGTTGCAGCTCAATTCACACAAGTTACGCCTTGAGTCTAAAAAATGGTTGAGAACTACGGCTGTAGCAGCTGTATAAGACAACCGTCAGAGCTGTGATATGATCTTACACAAGCCAGGATGGCTCCAGCAAGGAGCCATCCTGGCTTGCTTCAAGACTGAAAAAGTCTTAACTGTTATATACCAGAGAGGATATGGCATTTCTGCCCTTTCTCCAACACAATAAAAGGAAGTCTGAAAAATTTAAACCCATAGTAATAGATTCTGCTTGTTTTTACCTTAGCTCTAGGTGGAATAAGATTTCTTCCTTGCTTTTTTACTAGGGACTGGTATTTGAAGTAGGATATTTCAGCTGAAGGAGCAGAGACAGTGAACTGCAAAATGCTGTTCAACCAAAATGTTTTGTGTCTTGGTTTTTGAGATATCAACCTACTAGTTCTCCAGTCATTCATAGTACCTTCCAAGAAACACAGAGTAAGCAAAATTTTAAAAAAGGAAATTGTGCATGTGTGTGTTCAGGCCATTTTAATTGTACTAGAAATAAAGAGCCACAAAGAATGGCAGTATTATAATTTTATCTCAGAACTTATTGTAGAGACCTCTTGACTCTATTGCTACATATTTTCAGTTTCACTTAGCTCCCCTCACTCTTAGCAACAGCATTTAACAGTGCAGAGTGCTGATAGTGCTGATCTGTAGAATCAATTCTTGGTTCCAGAATTTTAGGAGGTTTTTTGGTTCCTTGACCATGTCACGTATCATTTCAGAGTTTGTCCAAAACGTTCATATGTACAAAGCATGCCGCCTGGGGTAGAGATGCAATTAGCCAGGTTAGTCTGAAGTCAAGCAGAAAGCAGTTAGATAGGCACCTTAGAGACCAGTGATTCTCAAAACAGGGTGCCATAGCCCCTTGAGACCTTTTTAAGGGTGATGCAGGAGGCCACGCATTGCTAGCACTGTTAAATTTACAAACATGATTCACAAGATAAATCCTGATATTTCAAGTAGAAATTCATAGTTGTGATCTGAGTTCTTTGCAACAGAAAAATTGCTGTATGTTTCTGTAGTAAAAAAAAACAAACGAGCTGGCATTTTCTGAGCAGTGCCTCAAGTCTGTCCAGGGGTGCCTTGAGTTTAGACCACTCTTAGACTAACCAAAGCAGCTGGCATTATCAGACTCTTTGGAGAGGGTGAAACTTCATTTTTAAAAGCAATTTATTAGCTGTGTTTTGCATTTACAGTATCTTGCTCTCCTCAGTCTATGGTGGAATGCACACAAATGTTAATGGGATATTTCCACAGTGGAAGCATATTACCAGTACTTATTTCATTTATATGCTGCTCTTCCCAAAAAGGCTCAGGGCAGCTTACAATAAAAAAAAACAAAACAAAGAAACAAAGTCCACAGAACAAACATGCCCCCCACAAAAAAACCCAAATTCAGAAATCATACACTCCCTGGCTGCATCCAGTTGAGTGAGCACATGGCTCTTGCAGTGCCTCAGAGCAGTTTGAGATTCCACAAGAGGCACCCTAAGAATGAAATAATGTTCCTTGCACTGCATATTTGCAGTGTGAGCTCTAAATTTAATTCTGGAAAATCCCTGTTGGCATGGAGCCAGCCTGGCCCAAAGGCACGTGGGGCACATGGAGGCAGGACCTGGCTTAGCTTGAGGGCATGTAACTTCTGCCTGCTGTGCTGGGACCCTGAGTGACAGCAAGAGTGGCCTGGTTTTGTTTGAAGGCAGGCACCAGTGGGCCAGGTGCAGGCCCTTCCAGGAGCGAGCATGAGTGCCCCAATAGCCAGTACTGCTGCTGCTGTGGGGGGGTGGGGAGGGCGCGCAGGCTGTGGGAGGGCGGACAAGGATCCACCCCTGCCGAGCAATCCTATACACCCCCACACAGTCTCCCCACAGCCACAAACTCCCCCACAACTCTCCCCCACTCACATACCCAGCCACAAACCCCACATCAGCCCCACAAACCTAACCCCTGCAAACCTCACAGGTGCTGGCCCCAGCCTCTGGCTCCCCCTGGCTGAACATCTGGAAGGAGCTGGGCAGGGTCAGTTTGCCCCAAGTGGTACAATTTGCCTCACACCGAAGTGCATGCTCAGGCATGTGTGCTGAGGCACAGATCTCCAGAACAAATTTGTTCTGTTCCTATCTGAGCTACTGCAAGCGCATGTGCCGGCATGTGTGGACACACCCCTTTTGACTCCCTTACCTCTGACAAGGAAGAGCATCCCACCCTTCCAACGCCCAGTTCAACCCAACCTCACTTTTCAAACCATGGGTGTGTACAGAAGTGCTCCATGCACATTTTACAGTGCTG
>NW_017729022.1:180250967-180253809 GCF_001723915.1 Gavialis gangeticus | reverse complement strand
TGGAAGGGACCTCAGAAGATCGAGTCCAGCCCCCCACCCAAAGGGCAGGAAGTCAGCCCCACAAACCTAACCCCTGCAAACCTCACAGGTGCTGGCCCCAGCCTCTGGCTCCCCCTGGCTGAACATCTGGAAGGAGCTGGGCAGGGTCAGTTTGCCCCAAGTGGTACAATTTGCCTCACACCGAAGTGCATGCTCAGGCATGTGTGCTGAGGCACAGATCTCCAGAACAAATTTGTTCTGTTCCTATCTGAGCTACTGCAAGCGCATGTGCCGGCATGTGTGGACACACCCCTTTTGACTCCCTTACCTCTGACAAGGAAGAGCATCCCACCCTTCCAACGCCCAGTTCAACCCAACCTCACTTTTCAAACCATGGGTGTGTACAGAAGTGCTCCATGCACATTTTACAGTGCTGTAATTTACAGCAGTTTTTATAGCATTATAAAGTTACAGCACTCTTAAACATGACAGAAGTGCACCTTCCAGGTTAGGGGGTAGGGGGCACTCTGCAGAGAAGCAGCTCTGGGCAGGCTCCAGTGTACAAAGTTATTAAAGTGCTGTAGGTTGCCCAAGTGCTATAAAATACAGCACTGCAAATTTAATACCTCATATAACAAGGGTTAGTTTAAAGCACCGTACCCATTTCTAAAGGGCTGTAAAGCTGTGCACTTCTGTTAAGTCATGGCAATAAAGCACTTCAGGTAGTGAAAAAAGCAACTTATGTACACACCCCATGTTCCTAACTAAATTTTATTGATTACCATCACTTTTTCATACCCATTCATATATCCAGAGCCTTAGTGAGAGAAAATGCATTCTTCTTAGGCCGCTAGTATTTTTATGCTTTTTTTTTCCTGTATCATCATTCTCTCACTGTTTTTCCCTCTCCCCTGTGTAACTTATGCCAATCCTGTACTTGAAACACTGCACATTGCAAAGATTAAGCCTGAACCTTGAGATGAAAAAAATGAGACACTGTAGTTTGAATTAGAGGACGAGATTTGTGAGCTCAAATATAACAGCCAAATTAAACTCTTCTACATAGTATAGCAAGCAGAAGGGTACACAGACCCATACAGCGCTAACTTAAGTTACGTATGTTTGTTAGTCTCCCTCTTTACTTCCAATTGCATTTATTTCCTTAAGACAACTCCTGATGTCTCTCTCTCCCCCACTTCCATTTTCTATGTGCAAATTAATTCATCTGTCTCCGGATCCTGAAAAGCATCCTTGTATTAGTTAAACTCAGTTCACACTTGAGTTTTCACAGTCATGAAAGCTAGACAATAAGGCCAGGCCTGTGCCTGTTTTTCCCCACACAGCTGTGGCAGTCTGGAAGAATTAGGTGTGATTAGTGGCTGGACTAGCAAAATTTCCAGTGTAGATGCAGTTATACCAGTAAAATTGACTTTTTGCTGATGTCAGGTTTTTCATGCAGGGGTGGAGTGTCAACACAAAGCAGAATTTTCCCCAAATCTTTGCCTACAAACCTTAACTGGCATCTGAGTGAAACCTTGTGAAGCCCAGGTGAAGTTAATGTTCATTCAGAAATATTTCTATTTCTTTTGTAATACATGAGAAATATGAAACAATTCTGTAACTGTACAATCTGGTACGGAAAGTACTGCTTCAGATAATACAGGATTAGACAAAACCAAAATCCTAGATCAAAATCACCCTATCATTATCTCATTTAATTTAATTTCATCCACATCCATTTTTGATACTCTTTTAAATGACTATTTTTCTCATTAAAAAGTGTGTATGTATTGGGGGAGGGCAGAAATTGGTAGACATTTTGCTTGAATCAGGCCCATTTTGCTCAAAAACAAGGCAATTTATACTGATTAAAAAGTTTACTTTTAAGCTTGAAAAACCTAAATTTCTTGGTAAATTGTAATACAATCAGTCATAAAACGATAAAAATCAATTTCAAGGAATTTGATATTATTAAGAATTCTGACCCCCTCATGACTAAGACTTTTAACAATATTTGTATGGCTTTTCAAGCTCAAAGATTTCTGGGTGATGCATAAAACATGCTTAACACCATACAGGCAAAAGACTACCCTCCATGTATGGAAAAACCCCTTCAAATAACCAGGGGAGGGAAAATTGGGGTCAGGTTATTTGGTTGCACCAGTTGGACTCTGGTGAAACTCTACTAACTGCAATGAGAGAGAGAGAGAGAAAGCCAAGTTCAAAAGACAAACATAATCCAAGTACATTACAGAGAACACCATTCCATATTTACATACCTTCGGTGGAGAAAACCAAACCTTCTTTCTTCTCAAGACTGTAACAGCAGATGCTGAATCAGCAACGTTTCTTGTTTTAAAGATCTTGGTTTTATTCAATTTTTTAAAACAAAACATAGCAACGTGAACTATTGATTACACGCAGCTACAGCCATGGGACAGATCCTCCAGCATGATTAGTTCTGTACTCTCCTAGCAAGCCCCTTAGGTACCTCTGCTGGAATACAAGCAGTTAATGCAATTCACTAATCACTTCAGTGGGTGAAAGCCCTTCAGCAGCCATTCTGCATGCTGCCACTGACAAGTGGGTTTCAGATGCATAATCCCAAATTAAGCACTTATAAACACATGATCATTGCAACACTGCCAACTCTGGAGATTTGATTGTAAGCCTCACAAATTGTGGCGTTTTTCCTTAAAGCCCTGTACCTTGAGGAAAAAGACTATATGAGAATATCAGGGTTGGGGCGGGGGGGGGGATTAGTTTTTTAAAAAAAATCTTCTCTCATAGCGGCAGAGACAAAAGCTTGAAACCACAGCATAACTACTCAACCAGCACAAACCATCTTGTAAACACTCTTACT
>NW_017729022.1:180241397-180245967 GCF_001723915.1 Gavialis gangeticus | reverse complement strand
GCTTCAGCCAGAATGCTAGGGTTCATTCTTCTGTGTTTCCATTTGATAAGGAGGATTTTCCAAAAGACATTGCTGATGGTAATGTTCAAAAACTTTCAGGTGTTTCCAATACATTGTCCAAATTTCAGTCCCATTCAGCAGGACAGGGATGACAACAACCTTGTAGATAAAAAGCTTGGTTTGGAAATGGTGTGTGTGCGTAACAAGTCAATTAAGAATTTGCTTAAGCGAAACTGAAATAAGCTACTCCTGAAGCAAAAGAAGCATTTTTGTACTGCACTGAGGTTTGCACCAGTTTTACTAAGCTAGTTAAAAAATGTTTTAAATTAAGCCAGTAAAACTTTGAAACGGTTCGAGAGATAGCTCTGATTTCTGACTTGGAAGCTCAGTAACTTGCTAGCCACAATTTGGGTGTGGCCTAAACTTTGAAGGAAGATTGCACATCTAAGTTTTGGCCTCACTGCCCCCAGCTTCTTTGCTCCAAAGTTTCCATTGTTACTACTGCAGAAGGTATAAAAGCAGGATGGAGGCCGTGGTGAACACAAGCGCAGCTTTCCAATCAGGGTAGTTTGTGACAGAGGCATAGTGAGATATTTCAGCACTTGGGGCAGAAGTGGGAGGAGTATTATGCTAACCACTGCAGAGTGGTGGTGGTGGCGGGGGTGGGAACACAGGCGGAGCTCCTGATGTAGCAGTGAGAGCTTGGCTCCTGGAGCCGAGGTATGTGATTGCTAGTACAGCAGCCCAGCTGGCACAGACTTCCTGAAGGCCATTCCTCGTGGCCCATTAGCTCCTCCTCCCTCCAATATGCTTCCAGACACAGGGTGGAGCCTCCCACAGCAAAGCCTGGGGGTGGGGGGCTCATATTCCACTTGTCTCACTCATCCCCCCAATCTCCCACAGATACATGGTCTCCTGTCTCCCCCCAGGAGCTGTTCCCTAAGTCTTTACCATGGCAGGGACATAGTCATAATAGCTGGACAAACACAACCCCAAGCCCAGTAGTGTATCTTGGCGGCAGGGGGTGGAATGATACTCCACCTGGGAGGCTTTGCCACAGGGGGCACATCCTGGGGAAGGAAAGGAGGGCAGGGGAAGAGGGAGCAAATGGGGCAGCAGGAGCAGCCCCCAAGAAGCCTGTAGTGCTGCCCGTCTCCTAGACCAAGCCCATGCTACTACTGCCACCAGAGTAAAGAAAGCTAGGCAGGTTAAGACTTCTCTCCCCCTCCCCCTGTACCAGTGATGCCAGCTTCTACATTTTATTTGTTACTTCACACTTTCCACCTTGCCCTCTGTGCATGGAATTCCTTCCCCAAGCTGAACCAGATCTCACCTTAAACTTACAGCAGCCCACCTCCACAGATCACAGTCTGAGCCCTGGAACATAAACCTTCTAGCCTCTTTATTCAAATTCCATTTGAAACACAACATGTACTATGATATCCATAAATATTACCTGGTTATAGCAAGGTTAGAGGCACTTGGACATGATCTGACTATAACAAAGAACCAACATGATCTTAACCAAGTTGTAGCCAATTACAGTTGGATCACATATATGTTCACCCCTTTTTTCTGTATTCTGCCTGCAAGCTATTTGGGGCAGAGGCTCCTCTTGTGCTATGCACAATGAAGACACTAACAGAATGGTAATAAATGAGCACATCTAACATGCCTCATCTCTTCAACACTGAGTATTTGGCATTTGGATGTTCTTGTTTGATCCACAGGCGAAGGGTTAGATATATAAAATACTTGGCAAAAATGTTCAAATAGAAAAATTTCAAGCAAATTGTAAGCTGTCTGTGAACAAACAAACAGGCTAAATTTGTGAGATATTTCATAGCAGATAATTTATTTGCTCAGCTTTCACCACAAATCCCTCAGAAGCAGGATTTTATAAAAGGAAAGCCATCAGACCTCTAACTGGAGCTGCTACCACCAATTACTTATACACTGGAATTAGAGAAAGTGGGACATAAATGAAAGGAATGATATCAAGCATAGGTCAGCCTAGGTGAAGCCATTTTTTATCTTAATTATGTTGTGGAAAGGTCAAATTTGGATCTGTGTAGATGCGTGGATAATTTGCTTTTATAAATAGTTTATATATTAATCTCTCCAAAACAAAGGAACTGAGAATTGAAAGAACAAAAGGAGGCTTTCCTCCAGAGATCCTGGGTTCCACATCTGGTTTAAAACAGTCTTACAAAGACATTATGAAGTTTTTCTATTCCAACCCCATGCCTGCTTGCTTAGGACCCGACCCAGCCTTGGGAACTGCAGAGGTGAATCACACGGTCCTCTCTGCAGAACTGGGGCCCTCCATCTTGACGAAGATGTAAAAACACACGTGAGTGTGAGCATTTGTAAGTTTCAGCATTTAGTCATGGCCTTGGTGAGGACTGTCACCCCCCGGAGGAAGCATTGCTTTGCCACCAGCAGTGCCTGCTGGGGCTTTCCAGTTCTCTGGACTGAGCACAATGCATTACACTCCTTAAAGCTGTCTCTCCAGCAACAGACTACCAGTTGCTGGAAAGCCCCAATTCTCCAAATTTCCAATTCTCCTCAAACTAACAGGCTTTGCTACAGATGCAGATGCTAGTTGCGCCCTGTCATCCACACAGACCACATCATCGCTGGACTTAACCACATGAATTATAACATCCAGAGTTTGTTCTCCTCCTCCTCCTTCACCAACATCATGTACACCAGGGCTGTCCATTTCCAACTGGTGGCCCCTGAGGGGTTAAGTTGTGGCCCCCAGGCTCCAGTCCAGCTGTGACTCTGCCATCACTCTGACTGCCACAGCAACTGGAGTCTCTGGGTTCCCCTTCCATCCCAGGTGGTAGTGCAGCATCATGCAGGGCACTCAGGCTGAGGCCAGGGCTGCAAAGTACAGCAGTGTGGGGGTGCCCATGTGGGCATGTGCTTCAGCAGGATGGATCAGGGAGGGGGGGGCAGAAAACATCCACATGTGGCTGTGGTAGCAGTGGGGAAGGGGAGCCCACACAAGTGCACAAGACAGTGGCGGCGGAGGGTGCAGGAAATCGCTACAGAAAAGACTGTGCATCAATTTTGAATCAATTCCAGAAGCATGTAGAAGCCCATAGCAGAACCCTTTAACCTCCCTAGACATTCAATCACTGATCTCAGAGTACCTGTCCTTAAACAAATACACTTTAAAAACCAACCTGAACAAGAAATCATCCATAGACTGGACTGCCTTAATCATGGTCTCAGCAAGGACTATGGATTCTTATCCCATTACCTAGACTAGCTGTTAACTCCCATGTCCCTTAATGTGTTAACTACCTTGTTAACTGCCCTACTGATCTATTCAGCCTGACCTCTGGCAGCAGCACCCTCTCCCCCCCTCCCTTTCCCTTATATTTGAAATTACTTTCTACTAAAAACCCCTTCTTTCTGCAAGTCATTCATAACATCTGGCAAAATAGGCTGTTACTTACAAATGCTCATGTCTCTTTGAACCAGTTAGGGTGAAAACAGTGGGTAGATTTGTCCCAGGACAAAAGTTTTTATTCTAGGATCCTTGAATAAAATCAGAAGTTACATTTGAGTTGGTTCTGATGGGTTAAAGTCAAAAGCTGGGAGTGGCACACAGCTTGTCCCTAGAATGAATGCTAGTTAATTCAAATAAGCTGTGACTGCCCTGGGAAAAAAGTGTTTTCAGATAATTTATAGGACAATAGATTTGTGGTCTGCAGGGCTAAAAGCAGACATGGGGTTTATCCTGGGGCTGATTTTCCTGGGCTTTGACTGGCGTCAAAACAGGCATGGGGCAGCCCTGTAAACAAGCAGATTAAAGACCCAAATTATTTTAGGAAAATATGTTACCTCGGTACTTAACAGGTACTTAATGTGGTTTAGTGGGCTTGCACTTCTGTTGGATCCCATAATAAAAGGCTTTGTTCCAGGAGAAATCCAAGGTCTGTTTTTACTCCTATAGACACACAAGTCCATTGTCCCAATTTAAGTACCTGTGGAATATCCAACACACCCTAACCCCCAACATTTGGAGCAAATTCCAATTAATTGCCATTCAAACCATATGTATAAATGATTGTCCTCCCCTTTGACTTTGTCAACCAAGAAGTACTGTGAAGGATCTTTCTGAAGTATGGATGCCCACTGAAATTCTTTGTCTGCTCCATAATGGTATATGAGTGGTGATTCTCAATTATGGATCTATCATAGATCCCTTTGGTTAAGATAGAAGTTATACAAGGCTGCATCATCACTCTAACACTCTTCTTGACATTCCTTACTGTGATGCTACATCTGACCACCAACAAACTTCTAGTCCAGTGGTCACCAACCCATCGATCTCAATCGACTGGTTGATCATGGATCAGTTGATCAGTCGGCCGACAGTTGATCTCAATCTGTCAGAGGTTCCACAATCAAGACCAGCAGGATGCACGTGGCTGGACTGAGCCACCATGCCTGGGCCAGGCTGGGTGAGTGGGGCCAGAGCCCAGGTGACTTGTCCGGGGGGGAGGATGGGGATGGTAGATCCTGGGGTGCCCTTTACTTACAAAAAGTGATC
>NW_017729022.1:180240935-180241386 GCF_001723915.1 Gavialis gangeticus | reverse complement strand
AAAGCCTTCCCAATGACACCAGCACTGCAGTCTTTGGTTTACTACCTCAATCCTCCTCCCGCTCCTCAGCGCATACCCCGAGATTGGGAGGATTGAAGAAAACACGACTTGTGCCCTCAGACTCGTTAGCCCTACTCGCAAATCCCTGTAGTGCTTCATGACCCGACTGGGAGCACTCCGAGCCATGTCATTGGTGCCCAAGTGGATAAGGAGCGTGGGATAGTGGTCTGTGGGCTGGCTGAACTTAGGGATCTTCTCCGCAATGTCTTGGATGCAGGCCTCTGGGAAGCAGCAGACTTCCAGGGCTAAGGGGTTGGGGCGGCAGATTACCCCCTCAGTCCCCCTCAGGATGGAGTCTCTCACAACAAACACTTTACGTTTTGTCTTGGGGAGAGCAGGGTGGGTAGCTGCAGTTGGGCCTGTGTTGCCTGCGGGAGCTGGCAACGCAGCA
>NW_017729022.1:180234759-180235935 GCF_001723915.1 Gavialis gangeticus | reverse complement strand
CTCAGCAGGCTCTGCTGGGGCTGCAAGAGGTGCGTACCTGTTGCTAAGCTCTGGCGGGGCAGAACGCTTGGTGCAGCGGTCCCTGGGGCCCTTGACCACCTCGATCCATCCATTGACTGGACAGAATGGGAGGTCCCCAAGTCCTCCCTTGTCCTAGAGGAAGACTGTGGTCTACCCTCTGGCTCCCAGGAGAGAAGGGCCTGGCAGTAAGAGTCTATCTCCTGCTCACAGTCCCTGATGGCACACAGTCTGTGGACTGTGGCCTGGAGCTCCTCCAACTGGTGTGCCAGAGACCCCAAAAAGAAGCAGACCCCACAAGGGGAGGTAGCCATGCTCCTGGGCCTCAGAGCCTGAAAAGGGGACTGGTAGCCCCCGCAGCTGAGAGCCAGAGGCTCTGTCCACGTGCAGCCTGGAACCGTGGGCTCCATCTCAGTGGCCGTCTCTGAGGTGCCATATGGATGGTAAACTGTTTAATCTCTGCTGACTCTGAGCTAAAACTAAGACCACCCTGGTCTCAAACATTGAGGTCCAGCGTGCTGGTGATTCCGTAGCCTGTGTTCACTCAGAAGCAGACCTTAAGGAATTGTTGGCATCTTTACTGAGGCATACAAGAAAAATAGGACTGACGCTTAACATTAAAAAAAACTAAGGTCCTCCATCAACAAGCTCTTAATGTGAAGTCCTCAGCTCTGGTAATTCAGATTCATGGTGAGACTCTGGAAAACATTGAGTATTTCTGTACCTGGGAAGCCATTGCTAGCAGAAGGCTGACATTAACGAAGAAATCCAACATTGCCTCAGATATGCAAGTGCAGCTTTCAGATGCCTGAGGAAATGGGTGTTTGAAGTTTGTGATATCATATCTGAAACCAAGCTCATAGTTTATCAAGCAGTTGTGATCCCAACCTTACTATATGGAGATGAGATGTGGACAAGATACAGGAGACATCACTGGAGAACAACGCTACCTGTGGGAAGACAGATGCACCAACATTAACATCCTCTCACAAGCAAACACTATGAGCAACAAGGCAATGATCATCCAACATCAACTTCACTGGGCTGGCCATGTCATCCACATGTCCAACTCCAGATTCCCAAAGCAAGTTTTAGCTCAGTCAAGGCTGAGGACTGCTCCAAATGGAGGAAGTCTGCTGCAAGGATCTTAGTACTTTG
>NW_017729022.1:180226760-180229759 GCF_001723915.1 Gavialis gangeticus | reverse complement strand
CACATGTCCAACTCCAGATTCCCAAAGCAAGTTTTAGCTCAGTCAAGGCTGAGGACTGCTCCAAATGGAGGAAGTCTGCTGCAAGGATCTTAGTACTTTGAAACTTTACAACAACAACAGGAGACAGAAAAGTGGGAACAGCAGAAACAGTATGCTGCAGACCAAATCAAGAACCCAGAGCCATCCACTACTCATGGAAGCATGGGCCAGAGCTACAACAAAGTCTGTCAATCCCAGATAGCCCTTGTCAGTCATTTTCAGATCCACAGATAAGCCAATCATGGAAGACAGTCCTTCTTGACTGCAAGGGATTGCCACTGATGATGATGATATGATGATGATTGTCTATCCCTTGCCCTGTTTTGATCAGTCAAAGGCCTGCACAACCAGACCTAGGATAAACCCAACCTCTGTTTTTACCTTAAGGTGCCACACTGCCCTACATTTTACCTGACTTCTTTAAGTATTACAATATATTCCGCTCAACGTAGCCAGTTAGCCATATATGTTCACTCTCTCTCTTTACCCTTCTCACCCATTTTCAGCCAGATTTTTGGTGAGCAACTCAACCACAGGCTCTACACTCCCTGAACGCAGACACCATAATTATGAGAGGCCTTCAAAGAGCTGCATAACAGTGAAGGGAAATTCCTTAACTGTTCTCCTTTTACACAACCTATAGCAAGGATCAGTTGCTCAGTGATATGCAAAAAGATAGAACAACAGAGTACAGTGCAGTAGAAAACTTACTAGTAAATGAAAAAGACACCAAGCTAAGCTAAATCACCTCTTTTTGGGCTATAGCAGTCTGTCTGTACATTTACAGGACCAGTGGTGGGAAAGTTGTCTATAAGGTGACCTTACCCTTGGAAGTCTAAAAATAAAGATGACCAGTTTGTAAAGAGGAAAGCTTGTAAGAAAAGCTAAAGGGGCCTGGTTTCTGAGAACACGGATTAAGAAATGTTTCCAGATCTAAATTCTATACTTAATGAAATAATATCTTTTTGCTGATATTATGCTTCTGTAGCAAACATTGGAATGATACCTGGACATCAGCTCTTTCCTGTATAAAATACCTGTATTTTTTTATATACAATATATAGCTTTTCCTCTTAAAACAGCCTCCCAAAATTGGAGTGTGTATATTAAGTGGGGAAACTGATTTTCAGCCTGGGATAGAAGCACCCTGCTTTGATACCTGCTGCACAGTGGAGCAACTGTTATATTACTATTATGGCTGCTGAGGTCAATTGACTTAATGGCTCCTTGTTTTTCACTCTACAGGATGTTAATGATGGTCTCTCTTACGCAATGGTCGTGATGTTTCACTAATCAAGATAACTTTTTGGGGAAAATTTTGTTGCCTGCTAGCTGCACCATGTCCTTTTCTCCTTTTATTTCACAGCCTTGGAGACTCTAGCCCTTTTCAAAACCTTAGTTCTACCTTCAGAGACCAGTCTTCAGCAACAGCTAGGGTTTGACTTTAAGCAGAAAAGGGAGAGTGAATCACTTGGGCTGGGGACAGACATTACACATAAACCAGTTTAAGTGATCAGAAACTGCTTTCAACCTGTAACAGAGTAGATGTTCACTGCACATAAACCAGTTTGAAAATGGCTGAAACCAGCTTGAGGTAAACCTGGCTGAATGTAGTATCAGACTTAACTGATTTGCCTCAACAGCGGAAGCCGCAATAGGGTCCCAGCTCCAGAGCGAGACACATGGGTGAAAGCCCACTGCGCCCCCATGAGCCCAGGAACCCCCAGGTGAGACCCCACGACCCCCAGGACCCCTGATGAGCCCCAGCCTGCCTTCAGGTAAGCAGGAGCCTGTGGTGGGAGGGATGTAGCCAGCTGGGAGGCGGGTGAGTGGAGACGAGGACGGTCACCACCCTGCCCCCCCGGCTCCTACTTCGCCCATTCCCCCAGGGAGCTGAGCAACTGGAGCCTCGCGAACAGGCCGCTCAAACAGGTGTGCTTCTGGGCCCAGCATGCGAGTTAGTGCGGGAGTTTTTGCAGGGGCATGAGCGGAACGGCCTGCAGCTCTGCCTGTGAGCCCCCTAGGGTAGGCAGTCCCAGCCGCGGCCGGCCTACCAGCAACACAATGCGGATGGGCATGTGCCACAACCCAAGGGTCCCCTCGGGGTCTGCGGCCCCCCCCCCCACAGCACCTCAGAGGCCTCCACTCAGATGGAGCCCATGGTTCCAGTCTCCATGTAGATGGAGCCTCTGACTCTCGACTGTGGGGGCTGCCTGACACTTTTTCAGGCTCTGGGGTCTGGGAATTTGGGCTTGTGAGGTCTGCTCCCTCTTGGGGTCTCTGGCGCGCCAACTGGAGGAGCTCCAGGCCACAGTCCAGAGACAGCGTGCTATCAGGGATGGGGAGCAGGAGATAGACTCCTCCTGACAGGCCCTTCTCCCCCTGGAGGCAGAAGGTA
Organism: Gavialis gangeticus; assembly: GCF_001723915.1. Lineage (NCBI taxonomy): Eukaryota > Metazoa > Chordata > Crocodylia > Gavialidae > Gavialis > Gavialis gangeticus. The sequence goes on along the minus strand of NW_017729022.1, from coordinate 180,227,322 downwards.
GAACACAGTCACCCTCCAGGAAAAGGGAGGACTTGGGGAACTCCCACGCTGGACCAAGGTGATCAAGGCCTGCTGCACCAAGGGGCTGGACCAAGGTGGTCAAGGCCCACCGCACCAAGGTCCCTACCCCGCTGGAGCTTTGCAACAGGTATGAACCCCTTGCAGCCCCAGCAGAGCCTGCTGAGTTTCCAGCTCCCGCAGGTAACACAGGTTCAATTGCAGCTACCGCCCCTGCTCTCCCTAAAACTAAATGCAAAGTGTTTGTCATGGGAGACTCCATCCTGAGGGGGCAATCTGCCACCTCGATCCCTTAGCCCAGGAAGTCTGCTGCTTCCCAGGAGCCCGTATCTAAGACATTGCGGAGAAGATCCCTGAGCTCCTTCAGCCCACTGACCATTATCTCATGCTCCTTATCCATGTGGGCAGCAATGACACGGCTCGGAGTGCCCCCAGCCGGGTTATGAAGTGCCACAGAGATTTGGAAGTGGGGCGTAAAGGGTTGGGGGTGCAGGTGGTGTTTTTATTGATCCTCCCAGTTTCAGGCTATGGGCTGAGGAGGGAG
>NW_017729022.1:180225083-180225366 GCF_001723915.1 Gavialis gangeticus | reverse complement strand
CCTTTTTTAGATATGTGGGGAGCTGGAGGAAAAGCAAAGGCAATATTGGACCCCTGCTAAACTAGGTGGGGCAACTGACAACCAACGTCCAGGAAAAAGCCAAGTTGCTAAATGGGTACTTTGTGTTGGTTTTTCACCAGTCCCATGAGATGCCCCTGCCCATTACAGGACAGGGAGGCCCGGGTGAGGGAGATTCCTTACCCTCCATCCAAGCTGACCTCGTGAAGGAACACCTTGAGAGGCTGGATACCTTCAAGTCAGCCAGCCCTGATGGTTTATACCC
>NW_017729022.1:180224068-180225014 GCF_001723915.1 Gavialis gangeticus | reverse complement strand
AGGGTACTCAAGGAGCTGGCAAGCATCATAGCCCAGCCCCTGGCACGGATCTTTGAGAGCTCCTGGTGCTCTGGTGAAGTGCCCAAAGATTGGAAGAAGGCAATGTGGTGCCTATCTTCAAGAAAGGGATGAAAGTGGATCCAGCAAACTACAGGCCCATCAGCCTGACTTCTATCCCAGGGAAGGTCTTAGAAAAGATTATCAAAGAGGCCATTCTTAGCAGACTGGCTGATGGCAACATCCTGAGGGATAGCCAGCATGGGTTTGTTGCAGGTAGGACTTACTTGACCAATCTTATTTCCTTTTATGACCAGGTGACCTATCACCTGGACAAGGGGGAAGAGATTGATATCATATATCTTAACTTCAAAAAAGCCTTTGATCTGGTATCCCACGATCACCTGTTGGCAAAACTAGCTAACTGCAGCCTTGGCCTCACCACAATCTGCTGGGTGGGGAACTGGCTCCTTAGTCGGACCCAGAGGGTGGTGGTTGATGGAAGTCAATCATCGTGATGCCCTGTGACCAGTGGGGTCCCTCAAGGCTCTGTCCTTGGGCCTATACTATCCAACACCTTCATTAATGTTGAACATTGATGTTAGAAGTGGACTGGCCAAGTTCGCTGATGACACCAATCTGTGAAGTAAAGCGTCCACACCTGAGGGCAGAAGTGTGATCCAGGCTGACCTGGACAGGCTCAGCAGATGGGTGGATGAGAACCTGGCGGTGTTTCTCACTGACAAGTGCAAGGTTCTCCACCTTGGGAAGAAAAACCTGCAGCATACTTATAGCCTCAGCAGTGGTACGCTGGCTAGCATTACAGACAAAAGGGACTTGGGGGTCATGACTGACCACAAGATGAACATGAGCCTACAATGAGATGCTGCAGCTAATAAAGTGAGCAAAACGCTGGCTTGCATCCATAGATGCTTCTCAAGCAAATCCC
>NW_017729022.1:180214984-180219068 GCF_001723915.1 Gavialis gangeticus | reverse complement strand
CGTTTCAGGCTGGACATAAGGAAGAATTTCTTTACTGTCCGAGCCCCCAAGGTCTGGAACAGCCTGCCATCAGAGGTGGTTCAAGCACCTACATTGAACACCTTCAAGAGCAAATTGGATGCTTATCTTGCTGGGATCCTATGACCCCAGCTGACTTCCTGCCCTTTGGGTGGGGGGCTGGACTCAATGATCTTCTGAGGTCCCTTCCGGCCCAAATGTCTATGAAATCTATGAAACCTTGCTGGGATCCTATGATCCCTGCTGACTTCCTACCCTTGGGACAGGGGCCTGGACTCGATGACCTTCTGAGGTCTCTTCCAGCCCTAATGTCTATGAATCTATGAAATCAGTCTATGCGATGTCTGTCCCAGACCCCTTCCTGGTTTAAGTTAAATCTGAGTCCTCCAGCATCACAGATGCTTTGCAACTCTGGTTGGGGCTCTATTCTCTGCTTTAGCCCAGCAGGGCTAGCCCCTCCCCTCTGCTTCCTGGTTGTAGCTCTGGCAGAGACTGCTGGTACAGCAGCATCTGCCTGGCTTCCTCCTGCTCCCTGCCCCCCCTCCCCACCCACTCCCCGCTAAAACAGGGATTCCCCCTTTCCCCCTGCCTTACACAGACACCTCTCAGCATTAGCTAGTATACCACGTGCTGGCTACGGTCCATGCTGTGGGAGACAGGATAAAGGCAGACAGGACAGTGTCAGCTTAGGGCTTTTTGGAGCTAATCAACAGGTAGCTGACAATGTCCCTCCCTTCCTCACTTGGAAAAAGTTGTTTAAGAAGAGCTTGAACTAATGAGAGGGCCTGTTGGTTTGCTGATGGGGTGATAAATGCTAACAATTCACTATGTAACTCTCTGCTGTGTAACTCAATGCTCTGTTATCAACAGTGAGGTGGGGAACCCCTCCCTAATCAGAGCACCCTGCTGGGGCCTGGCCATGCCCCCCTCAGCTCAGCACCATTGAATGGAAGGGAGGGCTGCTCTACTGCCTACGTTTCTTCAGTCCAGAGGGGATGTCTGTATGGTTACAAACCAGTTTAGCCTAGCCAGGTTAAACTAACATGCAAATATTGAATCAATTAAGGATCAGGCTTTTTGAAAGTCTGTCCCTAGCTCAAATGATAGACTCTGCCCCTGTTCTATGCAGCCATAGCTCTGGAAAAGCCTATTTTCCCTTTCAAAAACAAAGTTGTGTATTATATTCCAGCATGTGTTGTATATGAGAAAATACAGTAGTATTTATTCATTCTTACTCTTTTTTTTTCTCAGAAGGGGCAAATGTGAAAAAAAAAGGTTATTTTTACTGAAGTAGAGAGTAGTGGTTCTGACCACCACTGGAGTATCATTGCACTGGGCACTGTACAAACAGAAAGCAAAAGACAGTCCTTGGACTTTATAATCTAAATGGAACGACGAAGAGTGCTACAGAATATTGCTTCAGTGAAGTGCAATGATTAGTTAAGGTCACGCTGTGGGATAGTGGCTGAGCAAAGGCTGGAACTGCAGACATCATAAATCCCAGACCAAAGTTGGTCTTTTAGATTGCCTTACTTCTGCATGGGCAAAGACGCTATGATGCATAAATTGTTTCAAGTAAACCAATGGCTAATATAATAAAATATAACAAAAAAAGGCCAAGTAATTTTCAGTAGACTGAATCTGGGTAGAAGGGCAAGACAGCTGTCTTCCTTCACAATTATTAGTATTTGAGGGGTCTCCTGCTGACACAGCCATGATTCTTATCTTGAAAATCAGTATCTTTTCCTTAAATATATAGAGGACAAACAAAAATACAGAAGCCTTTAATTATCAATTTTTCACCTCATTTGAGTAATTAAAAGTTGTTTAGCTTCTCCTTTTTGGTGGATAATGCTAATCACTTTTTTCCTTTCATACACATGGTACATTTCTGCTTTAATATTTTATTCACCTATCAAAAAGCAAGCCTATTTTCCTCACTGGAGTTTTTCATGAGTGCAGGGATATGTGTGAGCAGAGAGATGTACACCTGGTTGGAAAAAAGGGGAAATAAACATGTGTCACAAGTTTTATTGGTAGTTAGCTGTGTTAGTCTGAAGTCAGGTGGAAAGCAGGGTAGATTTGCACTTTGTAAACTAACTAAATCTGAGATGTATAGCCTAAGCTTTCATGAGCCCAAGCCTGAGCTCAGAGCCTTTGTGCATGTCCTTTCACAGAATCTGACAAAGTGAGCTTTGGTTCACGAAAGCTTAGGCTATATATCTTTGATTTAGTTGGTCTATACATTTTATAGACACATTCTTAGTTAAATAACTATAAAATGTTGATGTATTGTCCACTTCCATCTGTAACCCAGACTAACTATTGTCAGTTAGCTTATGGGCGTTGTAACAGAGGTGGGCTTTGAGAGGGAATCTGAAGGCAGAGAGGGTGAGAAGCTCACAACTGAGGCTGACCTCTCTGAGATTCAGGGGTCAGTGTGATAAGAGACCAGAACAGACCAAGATGAAAGGAAGCATCTTTGACTGGAAGACAAGAAACCTGAATGTGTATAGAGGACGGGTGGACGGAATCAAAAAGAGAAGCCATCCAAAAGATCTACCAAACCTAACTGAAAACAGAGAGGTTTCCATTACCCCTTCCCACATTCAGTAATGCTGGTTTTATTTCACCATGTTTAAGAACCCAAACAACCTTGCCCTCATGCCTGAGAACCAGAAAGTTAAACTGTCTAGAAATGGAGCTGTAAAAAGGAAAACCAACTACAGCAAGGGAAAGGGGTGGGGGAGGTGGGGGGAGTGGAACATCCCTGATGGAGCGTTTCAGGGATTTCTTTGGGGTAAACTGTGTTGTATAATTGGGAGCAGAGGCTCAGAAATCCACTTGGAAAACTGCTTTCTTTACAGCATTTCTATTTTTCCCTCCCGTGCTGAGCCAGAGCCAGCAAGGGAGAGACAGAGAGTGTTCTGCGGTCGGTGCAGTGTCTATAAATAGAAGGTGAAGTATTCTAATACCAATAGGGTGCGTCATGATATCCCTCCCTGAGACTCCCTCCTTGCAGCTGTAGTGGTGACGGGCAGAAGCAGTGGAACCAGTAGCAGTGACAGCAGCAGGACCCGCAGAGGAGGCTCCTTACTCTAAGCACTGCTGCTGGCTCATTTTGTGGAGCCCCTTTCCTGAGGAGGAGAACACATAAAGAAGGAGGAGGAGAAAAGGAGCCTGCCTACTGACTGCTATAGTCAATCACAGGCGAGAATGAGCTGTGCTTTGTATTAGCCTGAACTCCATTACTTGCTTTACATGCACACACACACACACGCACACTCGCACGCTGCTAAGTAAATTCCAGTTCTTGCTCTTGTGGCTGCGTATCACTGCCAGAGAAATTCCTCTTTCTGACCTATTTGAATCCACCTCCTCCTTACGAAATGGGTGGAGGCCCATGTCTCTGCCTGTGTCTGGGATTTGCTGGAAGCAGTGCTGATTGGAAGCCCTGGATTGCAGTTTTTTTCCCTAGCACTGTGTGTCAGAGGAGGAGGAAGTGCTGCAACATTAATTTCATGGGAGTTCAGTGATCCCTGGCAGTAGGTAGTAGCGTGCTACCTCTGCTGCAGTTTGAACACCATTCTCATAAGTGACTTGGTACTAAAGTCTTGTCTGTACTAGCAGGATTTCTGGACAAACATTTCCGCTCTAGCTAACTAGCACCAGTGCCCCTACCCATAAAGAGGTTAAGTGCAGATAAAACTCCTGGATATGATTGTACAGATTTAAATGACAAGACACTAATAATTCAGTGTGTTCAGGAGCCTTGTCTACACTAAGACTCCCGCCATTAGCTTTCTTTCTCAGTGCCTGAGCTTCAGCTGTTCTTTTAAATCTGGCACCTGTCTTGAAGTTTGTTTTTTCTCCTTCTACCTTTTCTGCTTCTTTCTGCACTTACCTTTCCCTACAAGGTCTCCTGGGTACTAATCCTATAAACGCTACATGTGTGCTTAACTTTTAGCCTGAGACATTACAACATATATAGGAGTTTGCAGGACTGGACTGTCTATTGTGTATCTGGGGGCATGCATGCTCCAGGAGTGCGGGGGGGGGGGGGGGG
>NW_017729022.1:180196801-180209984 GCF_001723915.1 Gavialis gangeticus | reverse complement strand
TATAAACGCTACATGTGTGCTTAACTTTTAGCCTGAGACATTACAACATATATAGGAGTTTGCAGGACTGGACTGTCTATTGTGTATCTGGGGGCATGCATGCTCCAGGAGTGCGGGGGGGGGGGAGGCACTTTAATTAGAGCAGCTCTGAAAGCTGCTGTAATTAAAGCATCCAGGACGTCATGTGTATTAGTGCCCCTGCACTGAAAAATGATGGTGGGGGCACTTTAACTAGAGCTCATTGAATGAGCTTTAGTTAAGATGCCCGTCACCATTTTTCAGTGCAGGGATGTTGATACTCATGACACTGGAGTCTGCTGGAGTGCAGTAATTACCATGCTTTAGCAGACTCAATCGCGTCTTCTCCAACGCACTGTAATTACAGCACATTGGAGCAGCCTCACTGCACTTGTATAGGTGCCCTGGAAGTCCTCTCTTTCCCTGTCTATGTTTAATTGTTTATTCCCCTTCTTCTTCTGATACAACCACAAAATGCCATTTTCTTTTCTCCTTCCTTTGCTTTGTACCCTTCAGCTGCTTGTAGATAATTTCTGTAAACTGGAATATTTTTTGATGTATATCTCCAGTGACACAAATCATGTGATACCATTATCAGGTCCTCTTTTTAGTGGTTAGTAACAGTAAGGGGGAAAAAGGGGTTTTAGACCAAACTGTGTATAAATATTCTTCCAAAAGACATTTCTTATTTTAAAAGACTGGGAAAAAATGCTCAACCACAATGATCTGTAGCAATTGTAATTATTGTTATCAGCCCACATTTGTTACAATTAAAAAAATAAATTGTCAGGCACCTAGACTGAAACCATCTCCGTCAGCAGAAATATAACTCATGGATCTCTGTGGAGCTGCCTGGTATGACTGCAGGAAAGCTTTCAGAAACGCATTTTCCCCCTGCCTCAGAATAAGTGAATTTAGTGTTACAAGGTGGTGAAAGGTGCTGGGCTGACAGCACAGGCAGTACCAGTACCATCTTCCCTGCACCACTCAGCAGCCATGCTTTGAGTCTGGGCTCACAAAATCAAAGGACAGCTCAGTCACCATGTATGCTTTCAGGCTGCCATCAAAAAAGCTGACTGTGCTGAGTGGTGTTAGTATTGTGGGCTCCCGTACTCTAGAAAGCAGAATGAGAACATGACATCATTTTACACCGCCCCTCAACAAACGTCCAGGGCAGAATATGTTCTCTTTCAAGGGGTGTAGCTCATTACTCCAGCTCTGTGTCAACCAGAGAACTCCAAGATGTTGTGTGCCTTTTTAAGGGCCTTGACATACACTAACTTACACTAGTATAACTTTTTACTGGTTTTGTACGTGACTAAGTCACACTGCTCACCAGAATGGACAATGACCAGCTCCTACAGGATGTGCTATTATAGCACCTCACCACTAGATGGTAGGGAGCTGATAATAGCCTGTTAGTGTAAATGAAATGATGATCACCATGGGATGGGTACTGACAGATGAAACCTATACATAACCTGATTTCTTCCAGGGAATCTCTAAACTGATTCTAGTAACTTACATCATTGTAGGGCATATATACATATGTCATGTGTCTCCATCTTTTTTTTTTTTTACACCAGGTTAAAGGCTATGTTACAGTGGTATAAATGTTATGTGTCCAGGCCCAGGGATACATTTTTTCCTACCACTGCTGCTCATGAGGCATTGTGCCTTTGCACGAAATCTTCCAGTGGGCTCTGACAAGCACAATTTTAGCCCCCAATGCAGTAAGCACATTTTTAAAATGGTCCCTTTAAATGGAAATGAAAAAAGAGTAAATCAAGTATTAACGACAGACTGGGACATCAGATGAAAGTTCTAATGAAAATAACTTAACAAAAGAGTGGAAACACCAGAGAAGATAGAGCTATAGAAGGGAAATAGTGTTGGCCCTGGGGAACATTCTGGCAAAGCTACAAGGGTGCACATATAGGGAACACTGGGCCAGGAGACAGCTATCTCCTGGCTGGGACTGGATCATTGTACCCTGCACCTGGGGGGCTCCCTACTGCCAGGGTGGAGACAATGTACCCCTGCCTTGGCAGCAGGGATCTTCTGGCCCCAGCTCCCCAATAAGAGGCAGGGGACTTGGAAAGAGCTGCAGGGGAAGGGCAGGTCCAACCCCCCTGCCCCAATCTGCCAGTGGGGCAGCTAGCAGCTAGCTCACTGCTAGCTGCCCCACTGGCAGATTGGGGTAGGGGTCTGGGCCCTACCCCACCCCCAGTGGTGACGTGTAGGGGGTGAACGTGCACCCCCTGAGAGTGCTGGTGCACCCCCTGTGAAGCTGCACTCCCTGTTTAGGCAACAGGCAGGGGGGCAAGCAGGAGTGCTGGTCCCCCCCTGTGAGCACTGGCTGGGGAGTGGGGCCACCAGCAAAAGTGGCCATGCTGCTTTTTGGTGAGTGAGATCAGCTGTGGGGCACCCTCCACCCCAGTCAGTAAGATCAGCCGCCTTGGATCAGTGCGATCGTCAGCATGATCACTGACTGGTATCAAGGGGGGCATGTGCCCCCCCCTACCCCCCAACTCAAGAGGCACCAGTCGCCCATGATCACCACTGCAGTGCTTTCCCAGCTCTGTGCCTCAGTCACCTGATCAGGGCACAGGGCTGGGACCTGCCTCTGGCTGGGACAGTTCCCAGCCCCTGCTCTGGGATTGCAGGGCGGGGGCTGGAGATCCTGTTCCCCACTCAACCCCACAATTGCAGAGCTGAGCAGGGAACAGGCTCCCCAGCCCCAACCAACAGGGAGCTCCCAGCACCGGTCCTGCGGTCACGGAGCTGGCACTGGGAGATAGGGTCTCCCAGTACCCTGCTCCCTGAGGTGAAGCAGGGTCTGGGAGGTAAGGATCTCCCAGCCTCTGCTCCCGACTCACGATCTCGGAATAGGGGGCTTGGAGCTCCTTGCTGCTTGGGCTCTGGTGGAGAAGGCTGCCCTGGCAGCAGGCAGCTCCCAGAGGCAAGGAGCAATCTTCCACTCCCTGGTGGCCAGTTAACTGGGAGCAGATTTGCTCCCAGTCAGGCCTCTACATGAGCACTGCTGCACAGTAAGTAATCACAAGTAAATTTGCTACATGCATATGCAGGTATCAAATTAACTCATGATTAGCGAAGTTTACTGTGCAGTAAGCATGTGCATAGTAAACTACACTACTGCACAGCAAAGCGTCTTGTGTAGATGCACCCTGTGATGTGTAAAGTATAGGAACATAAGAACTGCCATGTTGAGTCAGAGCAAAATCTATCTAGCCCAGTACCGTTTTCACCAGCGGCAAGTAGCAGATGTTTTGGAGGAAAACTACAAGACACAGGGCATGAGCAGAGTGATACTGTCATATCCTCCAGTAACCAGCATAATAGGCTTAGGGATGTGCTGAGGTTACTTCCCTGACTTTTATGTTTAGTAACTCCTGATGGACCTGTCCTCCATAAATGTGTCTAATCGCTTATTGAATTTGGTTATACTGTTGGCCACTACAGTGTGCTGTGATAATGGGTTCCACATGTTAACTATGCATGTTGTAAAAGAGCACTTCTTTTTGTTTATTTTAAATCTCTTGCCTGATAATTTCATGAAGTGCCCCTAGTCCTTCCATTATTAGCTCCCTATTCACCTTTTCTGCCTGAGTCTTGATTTTATAGACCTGCATTATATCTCCCTGAGCTGTCTCTTTTTCAGGTTGAAAAGTCCCAGCCCTTCTAGTGTTGTCTTGTATGAAAGCTGATCCATATTCCTGATCAGCTTTGCTGTACTTCTTTTTACCTTTTCTAGTCCTTTGAGATGAGTTGACTAAACTGCAGAGCATTCAAGATGTGGGTGCACTGTGGATTTATATTTTGTTTGTGGTTTTCTATTTTGTTTTTAGTTCTTTTCCTAATGATTCCTAACATATATTATTTGCCTTTTTGACCACTGCTGCACATGAAGCCAATGCTTTTAGAGGGCTGTCTGCAATCACTCTGAGATCTCTTTCCAAGCACTGAATTGGAATTCAGAAGCTCAGTTTAAATAAAACACCTGACTTAATTTTAAAATAGCCGTTCAAGGAGCCTTTGTATAATGACAGGGTCCATTCTGGTAAAAGCTTAAATATAAACTCAGATCTGGCCAAGACCTACCTTTCTGGATTGAAGGCACTGGGGCTATTCAGATATTTAAAAATAAACACATGCTTAAATTCTTGACTGCACTGAGAGTAAAGCCCTGTAATTGTCACTTTTCCCACTAGTCATAGAAATACTTTATTCTTGCCACTGCCTTACATAAACACAATGTTCATATTGCTGCATAGTTATCAGTTGTTTCTCTTCATTTAATTGGAAACTTTCCATATTTCCATGAGTTAACTAGCCATTTTGCTATCTGGTATTTCTTCCCAACCATTTCAATATCGTCCCAATGTTGTCGCTTTCTCTATGCACATTGTGTTGTCTATCACATCTCTATTGACATAGTGCTTGCCACATTTCCCCTGCCCCTCCCCACCCTAACACACAATGCATACAGATATTGGCCATCTAGGGCACAGACAGAAGTGACAATTTTCACCTGATCTGGCCACAGAAAGCAGCTTACTAGAGTACCCGGGTACTGAATTCAGGGGAAACAATAAAATGTGACAGAAAGGAAAAGATCCTGCTGGTGTGCTGCTGTGCCTTGGACACAATCATTTATATCTTTCTATCAGTGATTGTGCTGCAGCAAGGATTTTTGTGGGTGATAGCTTTTATTGGACCAATTACAAGGCTGGGATAGATGTAGACAAGCTTTCGAATGCAGCACATTCAAATTCAGGTCACTTAATGACAAAACTATAAACTGCATGTTGCAAAAGGACCACTCCTCTGCAGGCTCATGGTGAAGATATTATGCTGAGGATGAGCTTATCTTAGTGTGAGAAATTACTGCTCAGCCAAGCTACTGAACTGATGGCCCTGGAAAATGAGGCCCTTATTCAGTCTAACAAGTCCAGCCCTACCAGCTCCAGTACAAGCTTCTTCCTACTAGTTTGCCTCAACTTACAAGGACTGCTTCTGAGCCAAAGGACAGTTTTCTTCTCCAGTCCTTAGCTTCTCTGCTAAAGCTGCCAAAAGGGGAGGTGTTTATAATATCAGAAGTTATTCACTGGCAGCTTGCCTGAGATTACCAAACCGATGTCACATAGGCTACCCAGTAGCCACCAGATGCTAACAGCTGTCAGTTGCTACTGAGCTGGGCCAGATTTGAATAGGAAACATTGTGATTAAAGGTCCATTGCTACCACTAGCCACTAAGCCATCTAATAATGTTGATCATTTAAAAAAGCCAAACAAATGCACAAAACTTCCAGGTGGGCTGAGGCAGCTAAAATGGTTGTCCTCAGAGACAACTTCACTCTTCACCACCAACAGTATTGTCCTCATTTCCTAGCCCAGTGATTCTCAACCAGGGTGCTGTGGCACCATGGGGCAGTGAGCTCACTGAGCACAGTGGACAGGGGAGGAAGGGAGGGTGCAGCAGTACAGATGAGGGGAAGGGAAGTCTTACCTGCCTGGGCTGTTGCTACCTCTACTCAGTATCAGCAGTGTCAGGTCCAATGGCCAGGCTTCTTCACAGCAGATCCTGGGGCACTATTCACTTCCTCCCTGCCCCCATGCATACCTATTGGGCTAAGTTTGCTCTTGTAAAGGGGCTGGGGGGAGCTCCCTTCTGTTTACCCTACTCACCTCTCACCCCCAGATATACTGCTAGGTGTGGTGATGTGCTGCAGTGCCCAACTTCTCTGGCTGGGCAGGGGCAGGACACAGCTTCTCCTGCCACAGTGAAGAGTCCTGGTGGGGGATAAACTGGCACTTCCTCATAGTCAGCACCCAGTGCGGGGGCCCTCCTAACCCCACCATAGTCACTCTATTGCCTTGGGATGCCTTGAGATCCTTTCAAGGCTGCCACAGGGCATTCTGGGATATTGGCACTGTTATGGGTGCAAACATGATCACATAATAAACCCAGAGCTTTCAAACAGGAATGCATAGTGTTAAAAACATACTGACTTGTGTGGTCTTTCTGAGGTCTCTGTGACAGAAGACTTGCTCTTTTTTTTCTGAACTCAAAAAAAAGAGTGAAAACTAAAAGCAGATATTTCCAGAGAGGTGCCACAAGTCTATTGAGGGGCACCTTGAATTTAAAAAGGTTGAGAACTATTGTCCTAAACTGAAGTATAGTCTTGCCCATGATCCTACCCAACATCCAAGAAAATGACAACTCTCAGCCTCTCCACCATACCCTTCTATCAGCAGTTGTTCAACTCCAACTACCAAATGAGCAGGGTGCAACTGCAACCAAAGGTGCAGTGAGATGTTCCTGGGTTAGTGAAGGTGTGTTGTGATTTGGAAATTAGAATAGTTGTACATCTGAAAAGATTAGTATTACCCATTCAGAGAGGGGCGTTTAACTTGAAGGAGCTGGAACAGTTCTCTGGAGAGCAATTACTGCTGTTTGTTTATGCCAAAACCAAAAGGCTGCAACCATTTCTGGTAACTGCTCCAGAAATTGCATTGTCTGCTCCAACAATTAGTTTTATACAAAGCAAGAATAGCTTTAGGTGAATAACCAAGTGTTTTTATGGTTTGCTTAATCTTTTGGTGGTTTTCAGTGATGCTGCTACTGTAAATTTTGACAATGCAGGTTGTTTCAAATTTACTTATCTAGTTAGCTGCTGGAGGTCAGCTAATGAAATGATGTTTTTCCTCTTGAATACAGCAGATTTCTTCTGCAGCCCGCTTGTAAGAAGTTTATTTTAGTTGCTATCACATCGCAGTAGGCCCCTGGATCACAATAGCTATTAATACTGTAATACATGATTTATTTCTGCTCCACATTTCCTGCTCTGTGATAACAGCTAAAATAAACACTCTGAATATGATCCCTTCTGGGCCCCCACCTGGTGGAATAAGTGTGACTGAAGGGGGAACTCTGATTTGGTAGTACCTTGCACATGCACATGTATAAAGTACTACCAAATCAGAATCCTCCCTTCAATCACGCTTATTTGATGATGGGCTCTACGTTAGGTATTATCACACAGGAAAGATCTGGGAGTCACTGTGGACAGTTTGCTAAAAACATCAGCTCTGTACTCAGCAGCTGTCAAAAAGGCAAACAAAGCATTAGGGATTATTAAGAAAGGAACTATCAACACAATGGAAAGTATCATCATGCCCCTTTATAAATCCATGGTGCATCCACACCTTGAATACTGTGCCCAGTTCTGGTCCCCTCACCTCAGAAAGGATATACAAGAACTAGAGGCAGTCTAGAGAAGGGCAACAAGGATAATTAGTGAAATGGAGGGGCTTCCATATGAGGACAGACTAAAGAGGCTAGGCCTATAGTTTAGGAAAGAGTTGCTAGAGAGAGAGCATGGTAAGGGTTTAAAAGTACTGAATGGTGAACAGAAAGTAAATAGGATTTATTCTTTACTCTCTCACAGAATATAGGAACTAGGGATCATAGAATGAAACTAGTAGGTAATAAGTTTAAAACTAACAAAAGGAAGTTCTTTTTTGCACAGCATGTAATTAAAGCATGGAGCTCATTGCCACCAGATGTTGTGAAAGCTGACAGTTTAGCTAGATTCAAAAAGGGATTGGACAAATTCTTGGAGGAAGTTACTGAACATGGGAGATAGGGGCACAGCCTCTGAATCAGGACTTCCTAGACTTTAAATGCTGGAGGCTGCAAGTGAGAGAGGAACAGTGGAAAAAACCCTGGTCAGACCCAGTTCACTCTCTCTTTCAGCATCCACTGTCTGCCATTGTGCGATACAGGCATATTTGATGTGCCAAGGGTCATGGGCTTTGGTCCATCACAAAAAATCTACAAGCATCCCTTAAGAAGGGAAGCCACTGGGGACACATCAACTAATTGCCTAGGACAACAAAAAAGAAAACAGAAGTGAGGTTACACTTTAATAACAAGGGATTCGGAAGGGGACATCAAGCAGAGCACACTGGCCAGTACCCATTGCACCTTGAACAAGTCAAGTGACCTGTGGACTCCAACTACTGAAACTCTTCCCAAAGATGTAAGCAAAGAAGTGATAGGAAGAAGACAGTTCCACACTTGCCTGGGTTCCCCCCAGCCAAAGACTTCTTCCTGGTCTTATTGATAGCCAGCTTGGCCAGAGTCAGTAGGAGGTTGATCAGAAGGTCCCAGTGCTTGGTGGGCTGTGGATGGTAAATGCATAACAAAAATTGTGCAGGGAGAAGTGCAGCCAGAACCTCAGCAGGAGGTTCTGCAGGAGGTGGAAGAGGGGCTACAACCTGCTGCACTCAAGGTAGGCATGCACCGGGATCTCCTTCTGTTGGCAAAAGGGATGGGGGTCAGGGGTGTCCGTAAAGTGCGCCAGATACAAGCCCAGGCCGACGGCTCTGTGGAGGAGCTACCAGCAGAGGTCCCTGGTGGCTCATGGGATCACGGTGGAATACAGACTTGTCCACTGGGGACCCTTGCCCCTGCCCTTGCTTAGAGTGTCCTGCCACTTGTTGTCAGGGCAGGACACAAGGATGGGATGATGGACTGTGTGGAGCATTAGCATGCAGAGCTGGTGGTAGGCTGTTTGGAGGCGGACCAGTTGGGTAATCTCCAGCCTGCCACTTGTTACTGGGGCAGGACACGAGGACGGGATGATGGATTGTGTGGAGTACAAGTGTGTAGAGCTGGTGCTGGTGGGCTGTTCAGAAGAAGACCAATACAGGATACTGAGCAAGATGGACTTATGGTCTGACCCAGTAAATGGCAATGCTTATGTTCTTATCTACTTTGCAACAATTCATGTTATTACAGAAAGGAATAGGACATGCCCCTTATGGGTACTTGTACAGGACAATAAACACCTCCTTAAATGCATCATGGAAGCAATCCCAATCTGTTCCATTTCCCTTCCTGGGCCTTCACTTGACTAAGTGCTTCAGCCAGGATGCATTTCTAAATACCATGGACCAGATTGTACTCCTGGTCACACACCTAGTTGTGACTTTCACCAATGGAAACAAAGTTAGAATCCAGGCCCCCATCTCTACATAGCTATATGCTGCTATTTTAGTAACACAGGTTAAAGAGTTTATTTTAGCCCAGACTAAGGATTTCCTGCCATTCCACACTACCCTGGAGATCTGGCTTGTGTTCTTATATTGGGTTCTACAGGCAAATCTCCCCATCACAAAACCCCTGCCATCTCACCTAGCATCAGCTGACTCCCAAGGTTGACAGATTCTCTTTATTGTCATTGTTGTGGGTGCCAGATGGGAGGGAGGGCAGAGATTAAATGGGACCAAGAACCAAATAGCACTTCTGACTCGCATCATTCCAGGGTAGGCTTAGAGAAATGAGTGGTACAGCATGGAAGACACTGCCTTGTGCTTGTTCCTGCTGACTCAGTTCTATGAATAAGGAGTCCTTTATCTCCTGAATAAGGAGAGGTGGAGTCTCTAGACAGCAGGAAATCATATCCTCCATCCATCATCCACACAGCAAACCTGCTCTGAGCAGACACAACTCTATGGACAAAACCACAAGTCAGCTATCTCTTTTTCCTCATATTTATGCATTATATGCCAATGCACCTCTTAGTAACCCCAGAAAAGGAGAAAATGAAATCTTGCACATACACATTTAAAAAGACTTGGGGAAACTGTTCAGCATTAAAAAGAGCACCTAAGCAAGCAAGGGTGTAAGTTGCAGCCATGTTGGTCTAAGGACACAGGTTGTTCTAATAAAAGTTATCAGGTTCATCCAAAGAACCTTGTCTGCCTAAGCAAGCAAAGCAATGAGACCTCTCTGTAGCACTTGCATGTGTTTTACATGCACTATTCATTTGTTTTTTTCCCCTAACAAACTGTCCCACAATTAAATGTAATCCAGTTCTGCAACACAGAGCCTAATCCCATGGAACACGTGCATTGAATCTGATGCAATACGAGGTTTGGCACTTTTCACAATGCTTTGTAAAAAATCCTCAGCTCAACTGACATTCCTTACGATGGTTTTAAAGTCCTATTGATTGGATCGGTTTATGTGCACATCAGGTGAACTGACATTTTTATAGCACCTTGCTTGCCACGTGCGTGCAGGATCAGGGAAGGAACGGAACTGTGAATGGAAGGAGCAACTTAAATTTAACCATATTTACCTCTACACTAGGGATTCTAGCCCCTTTCTGTAACTGTCCTGGTTCTGCCTCCCCCTATAGACAGGCAAAGGCTCCATAAGCCAGTGTAGTTCATGCCTCCCTGGAGCTAGAACTGGTGCAGAAGGCAAGTTAGCCTGTTAACACTGGGGATTTGCCATGGTGTAGCTTCATTAAAGGCTTATTCCAAGCACAAGAAAAGGCTGCGTATTCCTGGCCATGACCAAGAGCGGAGCCCAATAACAAGTGGACAATGACGATCTACATCCACTTGTTTTGCAGTCTCAAATGTCAGTGCTGCCATTGCTGAATGCTCATATTTCTATAGCATACAGCCCAGAGATGCAACAGCAACAACAACATCTTAGCTCAGGCTCTCCCAAGACAAAGACATGCAAGCAAATATAAGGCAACACTGTTACTACTACTAATTTGGAAAAGGACATTTTCAGATGTTGGTTAAAACCAGCAGCAGGTAAGCAGACCTGGCTGTGAAGGTGTCAGAGTCCTTATGACCAGGTGGCATCATATTTTTACCGGTATAAGGGGAAACTGGTCTATACCCATAACAGATACCCTGAACAGAAGTTCAGCATAAATAGACTGGTTTAAAAGTGGCAGAACCCAGTCCAAGATTTGCCCCCTGACCAAAGGGCAAGTAAGCATGTGTTCTGTTCGCTACCAATCTAGACTACGCCTCTTACAGAAAACAGTGTAACTTAGACTGATTCCACCTCAGGCTTTTTGAATATCTGTACTTAGCCTATGACAGAAGACTTCTCTACCACAGCACGATTGCTTACTGACTTATGAGCAGAGAGATGTAGGTAGTTATGTTAGTCTGAAGTCAAGCAAATTAATTAGATATATGTACCGTAAGCTTTCTTGAGCTGGTGCTTGCTTTATCAGATGCTGTGAAAGAATATGTGTAAAGCAGTGTATAGAATGGAGAGAGCGTGACTTGAATGCAAAATGATCATAGGAAAGTAGGAATGAAAGGGGACCTTGTGAGGTCAGCTAGTCCAGCCCTCTGCTGAAGGCAGGATCATTCCTGACTATACCATCCCAGCCTGGGTCTGGGTTGGTGTCTGTCCAACCTGCTCTTGAAAACCTCCAGGGATGGAGGTTCCACAATTTCCCTAGGTAGACTGTTCTAATACTTGACCACTCTCATAGAGCAAAGGGACCCTGTGCAGGCCCCAGCAGCCTTACCTGGGTTCCTGGGAGCCTCCTGGGGCAGCAGTGGCTCTGAGCTGGCCGCTCAGAGTCTGGCAGCGCACACTGCTGCTATATGCACTATACTGCTTTTTTAGCACTAATTACTAGTGCAGCACACAGGTGTACATGTGCTGAGTGTTTGTGGTGCCCTAAACATCTTTGAGGTGCTACAAACCACACATGCAAGCTCATGGGGGGACACCCCTAGAGTGCATCCCATTTGGCCCTGCTGACTTGAAAGCATCTAGCTTCTCTAAGTAACTCCTAACCTGTTCCTATACTACTCTAGGCTCCTTGCCTTCTTCCCCACTTTTGCTGCCAACTGCACTCATCGTCTGGTAGTTGCCGCAATTTGTGAAGACTGAAACAAAAATGGTATTGAATATTTCAGCTTCTCTGCATCACGCATGGCTAGATTGCCTTCATAAGGGACCTATGGTTTCTCTGGTCTTCCTCTTACTTTTGACATATTTGTAGAATCCATTTTTATTGCTTTTTATGTCCCTTGGCAGCTGCATTTCAGGATGTCCCTTGGCCTTCCTAACTTTCTCTCTGTGTACCTATGTAATACTCTTATACGTTTCCCTAGTACTATACCCAAGTTTCTACTTTTTATAGGATTCCTTTTTGAGTTTCAACTCATTGTAGAGTTTACTGTCTAGCCAGGTTGGCCTCCTATTGCACTTCCCATTCCTCCATTGCATCAGGATAGCTTACTCCTGCACCCTTAAAAGGGCCTCCTTAAAGTACAGCCAATTCTTCTGACTGCCCTCCCACCCCCCGCCTTACTTACCAGGGGATTCTGCCTACCAGTTCCCCAAGTTTGCTAAAGACTGCTTCTCTGAAGTCTAGTGTCCTTATTCTGCTACTCTCCTCCTTTCCTCCCCTTGATCTCTAATATTTCATGGTCACTGTTCCCCAGGTTACCTTCTACCCTCATATTCTCAACCAATTCCTCCCTGTTTGTGAGCAGTAAGCCAAAAAGTGCTCCTCCCTAGCTAGCCTCACTACCATCTGTATCAAAGTTATCCCCAACACACTCCAAGAATTTGCTGGACCACTTGTGCATGGCTATGTTTCTTCCCAGCAAATGCCCCAGTAATTAAAGTCCCCCATGAGAATCAAGTCTTGTGGTTTGAAAGCATCTATCAGTTGTTTAAAGAAGGGCTAATCTGCCTCCTGGTTTGGAGGTCTGGTTTGAACACCTACCTTGACATTTCCCCACTACTCTCCACTCTGATCTTTACCCAGAAGCTTTTAATAGGCCTCCCTTCCACCTCATACTGTACTTCACACACATATACATTGCCTTTATACCTCCTTCTTTTTCCCCTGCCTGTACTTCCTGAACAAGCTATACCCATCCATGGCAGTGAACTATCCCACCATGTCTCCATAATCCCAAATATGTCATAATCCTCTGCTTGTACTAGGAGCTCCAATTCTTCCTGTTTGCTCCCCATACTTCTCACATTAGCAGACAAACATTTCAGACTGTCCTGTCCTATCTTCCTGCTGAAAACATCGCTAAGGTTTCTATTATTGCTTTCCTTTACTAAGTTTTTACCCAGATCCCCAAGCTCTTCATTTCCATGTAGGCTTTTGTCTCCATCCTCCAGTAAACCAAGTTTAAAGCCTTCCTCACTAGGTTAGCAAGCCTATATGCATTACAAGCCTTACCTATGGCTTAACATTTGCCTGAAGATAAAAAAGAATGTGCAAGTGGGGAGTCTGTGTGTTACAGGATTAATCCACAAAGGTCATGTCTGCTACAAATG
>NW_017729022.1:180183243-180191801 GCF_001723915.1 Gavialis gangeticus | reverse complement strand
ACTAGGTTAGCAAGCCTATATGCAGACACTCTTTCCTCTATTCATCAGGTTGATGCCACCTCTTCCCTGCAGTTCATCTCCTGGAACACCACCGCACAGCTGAAGAAACCAAAGCTCTGCTGGCAACTCCATCTACAGAGCCACATATTGATCTCCAGGATGTGTCTGCTGTTAGCCAGGCTTTTGCCTTTAACTGGAAGGATTGACGAGAACACCACCTGGGTCTCCTGTCCCCTTCACTCTTGCACCCAGAGCCACATAGTCACTTTTGACCTGCTCAGGGTCATCTTTGACAGTATCACTAGTGCCCACATGGATGAGCAACATTGGATAGTAGCCAGAGGGAAGTTCAAATACCAATAAAGATAAACCTGGAGGAAGATGAAGAGGAACTGTCACAGAACTGCTCGTTTCCTCTTTAGCAGCTGAACATTGTTTTGATAGGGAAAAATTGCATTCAAGTTTTTTTAATTTTTTTTAAAAAGAGGGAAAATGAAGATATAAACTTCATTACTCACAATACAGGGTAAATTACAGCCATCTATTGTTTACGATAAATATCCCACTCATGGTGGAAATAAATCAATTTCCCTCTGTGGTCTGCTTTTTTCCCCTTGACTTATACTGTACTGCATTGATTGTAAGTGATAGGAGGTTGCAATTTGAGTAGCTTTATAATACGCACCTTGGCACAACACACAAACTGTTAAGCTTTTCACATTTTTTTCCCTACAAGAGAAGTCTATGGAGTGTTCTGAATTTCACAATGCAGAGAGCAATCTCCATGATAAATATCAAAGCATTATGATAGCAACTTTATAGTTACAATACAGATAGCATTTTTATTCTTAGCCCCCATTTCCAGGGGTTTAAACTACTGAAATTTCTTTCAGTTGTCATTAGCCCAAAGGTGGAGTTTCATTCATGGGGAGTTTGGCTTAATTTCTTCTGGATATATTGCCTGAATTGAGGCAAGGTTAATGCCTTAGAGAGGCAATGTTAATGCCTTACAGAATCTCTTAGAAATCCCAGTGCATGGGATCAGCCAGGCATATAGGTAGCCTTCTGAGCAGACCCACCATAGTGATGCAGGGTGGGGTGGTATAGGCACTGTGACAGTGGTCCTACCCCATTGGAGGTCAGGCTGAGTGCAGCAGTGGTGCCCTCAAGCATGGTAGGCTGCTCCAAGTGGGCTACTTCCATGAGGAATCAGTGCAACTGCATCTGCACGGTGCTTCTGATGGACCAGTGTGCACAGCTGAGTGACAGGGCCAGTTAGCCTGCCCTGAGTGCTATGGCTACGTGACTTCTAGATTAGGAGGCAGTATTCCTGGAACACCCTGCTGGAAGCGTCTTGAGGACATGGCCTGAGTCTTCTGGGTTTAAATCTGCTGTCCATGAAGGAACCAGTATGCTTCCACTGGTGTTCAAACCAGGCACCACAGCAGAGAGTTCAACATTGCTCACGTAATATGATTCTTTTTGTTTGTTGAATGCAAAAGCTCTGGACAATACATCAATGCTATGTATTACAAAGGGAAAAGAAAGGTCCACTTGCTCACCCCTCATACCCACCAAGAAGGCCTGGCCCAAGGGCAAACATCATTCTCCAGAGGCAACTCCCCCACTGGAAAGGGGAGAGGACTCTGCAACACAAAGACTAAACATAGTGCACACCAAGGGAAAGGCAAAACATGAAGATAAGGTACATGGGCTCTAGCACACAACTAAAGTAATACAGATCAAATATATGGGCTGCACAAGAGGCCATTCTTCTGGGTAGGCAAAGTTGGGGGAGGGGAGGGGATGGAATAGGAGCTGTTGATATTTTCATCCCCTGTATAAGGCATCAGTCATGGATAGTCTGGCCTAGTGATTAGGCCACTAGAGGATGGCCAGAGACAGGGACGGAGTCCAAAAACGAGACCAAATCAAAGTTCAGGAGCCAGATACCAGGTTATCAAAGGCAAAAGCAAGGGCAGTCTAAGTCCAGGAGCCAGAGACTGGATTACCAGATCCAAGGGAAAATCCAAAAGCCAGAGTTCTGGAACAGAGCAAGCTGGGCCAGGAAACAAGAGAGCACAGGATCAGAGACGCTTCTCAGAGCAGGCCTTCAGAGACCTCACAGGTAGGACTAAAAAGAGACTGCTGTCCTCAGCAACCAATCAGGAGGCCATACCTGTGGCCAGCTGGATCATTAGCTGGGGTAGGGCTGCCAGGCAGAACTCCAGACAGGTATAGCCAACTAGGCAATTAGCCCAGACTGATCTGCCTACTAGGGCCCCTGACATGTTGTTAACATGGTCCTGCAAGTGTATGGCTGTAGGGAAGGATATTACCAGCAGAGCAGGAACAGGGCAGAAATGGGCTTGGTGGATCTAGGAGTATGCAACCATTCGGCTCTTTCGGAGCCTGAAGGGGACAATTCCTTCTCTAAACCCCCACGTACACAGCTCAGCTGCTCAGGAAGCAGCTGGGGTTGGGATTAAATCCCAAATACATCCAGAAAGGGATTCCTGTGAAGCTACTCATCCTGGACACAGAAAGGTTTGCCCCTAAACTAGACTTGACTGAGCCTAGGATTTGAGAGTCTACCTGGTCTGACTGTTTATATAACTACTGAGCAGGGGTTAAAAAAAAAAAGAGTCCCTCAGTTGATTTAATCAGAAATCAGCAACCTATGGCCTGTGGGCCAGATTTGGCCCACAGAGCTGGCCCATGGACTTGGGGTCTTTGGCAGCATTTGGCAACAAGGGCCTTCAGTGGCAATTCAATAGGACAGGGCTTCACCTGCACGGTGGCAGCAAAGGGCAACAGTGGCCAAGTTGGAAGTGCCAATGGATTGTCACAAACCCACCCCAAAACCAGGAATGATTGAGAGTTCAGAGTGTCTCCTGCAGAGAAATTTTTCAGGAGTTTGACTGAACTACCCTCATGTTTGATCTCTTTCAAAAGCCAGTGATAAGCTGTATTTGTTTGCATTTATCACCCTACAGAACATGTTATCAGTATGCATGTAACTTTTCTATTTTTTGTGATAATTTAATCAAAAGGCTATAGCCAAATCCCTAGTTAATGGGTCTTTATGCACCAGAAGAACTGTGGAATGCAGGCCTAATGAATAGGGGAAAGGCCAAACCATTAGGTATCAATGGGCAATTGATTTAAAAAAGGACAAGACCAGTTGCCACTCCCAGACAGGGGACAGAAAGGGCTACTATTGAGAGGGGTACTGAAAATACTGGGGTATCAATCTGTCTGTAAGGAGAAACGTTAGCCTCTCAATAACAAGTACATTCCAGGGAGATGGGCTGTTAGCTGGGGAACACCTGTAAGGGGAAGGGGCGGGAGCAGGATGGGGAGGAAAGGTGGAGGGGTATATGATTGTGTGTGTGGGGGGGAGGGCAGTGATATGCCCATGTCCTGCCTCTGCCACTCACTCTTAAGCCACTGCCTCCAGCCGTACCAGTGCCTCTCACTCCCAACCCAGCGCTTTCTGGCCCCCCAGCCCTTTGAGTGCCCCTCACCCCTGACCTGCAGCCTCCAGCACCCCAGGCCTGCTGTCCATGCAACTTGCACGCGCACGCGCACACACACACACACACACATGCACACACACACACATTCTTACCTGGGAGCAGCTTGCCAGGGCCCGTGCACAGAGCAGTCAATCACCTTGCCCACTGCTCCCAGCCCCAAGCATCCAACCTGCTAGTGCCCAGGAAGAGCCAAAGCAATGCAAAAAACCAGACATTTCCTTGCATTTTAAAAACCCAGACACATGGTAACCCTAGATAGTACAGTTCAGATGCAGGGCCTAGCTTGAAAGTATTTAGGAGGCATGGGCGACTGGTGCCTCCTGAGTCTGGGGGGGGCACCAGCAGCCAATTGCCAATGGCAGGGGGGTCCCCCAGCAGCCGAAAGCCGACCCAGGAAGCGCCTGCGGCAAAACCAGAAGTGCCACCAGTGCTTCTCTCGGCACCTCCACTCCCTGGCCAGCAACAGCCAATATCAGAGGGGCACGTGCTCCCCTCCCCCCCCCCTCCATGCTCCCTCTGTGCATGGCCTATGTTAGGAGGTGTCTGTTAGGCAAAGGATGTCTCTGGATTTTCCCACACCTTGAGGGAATCCTGGTCCCCAGGTATCCGAGCTGCCTGGTCTCCAAAAATTCTGATAAGATTTTCCAAAATACTGTGCTGTAGTCAGGAGAGAGGTGAGAATCATAGAAAAGTAGGCCTGGAAGGGACTTCAGGAGGTCATCTATTTAGTTGGTCTAATAAAAGATATTACATCTACCCGAAGAACCTTGTCTGCCTTGAAAATTGAAACTAAGCATCACAGAGATGCTTAATGGGATCTTCTAAACTGACCACTGAGTCCCACTGGGTACAATGGTTTTCTTTAATCTTTACTTATCTATAGAGGAGCCTCTGGGAACACCGCAAGATTGGGCCCCTAATATAGTCCATGGCCTGTTGTAACCTATTTATAAAACTTCTAAAAAGGTTACATGACTATATTGTCTCAAATAGTATATAATTAGAAGGTATAATCCCTATTCCATGGTATCTTTGAGCTTTAACATATCTTGAATTAAAATTATCTTTATATATGTTGGGGGTTTTTTAAAGCATCTTATAAAAAAAAATTATTCATCACCCTGGCTCTTTGTTCCCGCATCCAAATTATTCCATTTGTTTTTGATTCTGTATTCTGCTTCCAAAGTGGTCCGGCATTTTTTGTACAATTCTTTTCTCCTATGGCAATGGTTCTCAATCTTTTTAGGCTTAAGGCATCTCTTCATAATTTCTCTGAACTTAGTAGCCTTCTTTGCAGATATGCAAGGTAAATATGCCCTCACCCCTTGTCTTTTCCTTAATGCATGAAGCTCACATGCACTCTAGTCCAGAATCACTCTTCTGGGCACTCCAGTTTTTGCAGGGTTCAGTTGAGACACTTCAAAGGGACCTGATTTTCCGGAAGTGCCATGCTTCTGCTTTCTGAAATGAGGGCCTGTCTGCAAGTAGGGCTAGTTCTGCCTGGCTTCACTGTTTTTTTTAAACAATTGGTGATAAAGTGAAGACTCCATTGCCGCCCTGGATGACAGGCTTTTTGTCTCCCGCCAATACCAACCCCACCCCAGTTTTTAGCTGTATTTCCAAAATTAGATAACAAGGAGCTTCAGGCAGGGGGAGTGGATAAGTTAGGCAGTCTTCTGGGGCTGTCTTCTATCCTAGGTGCTCCTGCCCCTTTGGAGACATCAGACCCTTCATAGGCTTTGATTAGATTAACAGGGAACCTGATTTTCTCTGATAAAAAAAATCCCCAATTTTTGGTTTAAAAAAAGTAACTGAAAATTCAGATTTTCTGTGATTAATATGGAACACCACTATATATACAGCTATAACCCAAAAGTAACCCAAAATCCACAGTTTTCCGTAAATAAAATGAAACGCCACTTATATATAAATGTATATCTAAGTGATGTTTCATTTTAATAATGGAAAAATGGGGATTTTGGGTTACTTTTTTAAACCAAAAATTGAGGATTTTTTTTTTTATCAGATAACACCAGGGTCCCTGCTGATTAATGAAAGGGAAGTCTGCCTTTCAGTGGAATCCCACTGCTGCTATCTGCCAAAGTCCCTGTGCCTGGTGCTTCTCAGAGCAGCATCATTAGGAGCTTATACCATTTCCCACTAGCTGCACCCCAGTTTCTCCCTGCTGTCCCACTGCTTGTCTCAAGGAATAGAGTATGTTTTACCACTCCTCTGCAGAAACCTGCCTCTCCTGCACCAGCTCCTGCTCTGCTGTGAGTCCTGATCCCCAAGGCCAGCTGGCCCCAGGTACCAGCTGCAGGGGAGAGCCCAAGCTGCTGTTTCCCAGAACTGGTATGACCCACTCCTTCTGCTAAACCAGGCATGTTTGGAGGGGTGGGGTAGGTGTGAGGGTCATGCTGTCCAGAGAGTCATACTGCCCAGTCTGTCCCTGCCATTTGCTGCATGGTCCAGGAATAGAGTGCAGGCATAGGGGAGCATGGGCTTTGCTTTGCCAGGCACAATCTTCCTGGTCCAGCCCCCACCACACTCCTCCTGGAAACAAGCATGTGGGACAGTCCACCTGCCCTGCAAGCCATAGGTCTGAGCACCTTAGTTAAGAACCACTAGTCTATGTAACAAATCCATTGGCAGTTCTGTTGCCTTACTGATTGCCTGTAATAAAGTGTGATCTCTGCATGGGATGTTCTGGGTGTGCCTCTTCTACAGAGGGGAACAGGAGGGCCATAAATTTTGGATGACCCAGTGGGAGCTGGGAAAGGCTCCCTGTTATAGCTGTGGAGTCTGGAGTAAGGGCAGGCTGAGCTGAAGTGTGCAGAGGGGAGGAGTCATCCTGTGGTAAAACATAGTCTGTTCCTTGAGACAAGCAGTGGGACAGCAGGGAGAAACTTGGGGCTCCAGAGGTACCCCATAGTTGGGTTTATGACACTCTCTTCAGACCCAAAAGCATTGTTCATTTAAGGTTGTGCCCCTCACAGCACTATCGTTTTGACCTGCTGAATGTGTGTGCCAGGAGGATACGATTGCATCAAATTTAGCCCACAATGTACATGCTATAAGCTTGTACAAAGCCTAAGATCAATATGGACATTTCAACAATACTTTACATTTCACTGGAAAGGACATTATGAAACTAAATAAATCTTCCTCTGGGATATTTGCAACCCAAACACTGTAGCATTGTATGGAGCATGAGCAGGTAAAAGTGAAACTGGCCCCCGAATGACACAGAAAGAAATAAAACTGCGTAGTCTTTTTCCAGGCCAAAGACATACAAAAAGGAATCAGAATTAGCAGAGTAACAATTTGGCCAGGTGCCTGGGGCATCTGCCACACACAGGGATTGTGGCAACTTTGGATTGCCACTTTTGCTGCAATTGCAATCGTGTGGCTGCGGCAAAAGTTATTTTTTTCTCTCTCTGCTCCTTTGGCCACCAGAGCAGTTACCCCTTTTGCCCTGCTCTAGTTATGTCACTGATCAGAATAGTCAGAGAGAAGCAATTCAGACATCTAAAAGCCTTCATTTTAAGCACTAATATTTTTATTTAATCCTTTATATTATTGGTAGTGTCCAGTCAAGGATCAGAGTCCCTGTTGTGTTAGGTGCTATATGGACGAGAAACAACAACAGCTTCTGTCTCAGAGAGGTCACAGTGGCAGACAGATAGGCTAAGCAGACAAACAACACAGTGGTGGTTGGGAGGAGGAGGAGAAAGATACTAGTCCTCTAATTCAAGAGTTGTCAACCACAGGTACGTGATAGGCTACTTCCAACCTCATTGAAAAAGGTTGAAAACTCCTTGCTCTAGTTCAACAGAGTAGGGCCCCTGCAAGACACAAATGGTAATCTTGTGGCTACGCCAGATGAGAAAGCTGATATGTTTTACAGTTTCTTTGCCTCTGTTTTCTTGAACAGGGACTGAGATATCCCACCTACCAGAGGTAGGGACAGTCTTGAGGATAGCTCTGTCAGGCCTTCAGTCAGTACAGATGTAGTTAGGGATCTTCTGGAAGGGCTAGACATTTTTAAATCTGTAGATCCGGATGCCCTCCACTCAAGGGTGTTGAGGGAGCTGGCAGGGGTCATCACGGAGCCCTTGGCCCAGCTGTATGAGCATTTGTGGTCATCTGGCCAGGTGCCAGGGGATTGGAAACTGGCTAATGTGGTCCCAATTTTCAAGAAAGGGAAGAAGAAGGACCCAAGTAACTATAGGCCCGTATGCCTCACCTTGGTGCTCAGGAAGATCTTGGAGAGAATCTTCAAGGAGCACATCTGTGGGGGGCCTGCAGGGGAGATCATGCTCAGGGGCAATCGGCATGGGTTCATTAAAGGCAGGTCCTGCCTAACCAACCTGATTGCCTTTTATGACCAAGTAATTAAATCCTTGGATGATGGTGTCACCGTGGATGTAGTCTTTCTGGACTCTAAGAAGGTCTTTGACACTGTCTCTCACCCCATCCTCATCAATAAATTAAGCGACTGTGGCATTGATGCCTGCACAGCTGGATGGATAAAAAATTGGCTGATGGGGTGCACCCAGAGAGTAGTGGTGGATGGGTTATACTCAAACTGGTGAGATGTAAGCAGTGGGGTCCCCCAGGGCTCGGTCCTTGGGCCCACACTGATTAACATCTTCATCAGCAACTTGGATGAGGGGGTGGAAAGCACGTTGTCCAAGTTTGCTGATAGCACTAAGATGTGGGGCAAGGTGGACACACTTGAAGGGAGAGAGAGGCTGCAACTAGATTTAGTCAGACTACAAAAGTGGGCAGATGAGAATAGGATGGGGTTCAACGTAGACAAATGCAGGGTGCTGCACCTTGGGAGAAGGAATTCATGGCATATACACAGGCTGGGGAATTCCCCTCTTGAAAGCACAGAGATGGAAAGGGATCTTGGAGTCATTATTGACTCCAAGATGAACATGAGCTGCCAATGCCAGACCACAGCCAGCAAGGCCAGCCTTACCTTGTCATGCATCCAAAGGTGCATCTCAAGCC
>NW_017729022.1:180170953-180183076 GCF_001723915.1 Gavialis gangeticus | reverse complement strand
TTGTGAACCCAGCATTCATTCCTGCCTGTGGCAGGGGGTCAGGATATATGACCTGTCCAGGTCCCTCCTGACCCTAGCTACTATGAAACTATGAAACAGGTACAACACATTTATTTTGACAAGAGCACACATGAATCAATCTAGAAGAGGCAATTTCAACTGACAAGCCTATCTAGTAATAAAGATGGTGCATATGCCTAAGAGGCCCAAACTTGCTGAGGTCACCTGACCCCCAGTTATCTTTCCTGCTTGGTGCAGGGGGCTGGACACGATGATCTTCCAAGGTCCCTTCTGGCCTAACAATCTATGAATCTATGAAACTTGGGTTGAGTTATTTCACTAGTTTCCTACACAGTCTCAGCTGTAAGTGCTGCTCTTGAGTAACTTTTTTATTACTGTGTGTCCCATACACACCACAAAAAAAATTGATGCATTGCCAAACAAGAAAGCTTTAGCTCCACACTTTCAGGAGTCTACTCCATGCCAAACTATACTGTTTACATGTGCAAAATCTGGCATTCAAACAGCTGCATATGCACTTACCAGTCAGGGCATGCAAACATGCTGATATACTTAGGGGCAGATCCAGTGTGGGGAGGTGCACTGGTGCAACTGAACCCTGTCTCCCTCCTCCCAGCTTTGATTTCTACTCCACCCAAAGTTTAGAACCAACTGCCTGGCAGTGGCAGCAGCATTTCCAGTCATGCAGCAGTGAAGGAGTCACTTAATTTCATGGCTCATTGTAATCTACCTGATTCTTCCTAAATTTTTCATTCCACAGGTGTTAATGATCCTCTTGTTTTTAATGGTCTTGATGTTCTACCAATCAAGCTATCCTTTCTTCTGCAGTTCTGCTTTCTGTTAGCTGCTCCTGGTAATGTAGCTCCTATTTCACAGCCCTGCAGTCTGTTTTAACTCTCAGTAAAAACATCAACTAACATGTGGAAATAACTTTCAGTAAAGAACTGGATGTACTGTTAAGATGCTCAAGAAGACTAGATTTTGTTTTATGAATGCGAAAGATGTACATTTAATTCTAACATTTACAGAACTAAAGAAATAATGTCTTCTGATTATTTTCCCCAGTATTTTGGGGGTTTTATTAATACAAAATATAGCCAATTTCAGTATTTACTAAAATATAAGACAAGGTTTTCTCCCCCCAAATAGCATGGAGAAAAAAGCCCTCATCTTATAATCACATACAAGAAAATCTTACTAATTACATTGTCCATCATTAAACTGCTGCCAAAAGCAGCATATGCTCAGCAATGGAAACCAGCTATGAAATAAATTAAATGCAGCCAACACTGAGCATGACTATAAAACACATAGCCTATATTGGGCTAGCATGCTGAGGGGAACCTACCATAAGAATAGGCTAGTGTAGTGCATCAAAATAAGACTTATGGCAGTAGCCATTAAGTACAGTCCCCCTGACCACTGACTCTTTTCCAAGTCATGGTGAACCATGACATTGCATTAAATTCACCCAGAATCCCTCTGTCACCCCTTCTCTTAGCCTGGCACATATGGCCCTGCCCTCCATAAGGTTGCCCTGTGCCTCACCTCCATATACATTTTTGGAAGATCCCAGGACTTGTGACAAGAATACCCGGTCCCAGTCGTGAGTGGGGACTAATTAGCACATGGATCCTTTGTGAGGGATATTTGAAATACACACACATACTGAGCAGTGCTGAGCTGTGATGTCACTGTAGCTTGAAATGTTGTTGACACTGGTGGGGCCCAGACGAAAAAGCTCTATGTAAATGTAGTCTTTGGCTTTGGATTAAAATCATGAATAGCTTGTACTACATATGCATCTGTTCTTATCAGTTCACAGTACACTGGGTAGAAGACCCTCAGAGCCCTGTGTGGTGGGACAGTAGGGGGCGCTACTATGCTGAGCCACCCACCTCACTGTGCCCGACCAAAACCACACTTTGAGTGTCTCCCCTGCGGTGCCTATGTCCAACCAACCCCCTTCCAGAAGCACACCCACATGCCTGGGGTAATCGCTGCCACCACCTGAGCCCTGGTCTCTGTTAGGGCCCTGTGCAGCCTGGGGTACATAGACCCTGTAGACCTTGAGGGTACTTTGCCCACTGGTAGTATTTCTTGTTGCTCCTTAGCCTGGAGCCACCCAAGATGTTTTCAGGTGGGACAGAATCAGATAATAATCGCTGAGCTCTGCTAGGCATGAAAAGGCCTGTCCCTCCTTTCTAGCATTTAGAGATAGGTGTGCTTTAACAGATAGTTTTTATTAATCAGAGAGAGGGAGAACGGAGAAAAAGTACAAGATAGAAGAGTATTAAAAAAAAAATACCTTGAACAAAACAGAATGGGCTTGTTGGCCCTTTTAACAAATGCTAAAGATACATAACCCTATTTTACTAGCTAAAATTCAGGTAAGCCACTTACAAATACATCCAGAGGATTCCGGAGGCCCATGCTTCTGTGTGTGTTTCCAAAATGCCTGCTGGAGGAAGCTCACCCAGACCAGGTGACCTGACCCTTAAATAAGTTTTCAACCTCATCACCTGGCTCCAACCAGAAACAGGCATTATTTGAACCCTGCTGATGAAGACCAATCCTTTTAAAAAGTGGTCAGCAACCCCCAGTGGAATGACCAGAGCCACCAAAGTGGTTCCACAGGTTACTTGGTGGGAAACTTAAGACAAAGGGTCTGGACCCAATAAGAGGGGGTTGGGAGGTGGTCCAGAGGAAGCAACATATACAGCACAAACAAGATACACAGCAAAATCCAGAAACATTTGACCACACACAACCCCAACCCCCTGGGACAGAGGGAGATTTCTTCACACCATGTACTTGAACTACATGAAGTGGTGGGTGAACATCAAAGAGAGGACCAAGGCCTTCTTCCAGAAGGCTAGCAGGTAGTAAGCCCAATTCCAGAAGGGGTGGCACAAGCACCTGAACCATAAGCTACAGGACCTAAATAGACTAGCAGTGGTGGGATGGGACATGAGGGAGGATATCTAGGAGATGAAAGTCTAGTTCAGAACCTAGTACATGGAACAAGCCAGGAAAAAAATCTTCCGGGCCCAGGACCTCTGGGCGGAGGAGGGGAGAAGTGATCTGCTTACTTCAGCAGGTTAAAGAAGACCAAGAGGAAAGCCATGACCAACCTGAGAGATTGAGTGTGCATGGAGTGCTGGTTGAAGGAGGGTATGCTGGAGACAAAGGCTACCTTCTACCAGGAGCTCTACACCACATGCCCAGATGACCTGCAGTGCCTGCAGGGGCTGAACTAGGCTCTCGACATTGGTGATGTGTAAGGGGTGTACGCAGGTGCATGTGCATTCCAGTTTCACCACTGGTGGTTCTGGGCTCAGTGCTCGGCTGCTGGGGGACCACCCCCCCACATCAGCAATCTGGTGCTCCCCCCCCTCCAACTCAGAAGGCACCAGTCACCCATGGTCCTCAGGGAAAACAAGCAGCAGAAGCTGGAGGAGTGGACACTGGAAGAGACCAAAAGGACCCTCCACAGCTTCAAGAACCTGAAGAAGGCCTATGACTGAGTATCCCACTCGTTCCTCTTCCAGACGCTGAGGAAGATGGGTGTCCCCCTGACATCCATTGCCTAGATAAGGACTCTGTACACAGACGTGAGCAACCAGGTGCTGGTCAATGTGTTCCTAAGCATGCCGATCGTGGTAGAGTTAGGGTCCAGCAGGGATGCCCACTCTCCCCAATGCTCTTCATTTGCACGATGGAGCACCTAGCCCAGTAGATCAGGTGGGACCCAGGGATCAGTGGCAGCAGGAAAGAGACCAGGGTCCTGGCCTACATGGATTACCTCAATGTCCTGTGCAGCGACAAGTAGTCAGTTGAGGGAGTACTGAAGCACATACAGGTCCAAGAAGTAGCAGCAGGGGCCAAGCTCAACATGAGTAAGAGCTGGGAGAACTTGGGGACTTGTCAACCCTGGGGGTCTCCATCCCCTGTAAGGGGGCCAGATCCTCAGGGTAGAGTTCAACCCCAAGTTGAGCAGATGGAAGGCATAGGTAAAGACAGAAGCCAAAGTGAAACAGAGGTTGGGACTGTGGCACACATGCTGCCTCTCTATGGTGGGGGGTGCATGGCACTCATGAAGGTGGTGTTGCTACCAGTGCTCCTGTACACTGCACTGGTCCTGCCCCCACTGAAGTATATTGCCCACAGAATCCAAAGGGCCATGTGCATCTTCTTCTGGGGATCCAGATGGGAGAAAGTGGCAAGGAAGACTCTATACAAGATCAAGCCGGCCAGGGGCAGGGGAATGCCAGACATCCTCCTGTTCCTTGGGGCCAAGTACACAAGCCAGATCTGCAAGCTGGTGACTGGAGCAGAGACAAAAATGATCAGCTTCATCAGATATTGCACAGGGCACCTGCATAGATAGTGGTGGGGATACACACTGCCCAACAGGACACCATGGACCATGGAGCAGCTGTGGTTCTACAAGGTTCTAGACGAGTTCTGGAATAAATACAACTTGCTCAAAGAAGGCCCTGTGACCATGATCAAACACCAAAAAATGCAGGAGGTGGTCAGAGCCACAGACAAACTGTTGACTTTGGAACTGCTCCCCAGCGATGGCTGCCAGGCTGTGTGGGAGCAAATCTTCCACAAGGGTCTATGGAAAGACCACAGGGACTTGAACTGGCAAGCAGCCCACCAGGCACTCCCTGTGTGGGCTCTGAGGCCTACAGAGGGGCAGAGAAGCCAGCCCAACTGCCCCATAGAAATTTCCCAAAGCAAAACAGAGACCATCGACCACCTCCCGTGGTTCTGCCCGTACACTAAAGAGGTGTGGAGGAAGGTAAACTGGCTCCAGTGGTGACAGAAGTTAGGATTATGACCAAAGAGGCAGTGCTGTATGGGCAACTGACCAAACAGCAGGGGTCCCCATCAGCCCACTTCAAACAGTTCATCTCCTGCATCAGGAGTGCCCTGTGGGAGACCAGGAACCTCCTGATGTACCAGCACATAAAGTTATCAGTCAAGGACTGTATTAAAATAGAACTGAGTGAGCTGCAGACCTACTACCAGAAAATGGTAAGAGAGGATGGTGAGGAGTGGCAGAGGTGCCACTGGCACAGACTGTTCAAGGATCCCCCCTGGGGAAGAGAGCAGTGACAATGAGCAAGAGAGGGCAGCAAAGAAGAAAGCAGAGCAAGCAGCGACAATGACAATGATAATAAAGACAAAAACATCAATGACAGCAACAGTGAAATGGACTAAAAACTAGAGAATAAAGACTTAAGGAAAGGAACAGAGGAACAGTGTAATTGCAACAGTGAAGGAAATGCAGACAGGTGCATGACTTCATGAGAGTGTGGATACAAGTTTTGTAACAGGTGCTCAGGAGCATGGGTGAGGGGGTGCATGGGTGCATATATTGTAATGGGTATGTGATTCTGTAATCGTATGTGTTTGAAGACTGGTAGGGTTGTAGTGTATATCTACCTACCTATCTAGAAAAATATTTTTGCAAAAAGAAAAAAATCTGTTCCTATTAGTTTGTATACAAAACCTTGAAACACCCCCATGCCTGTGTGTTTGTGTGGGGAGGGGGAAGAGTAAAGATCCCAAAATCAAGAGTCACTGGACCCCAGGTTGGGAGGCCGCAAGACAATATGGAGATGAGAAGAGGCTTCTCAGCGAGATTCCAGAACATTTGCACCCAGGAAAGTTACTGATGGAGATAGAAGATTTCTTAGTCTAGATCATACAGGACCTGTGGAAAGGAAATCTTACAAATCTGTGCTGTGTAATTTGCATGCTGGGTAGGGCACAGTGGAAACTGGGCTTCAGCGATTCAAAGAGCAGATCAGATTCCCGGCAAAAGCTTCAGATGGCTGAGGGAAATCCCCAGCTGCAGGCTTTTCAATTTGCCAGGGGAGACTCAAGGAAAGAGAGACTGATTACAATCCAGATGTACTCTAGTCAAATAAAAGAAAAGGACATAAGTTTTTGGCTTAAGAGACGCTGTGAGAATGTAGGAAAAGTGAAGGAAGTCCAACACAAGTGGACTGGAGCCTAGAAAGCCAAGGCAATGCTGAAAAGCATACCTGGGAATCCAAGTGAGGTATAGCACCTCTCCCTAATGAACTCTCTGGGCTCCCACAGAGGCCCTATCTTCTACTAGAGGCAGCCTAAGCTCTGCTGCAAATGTGGTAAGCAGGGACATTTGGTGGCATGATTCATAGATTCATAGATTCATAGATTAAGGGTCGGAAGGGACCTAGTAGATCTTCTAGCCCGACCCCCCGCCAGGGCGGGAGAACAACAAAAAACCCCAAAAAGAGAAATGGGACTCAAACGAGTCCAGCCAGGTAGGCATCCAGCCTCTTCTTAAAGACCCCCAGGGTAGGGGCCAGCACCACTTCCCTTGGAAGTTGGTTCCAGCTCCTAGCCGCCCTAACCGTGAAGTAGTTTTTGCGGATGTCCAATCTATACCTCCTCTCCATCAGCTTGTGCCCATTACTCCTTGTTATGCCAGCGGGCGCTAGGGGAAACAGCGTCTCCCCCAAACCCCTCTGGTCCCCCCTAGTGAGTCTATAGACAGTCACCAGGTCCCCCCTTAGCCTTCTCTTGTGGAGGCTGAATAGGTTCAGGTCCCGCAGTCTCTCACTGTAGAGTCTGCCCTGTTGTCCCTGGATCATGCGGGTGGCCCTCCTCTGGACCCTCTCCATATTGTCCACATCCCTCTTGAAATGGGGCGCACAGAACTGGACACAATACTCCAGCTGTGGCCTGACCAGCGTCGCATAGAGGGGGAGGATCACCTCCTTGGCTCTACTCGAGATGCACCTGTGGATGCACGACAAGGTCCGGTTAGCCCTGCCAACCATGACCTCGCATTGTCGGCCCATGTTCATCTTGGAGTCAATAATGACTCCAAGATCCCTTTCTGCCTCCGTGCTCTCGAGTAAGGAGTTCCCCATTGTGTAAGTGTGCTGCTGGTTCCTACTGCCCAAGTGCAGCACCCTGCACTTGTCCGTGTTAAAACGCATCCTGTTCCTGTTAGCCCACCCCTGTAACCTATCCAGATCCCTCTGCAATCTCTCACTCCCTGCTAGCGTGCTCACCTCCCCCCAGATTTTGGTGTCATCAGCGAATTTAAACAGGTTACTTTCCACCCCATCATCCAGATCGCTGATGAAGAAATAAAATCTGTACCATGAGCAAAAGAGAAGATCATGTAAGCATTGGCACTGGCACTGCAATCTGTGCGAGAAAGAGGGTACGTCTTTAAAGACTGCCCTGACTCCTTCACAAACAAAGGGAAAAACAAAGAAGAGATGACCACAGAATCTCCAGCGGCCACAACCCCCTGGCCCTGGCCCCAGCCCTGGTTCCTCCAGTAGCAACATAAAAGAGGACAGAGAAGGACAGGAAATGGAAGAAAGCAGAAGGACGGGACCCCCCCTGGAAAGGAGAACCTGGCCTCCTCCCAGGACAGCATGTGCTCCTTAAAGCAGATGGTTGAGGAACTTGCAAAAATGGGTATGGAGGGAAAGGGAGGAGCTAGGACCCCAGAAAGAGGACCCAAAGGAAACCCCAGAAGCTGCAGAAAACTCCAGCTCAGAAATGGAGACCCAGGAGGGAACCCAGAGACAGACCAGGGCAGCCGGGAAACCCCAAATTGCACAAGAGGCCTGAAGCCCACCCCCCAATAACAACACCATCCAGATAAGGGAGCCAGTTTCCCTGAAGCACCTTCACAAGCTGGTGAAAAATTTGAACCTGAACAGAGACCATAAAAAGATAAGGAAATGAGAAAGGGAGGACTAAAACTGCCCCCTCAATTTGCAACTTTTATCATGGGGATCCTAGCCTCAGTCACTAAATGAGGGGAGCCTACTAAAAAAAGAGAAATGGGACACCTTACAGCAGTGCCTAGACCAACTGCAAGCAAATATCATCTGCCTCCAGGAAAGTGGCTTGTCCAGCTCCCAAACTATGCTTTGTTTGAAAAATGCTGGCCGCACAGCCTCTCTATATGGTCTAGATCAAATGACAATAGGGCAGCAGGGGTGGCTATATTGCTGAAAGGAGGCAAAGTGAGACCTCTACAGCATAGGGAGATTATTGCAGGCAGGTTGCTACAAGCTACCTTTGAAACAGGGGGTGGAAATTTGACCTCCTAAATGTTTATGCCCTGGCCAACAAAGAAAATGCCTAGTGTGCCTTCCTAGAGAACATGGCTGTGGCAATGTACAATAGCCAACCAATGGTAATCTCAGGAGACTTCAACTGCATCACCAAAGAGGGAAACAGAATAAGTCAAGGACAAAAGATGGGCCTATCCTTCAGGCTGCTGAATCCGCTTGTCTGCGACCACAGCCTGGTGGATGTGGGAGCCCAAGAGCATAGGGGAAACTTTACCTCGGTGGACCCTGCGGGGCAGATGAAGTCACACATAGACTTTGTCCTCCTCCTCAAGGGATGGACAGTAGTGAAAGCAGAATCCATGCCTCTCTCCACACTTCTTGGACCACTGCCTCCTGACAGTGAAGGCAGAGATGGGGGGCAGCCGAAAAAAGGCAGAGGAATGTGGAAGCTGAATGTGAGGCACCTGGACAACAAAAAGATCCTGCGGGAGTTCAGACAGCTATGCAGGGTGGAGGACCCTCAGAGTCAGGTACTGCAACCACAAAGAGTGGTGGACCATAAAAGAAAGAGATCTCTCAAAAGAGAGAGCAGGAGCCTTCTTCCAACAAGCTGGCAGGAGATAAGTCAGGATCCAGAGAAGGCAGCATGAGCACCTAAGCTGCAAATTACAGAGCCTGCAGAAGTAGGCAACTTTGGGTTGGGATGTTAGGGAGACTATATGGAAAGTAAAAGCTCAGATTGGGGCCTCGTACAGGGAACAAGATAGAAAGAAGATCTTCCTAGCCAGGGTCCCTGGGTGGAGGAGGGGGAGGTCTGCTTGCTTTGGCAGTTTGAAGAAAACCAGGAGGGAAGCCATGACCATCTTGGTGGACAGAGCCAGGGTGAGCCAGCAGTCAATGAACAGATATTGGAGATGGCATCAACCCTCTACCAAGAGCTGTACAGGCATGCTAACAGGGCCTGGGGGGGCATGCAGAACTGCCTGCAGTAGTTCACCTGGGCCTTCAGGGGAGATGAGGGCCAGGAGCTGCTGGAGGAGTAGATTTGGAGAAGACCACCAAGACTCTCCACAGCTTTAAGAACACTAAGACTTCTGGGGCAGACGGCCTGCCCAAGGAGTTCTACATCACCTTCTGGGACCAGGTGGGCACAGATCTGCTGGAGATGTATAGGGAGCAGCTGCAGGGTGGATCAGAGCCTCATAACCTTTCTGTATAAGAAGGGGATAAGGGAGGACTTGAAGAACTGGAGACCCATAACACTCCTGAACTTTGACTATAAACTAATGGCCAAGTCTTGGCCGAGCGCTTTAAGTCTATTATAGGTGAAGCAGACCAATCATGTGTCCTGCCAGGGCAGCACACCCATGGAATCCTGCTGTAACTGCAAGATGCCCTGTGGTACCAACGAGAGAAGGGGCTGCATGTCACCATGCTGAACCACAACCTGGAGAAAGCCTTCAACTGGGTATCCCACTATCCATGTTTAAGACACTGAAGAAGATGGGGGGCCCTTCCAACCTTCATCGCATGGATAAAAGCATTGTACACTGTGAGCAGCAGGATGCTGGTGAACAAATTTCTGACCACCCTGAGCACGGTAGAGTCAGGCATCTGGCAGGGATGCCCTCTCTCCCTGATCCTTTTCATCCTGTGGTGAAACCACTCACCCAGCAGCTCAGGTGAGACCCTAGAATGCATGGAGTGGAAATCCCCAGGGCCAGCAGGGCAGAGAGGAGAATTCTGGCCTGTATGGACAACCTCAATGTCCTATGCAGGGACAACAGGTCGGTGGAAAGAGTGCTGCAGCATACCCAGGTTTACAGGGGCGAAGCTCAATGTGGGCAAGAGCACCTGGCTAGCACTGGGCAAGCTCAGGGACTTGTCTGCCCTGGGAGTCTCCATACTCCATGAGAGGGTCAAGATCCTTGGGGTGAAGTTCAACCCAGAGCTAAAAGGCCAGAAAGTATGACAGAAGACCAAAGCCATGGTCAAACAGAGACTGGTACTATGGAACACATGCCACCTGTGCATAGGAGGATACATGGTGCTCATTAGGACAGTGTTGCTGCCAGTGCTTCTGTACACTGCACTGATCTTCCCTTCCATCATCAGAACAAATCATCCATAGAGTCCAGGGGGACATGTGCATCTTCTTCTGGGGCTGCAGATGGGAGAAGTTTGTGAGAACTATACTGTACAAGATGAAACAGACCAGGGACAAGGCATGCTGGATATCCTGCTCTTCCTCTGGGCCAAGTACACAAGCCAGATCTGCAAACGGGCAGCCAAAGCAGAATCCAAAACAGCCAACTTCATGAGATACTTTGCAAGGCACCTGCTGTGATAATGGGAAGTGTACATGCTGCCCAACGCATGCCTCTAGACCTTGAAGCCACTGTGGTTCTACAGTGTCTTGGAGCACTTCCAGAATAAGTACAAGTTATGCAACAAGAACCCAGCAACCCTGAAAAATCACCATAAAAGGAAGGAGGTGGTTAGGGCAAGGGACAGACTATTACCCATGGATGTACTAGGTGGTGACAGCTGCAAGGCTGTGTGGCAACATATTTTCCACAAGGACCTGCAGAAGGAACACAGATACTTGAACTGGCACGTAGCCCACCGAGCACTCCCCATGCAGGTACTGAGATACAGAGAGGATTAGAAAGCATTGGCAATGCATAGGGGGTGCACGCAGGTGCACATGCACCCTCTGAGCTTGGCGGTGCACCCCTTGCAAAAAGCGCTGCCAATGCTGCTGGGTCCCTGTTTGTCACCCTCCCCTCACCACCCCCACTGCCAACACTGCCAGCAGCATCTGCAAGTGGTTGCCAACCACTGGTCAGCGCTTGCCATCCCCTCTCCCCACCCCTGCCAACAGTGGTGCAACCACCTGTGGGGGCTTGTCGCTCACTGCTGCCACACTCCCACTGCTGACACTGCTGCCGCTGCCTGCAGGAGCTTGCTATGCCCTGCCAGCCTCCAGGGGCATGCAGCTTTCATGTTAGAAAGGCCCATTGAACTGCCCCAGGCAAAACTTCCAGTGGAAGGAAGTGACAGTCTGCCACCTCTGGAACTGCTCACTCACCAGGAAGGTGTGGAAGAGAGCAGTCATACTCCTCATGATACTGCAAGACCCAGACCAGAGAGGTGGTGCTATTCAGCCAGGGTCTCCCCCACGAAGTGGGAAGGGGTGGGGAAAGCCCCCAGCAGGGCACCTCTGTGCCTCTCTCTCCATGCCCAGAGCCAGTCCCCCTAAGCCATGCCCCCTCATCGGTCTGGGCCAACTGAGGAGAGCATGTGGGGGAAAACCCGCCCCTCCACCTGGCACTGGACCTCCAGCTAGGGTGTCCCCAGTATTGGGGGAAAGGGGGGAGGGGAAGCCCCAATGAAGCATTTCTTCTCCCCCTTGCACCCAGACCCAGGAGCTGGGATGATCACCTGGCCATGCCCCCTCCTTGGCCAGTGGTCAGCTGAGGAGGTAGTGGGGGTGAATGGCCCCCCTGCCAGGCTTTGAAGCCCCAGCTGAGCTGTGCTAGGTGCAGCAGAGGAGACCTTAGTGGGGGTCGTTTTGCTCCCCACTCCCTCAGCCAGCTTGCTGGCAGAGCAGGGGGCATGGTCAGGTAACTGACCCAGCTCCCAGCTGGGGTGGTGGAATAAAACCCTCACTGCGAGCTTTCCCACAGCTGAGAGCTGGGCTGATCACTCAGCCATGCCTCCTGCTTGGCTGGCAGGCCAGCTGAGGAGCGGCGGGGGGGGAAATGGCCCACCCACCTGGCTTTGGACTCCCAGTGAGGCTGTGCCTGGCACAGGGAGTGGGAAGCCGACAGTGGGGGCCATTCCCCCCCACCATCCTCAGCTGGCCCACTGGCTGGGGAGAGGGCATGGCTGGGTGATTGGCTCCTGGCTCCTGGCTCCGGTGAGGGAGTAAAGCCGCCCCTGTGGGCTTCCCCACAGCCTGGACCTAGGCCAATCACCCGGCAATATTTAC
>NW_017729022.1:180154155-180165953 GCF_001723915.1 Gavialis gangeticus | reverse complement strand
GCATGGCTGGGTGATTGGCTCCTGGCTCCTGGCTCCGGTGAGGGAGTAAAGCCGCCCCTGTGGGCTTCCCCACAGCCTGGACCTAGGCCAATCACCCGGCAATATTTACTCCCTGGCGGGCAGGCTGGCTGAGAAGGGAGTGGGGAGGAAAAACAGCAACTTCCTCCCCCTCTCTCTCGCACCCCCATTTAAGACCCCCTGTTGGCTGCACCTGGCATGGGGGGCAGGGGTGGAGCCCACAGTGGGGGCTTTACTCCTCACACCCAAACTAGGAGCTGGGGCGATTCCCCGGCCATACCCCCTCCCTGGCCAGTGGACCAGCTGAGGAGGGAGCATGGGGAGGAAACTCCCCCCTCCTGCTGTGCCCAGCAGAGGGGGAAGCCCACCATGAGGCTTTACTCCCCTCCCCCAGCTGGGAGCTGGGTCAGTTTCCCAGCAAGGGGGTGGGACGGGGTCTGCTCTGTTGGAGCAGAGAGCACAGCCCAGGGCTGCACAGCATCCTGGATGGCTGAAGGACTCTGATTTAACTTCAGCCAGGAGGGGACCTGGGACAGAAGTCCCATAAGCTGGTTTGACCTAAATCAGTTAAGTCTGATACTACATTCAAACAGGCTTATCTTCAACCAGTTTTGGTCATTTTGAAACTGGTTTATGTGCACTGAACTTCTGTTACTGGTTTAAACCCGGTTCCTGAGCACTTAAACTGGTTTATGTGTAATTTCTGTCCCTAGCCGTACAGACACACAAACCTCCCAGTCGAGGACTGTGTCAGAATGGGAGGGAGCGAGCTGCAGATGGACCACAGGAATACAAAAGAAGACAATGAGGAGAAGACAATGGAGGACACATGGAAGAGAAAAGACTGGCACAGACTGTTCAGAAACAAGTCTCCCAGAGCAGATGGTGAGAATGAGGAAGCAGAAAATGATAGTGACAAAGAGGGGGTGAGTGAAGAGGATGATGGGGAGGAAGAGGATGACAAAGATCACATGGACTAAGGACTGGGGAAGGAAACAGAGAGACTATGAGGGAACAGAGGGTGGGAGGGGGAGGGGAGGGTAAAGAGAATGGAGACAGTTTCACGTGATTGTAATGGTTCAAGAAGATGGCAATGAGCATGCAGGCACATGGGCACATGGGAGCACGGGTGCGAAGTTATTGTAACAGGGACAATGATGGTGTAACTGTAGATGTGTGTTTCAGATTGTCAAGTGAATCCTATTGGTCAAGAGACAGGTCTGTAGCAGTATATATATATAAAAAAAAATAGTTTGTACTATATATAGGTAGGTGCCGAAGCACTGTTCAAAATCATGTTTATGGAGCTCCTCTTCTAAAACTTGCAACAGTTCTAGAAAAAGGTAACATGCATAAAGAATAAAGTAACGTCACTGGTGATGCATAGGGGGTGCACACAGGTGCACATGCACGCCCTGAGCTTGGCGGTGCACCCCCTGCCTGCGGGCAGCCGCTGCTTGCCACCCGCCACCCCCGCTGCCAACACCGCCAGCAGCGTCTGCAGGTGGTCCCTGATCATCGCTGGCTGCTGCTGATGCTGACAACGGTGTCTGCAGGTGGTCACTGACCACTGGTCGGTGCTAACCACCCCCCACCGCTGACACTGCTGCAGCCGCCTGTGGGAGCTCACTGCCGCCACTCTCCTGCTGCCAACACTGCCACTGCTGCCTGCAGGAGCTCGCCCTGCCCCCCACCAGCCTCCAAGAGAACACAGCATTCGTGGGTAACATGCATCAGTTCTGGGTCAGATAAGTGCATGGGTACTATATCCAAATTGCTACAGCTATGTTCAGTTTCAAGGTTATTGTTTTAAAATATGCTACCCATAGAGCCTTGCCTGCCTATGTCCTTAGACCAACATGGCTACAACCAACAGCCTTCCTCGCTTCCATGTGCTCAGGAAGAGCAGAGTCTGACAGTAAGGAGAGAGGGTAGGGACTGGCAGGGGGAAAAGGTGGAGGAAGCAGAAAGCAAAGGCTACCTGACTCCCCAGATTTATTTTCCTGTCTGTAGCAGTAGGGAGGGGACAAATTCAAGGCAAACCTCCAATAATTAGATTCTCTACCTGGAAAATTATAACACATTTATAAATTTTCCATATATAGAATTGAGTTGCGGGGGGTCATCTTATAATCAGGGTTGTCTTCTATTCAAGTAAATGTGGTAATGCGAATTCCAGTAAAGTGATTGGTT
This sequence comes from Gavialis gangeticus, assembly GCF_001723915.1. Lineage (NCBI taxonomy): Eukaryota > Metazoa > Chordata > Crocodylia > Gavialidae > Gavialis > Gavialis gangeticus. The sequence continues at coordinate 180,163,742 of NW_017729022.1, read as the reverse complement.
TTGCTTCGATCTTAAACTGAATAATACAGCCCTAGGTCCTTAGTATATCTGTAAATTTTTAGGTTTTTTCGACCCAGAGAAAAATGTGTTCAGTAATAGGCAATAATACACCACACCATATGAATCCCTCTTTTCAAAATCCTGGATCCACCCATGGATATACACAGAGGCATGGGACATATATACAACAGGGATGTACTCATTTTGCATTGCTGACCTGAGCTCCAATTCACCCTGCACATGATTTTTTTTCAAAAGTATTTATAGGTCTCAAGATGCAGCGAATTGCCTAGTGGGATGTTCAAGCAGGTGAAGTGCTGATGCCTCATTGATTTAAAGGAAAGGAGGTGTCCAACCTGAAAATCCTACCATTATCTTTAGGTATCTGATATATTTGGAAATTTGAACCCAAAGCACATAAATATGTTTTCGTTCTTTTGACCTCACTGGGAGTTGAGCACATATTTAGGCAGTTTGCTGAATAGAACCCCTATTGTGTGAGCCTTTGAAGTATTTTCTTGATGGGAAAACCTTGAGCTTCTGATTTCAGTGATACTCTATTCTGTCATAACTTTATGGTGAATGTATTATTTATTCTTCAGTGATAACACATACATTAGTCTGCTTTGGAATGGGGAACAGATCTCATCCACTTGGCGGCTTTCTCTGTCCTTGCTAGAGTGGAAGGGCCCAATTCTCAAGTCTGCTAGAGCGACACTTTGTGTGAGATCCAAGGAGAAAGGCATGCCAAATGAAGCTTTATGTCATCTTGGCTAGGGACAGACATTTAAAAAGCCTGAGCCTGAATTGATTCAATCTTTGCAGGTTAGTCTAACCTGGCTAGGCTAAATCAGTTTGTAACCTAGACAGACATCCCAGAAATGAAGACATGCCTGCAATGGCTCAGGCTAGAACCCCGGGGGCGGTAGAGCACCCCTCCCTTTACTTCCACAGGGCAGAGCTGAAAGGCAGGATGATCTTACTATTCTTCACTCCCCCTCGCCTCCCCCCCCCAGCAGCCCAGCAGGGAATGCTTACCACCCTTAACTCAGAATTTATCAACTCATTAAGAAAACAAAGCCTCTCTCCATTAACTAATGGAGCTTTTCTTAAACAGCTCTTCCCAGGAAGGACATTAAGCTACTTGTTGATTAGCTCCAAAAAGCCTGTCTGCCTCTGTCCTCTCCTTCAGCACTGACTGTAGCTAGCATGTGGTCTGCTAGCTAATGCTGAGGTATCTGCATAAGGCAGAGGGGAGTGGGGAATAATCACTGTTTAGCAGGGGGAAGCTAGGCAGACGCTCTGTGCCCGCAAGTCTGTGCCAAGCTCCAGCCAGGGAGCAGAGGGGAAGAGCCAGCCCTGCAGTGGAGTAGAGAGCCCAGCCCAGCCCAGAGAGTATGCTGGGGTGTCTGGTTTACCTTAAACCAGCAAAGGGCCTGGGACAGACATTGCATAAACCAGTTTAACCTAAAATCAGTTAAGTTTGATACTACATTCAACCAGGTTTATCTCAAACTGGTTTCAGCCATTTTCAAACTGGTTTATGTACACTGGACATCTGTTCTGTTACAGGTTTAAACCAGCTTCTGATCACTTAAACCAGTTTATGTGTAGTGTATGTCCCTAAGCCCTTGTTGCCATCCTGATTCTGTAGCTGGCAGGGGGCCACTTTGGTTCCTGGCACATGCCATAACAACCTCAAGACCGCTCCGAGTTATGCCCAGCCTCAAGGCTGCTCTGAGTCAAGTAGTTGTTACATTGCTGGGATTTTCCAGATCACAATGGCATTTGGATTGCACTTCCTTACCTCCAAGGCACCTCCAGTGGATACCTGGTATGGAGCCAGTTGCATCGATTCTGAGTGACCTAACAATCCTATACCACCATTCCTCAGCTTAATGTTTAAGGCATTAGTACAGAACTTTTTCTCTGGAATGAAGCAAAGTGCCAGCACAGGGCCAAGAGTCTGGCCAATAGATCAGACTGATTTCATTTAAATTGCTATTTATCTAATTTAATTCTAATGCAGTTATTGGAGTCATTCTCAATCTACAGTAAATACTATTGGTTGTATTTATACATAGCATTTTAGATATGCAAAGCCCTGTGCAGACATCAGCTCATTACCATTGAAGTAAATAAGAGAAGAATCTATCCTTATGAATGCTAATTGTATTGCTTAGTAGAGAAGCACAGGAAGGTGGATTTGCTCTGTAGGCACCAGTAATATATCTGGACTGCAGATAAGCAGGAGACTGTAATTTTTATGACAGACAAATATTAGTTTGAAACATGAATTAGTCAATAAAATCATTTGTGTGGCGGAATGAAGTTGAGCTTCCTCCTGACACAAATCACGGTGCATAAAAAAGGGGCATTTCCAGATGTGAAGCTTACAAAATAAAATCTTATGAGCATCAATTGAAATTTTAATGCAGAGTTATAAAAAAGTCTTTTGTTTCCCCAGCCTTTCTTCTCAAACAGAACAGTCCCTAACTGTTTAACTTGTGGTTAAGGATTATTTATGTAGGGCACTTGTGTAGGTAAAGTGCCATGTATTTGGCACTTTGCCCACGTATCACTGTGTAGGAGCTCTGGCTACAAATTGCAGCTGTATAACATAACAGGAAATGTAGGGCTTTAAGTTATTCCACTGGAAAGATTAATTATTTGGAAAATAGTTAGGCTGCAGCTTGTGGTATTTTTAGAGCAAAGGTGACCAGCACCACCTTAAATTTAAAGAAATAAAATCATTTGGGAAAACGGTATGCTTTCTGGGGCAGTAAATGTTTATGTTCAGATTGTTTCCTGGTCCTGAATGAAAGCCCTGGGCCAAGTTCTAATCTACTGGGGATGTCCATATTGTCAGGGAAAAGAATATTTGGCCCTAGAATGATAAAAATGAGAAACAAATAGAGAACATAGAAATTGCCCTACTGCTTCAGACCAGTAGTCCATCTAGCCAGGATTCGATTGTATTTACCTGACAGGGGAAATACTTGTCTTTATCAATAGTGTGCCAGCTGCATCAGAGGATGGTGTCCAAAACCCTGCGTAGGGAAAACTCAAGAAAGTATCAGACATACTTTTATCTTGTGGGAATAGCCTTGCTAATGTTCATGTAACCCCGGTACACCCAAGGATGTGCCCTATTCTCATTTGGATGGGATGGGTAGGCAGGAGGGGGGTGCTGTGAGAGGGATGCCAGAATTTCGAGCGCATCCCTCTTTCTTCTATAGGGTTAGCCCAAGCCAAAGTTCTTAACTATATACAATTTATTGAGCTACCAGCATATATATATATAAAACTCTTTAAGATAGATATAATTGCAGATATAAATACAAATATACATATAAAGGTCTGTTTGCTGGAGGAAGTCGGCCCTAGGGAGGGCATTTGGGTAAGTACCTGTGCCTCAGGCCCAGAAGAGGGGTGGATCCCAGGACAGTCAATCCAGCAAATTTATACCACAAGTGGCTTACCTAATAAAGATATCCTTACAGAGCCCATTATACAGAATTAATACACCCAACTATTTATAACACCAACAATAACAATAGATACCGAATAGGAAACATAACTATACCAGATATTAGATGCACCTTATCTGGGTTCCAACCACTTGGTCCGTCAAATGGGATAGGGTCTTCTCCCCCTAGGCCCACTCCCCCCAGGGTCCCTTGCCCGGGGGCACCTCCCATGCGGGACCCGGGTTCCCAGTAACTCACGGTTCTTCCTCTGGGTCCCCACACTGTCTCAGGCCTCCTGGAGCTGTTGGCCTTGAGTTGAGGGTTCTTCCCTCTGGTCCCTGTGCCCCGTGTTGGCCACCCAGGGAGCTCCTATGGGAGCTGAGCCCTCACTGGCTCTGGCTGCCCAGCCTCACATCAGGAGCCTTTCCCCTTCGTGGGCCCTGCTCAGGGTACCAGGGCTCTTTTAATTTAATGCTGAGCCACACTACAGGGCTTTGGTTATCTGGCTTAGAGCCAGGGCTAACTTGAGCAGCCTTGAGCTGCTCCCAGGGCCGACTCTACATGCGCCGACCTGCACACTGTGTGGGGCCCAAGCAGCCTCAAGCTCCCCCAGGGCCAGCTCTCTGTGCGCCGACCTGCGCACCATGTGGGGCCCGAGCAACCTTGAGCTGCTCCCAGGGCTGGCTCTATATGCGACACTCATGTACCTCCCTGCCTGGTCGCCTGCCAGAGTTACGGGCCTGAGCCTCCCTGCTGCAGCTCCTAAGGCCCAGGCCCATGTGCCGCCTTGCACACCATGGGACTCACCAGCCCTCCAGAGTTGCAGGCTTGAGCCACCACTCATGGCTCCCAGAGCCCTAGCTCCGTGGGCCGAAATCTGCACTGTGACACCCGGCCACCTGCCAGGGTTGCAGGCTCAAACTGCCACTTGCGACTCCCAAAGCCTGGACTCCATGCACCCACCCATGCACCGTGATGGGCCTGAGTGGTCTCACACCACTCACAGGGCCGGGTCTCCGTGCACCGTCCCCAGGTGCCATCCACAGCCTGAGTGGTTTCATACCACTCCCAAGGCTGCTCCTCCAGTAGCGACTTCAGGAGCCTTGGGCCTGTTGCCTGCTGGGGAAGAGTTCCCCAGCTTTTCTTGCTCCACTCTTCTTAAGTCCCTCGATGCATCTCTTCCCCAGCCTGCTGAGCACGCACCTCTTTTATACTCTTCAGGGGCTCCACCCCCAAAGTTCTCCGGACCTGGCTGGTGCAGTTCCAATTCAGGTCCAGCTGCTCCTTGCCCCCTCCCTTTGAAAAAGGGTGGGGCATTGCTTCCCTTGTCCTGCCTCTGGATTGGTGGGTGGGCTCCACCAATTAAACAGCAGACCCTTGGTCCTGGGACTCAACCCAAGCTCCGAGAGGGTAAGCCTGCTACATTCATTTGTATTCCGTAATCCTTTGCACATTTTTAAATCTATTCAGCTTCAAATCTGGCTTGCACGCTGGGAAATCCCCCTGGAGTGGAGGGGATGGGGCTACATGTGATCCACCTGGGGCCCTGGATGTGGCCAGGACCACTCTAAAAGTTCAGGGGTGATGAGTTTAGGCCAGTGGTCAGCAATGTTTCTAGTGGCAGGCTGCAATGTCCTAGCTCAGGTCCAAGGTGGGATAGTGTTAGGACCCCACCTTGGACCCCATCACTGCCATTATTGCCACCATTTCTCCTTGCCAAGGGTCCTCTGCCACCAAATGTCACCAAAGCCCCAGTTCCATGAGTTGGATCTGGCCCGTGGGCCATGGATTGCCAGCCATTGGTTTAGGTAGCTGTGGATGGCAGTGTACCTCCCCAAGAAAACTTTATACGTAGCAGATACCTAGGAAGACCCAATGAACTATGAAACCCACTCCCCTCCAGTGGAAAGACAATGGATTTGAACAGGACCCACTCCCTGGAGGCAGGTGGTGCAAGAGGCGCAGATTGCACACCTTGCCCCATGTCAGTGAATCGAGCCCTGCATACGTAGCAATTAACACATTCATACATTTCAGTTCAAGGTTTTTTAATTGGCTCAGACTTGTGAAAGCTTTCAGGCCAATTAAACAAAACCACTAAAACAGCAAACTCACTGCTGCAATATGTGTAGGCAGCATGGGTGAAGGCCAGGTTCTACAGTCATGTCTGCCTGTACTTCTAAGTAACTTAAGAGAGGCCAGTGGCCTAATCCAAATGTCTCACTGATTAAGATTCCTTTAGGCAACCAAACACTGGGCCTCCCTGGAGGAGCCTGGTTTGTACGAAAGGGGGTTGTTATTTTTAGGCAGCAAAATACATCTCTTAATAAAGCTTTTTTCCACCCAGAAATCACTTCACTGGAGTCCATTTCAAAAGTGCTAGTTATTCCACACCTAAGTTGGACTAACACATTCTCTACAGGCATTTTGCCCGTGGCTCTGAGAGACAGCTGGCAACCAGCGTGTGTTTGCACTTGAGACCTGACAAAATAAAAGGCTCAGTGTCCAAGGACCTGAGGTAGAATTCAGATGATCACTGGAGGAGTCTGGTCCCCGGTAAACCTTTCTGTTCTGTAATGTACGTGCTGCTGTGTGTGCTGTGCTGGTAAATATCTCAGCTGACGTGAAAGGATGATCCTATCCACAAAATGCATGTTCACATGGATGGTGCAATTCTAGCTAGCCAGGAACTCCCGTATAATCTCTGCACAGCCTCTCGTGCAGATTAATCCTGACAGCAGCAGAAAGAAGTAATTTAAGCAGAGCAGAGAAGGTGTGTAGGAGTCGCTGTTTATTGGAGAGGTCTGTGCCCTTTAATTCTGTACCCCTCCCTCTGTGACTTGGTGTGCAGAAGGGGCAGATTTTGGGAGGGGCAAAAGCAGGGCAAGACTGTACCTGACAGCTGCTCTCCTGTAGTCTTCTTTCCCTGTGCATGTGAAATATCCAACCAGAAACTATTCCTAAGGAAAATAGCAAACCATGGCAGATATTCCTCTTACTAGACCACAGATAGGCACAGGGCAGGGTTTAAAATCAATGTCATTTTTCAGTTACTTGATTGTTCCTTAGTGTCTGAGAAAATGTTTGGTCACTTCAATAACATAATAGATTGTATGGGACTTTCCAAAGAAATTTTACTATAGGGCTTGTGTGGTTGGGTACATTCTTTAGATCAGGTCTGTGCCATTTTGATAACAGGTGCTATCAAAACCAGTAACAATAACAGGCTGACAAAAAGCATAAGACATTTTAGTGCAACGGTCTTTATTTTACAAGCTGTAGACAACTGAAGAGAGAAGCTAGAGTTTTACTATCCAAAAGCTGAATTTGAATATTGGGCATCATTGTATTAAAACCAATTTTTAGTCACCCAGGAGGTCAATTCCTTAAAATTAATGGAGTCAGACCAAGGATGAATTTGGGCTTTTATTTTTAATGTTTACTTGCCAAGTCCTGGAAAAGAGCAAAGTCAGAATAAGGATGGATGTAAATGTCAGAATAAGGATGGATGTAATGAAAATTGTGTGAATGATCAAGAATGACTGTTGCTTAAGTGAGAGATTGAGCAGAGAGATAAGGCTCAGCCTTCCAAGTTCTTTTTTGTATTTCTGCCTCATTTGCTGTTACCTCAGACTAACCAAAACTCCATGTTTGTCTAATATAAAACAACTATTTTCGTAAAACTGCTCAAGCCACAGTAGTTTAGCTCAACCACAATAATCCACTGCTACACTATGCTGAATGTTAACTATTGAATAAGATGTTGGGTATTAAAGAGGAAGGAAATAATTTAATGTCATGTCAGGGCCTTTCAGTGCATTTGATACAAGACAGAAGGCAGATTTTTCATTGGCAAAGAATAATCTGAGTGTAGGCCTATTTCTCCACTTTCTTGTAACTGGTGTGGACATTTACACCTATGATGAGTGGATATGAATGCTACCAGTCTGAGTTGAGTTTTACATCCAGGTTGCACTTTGTAGGCCAAATTCATCACTGCAGTCCTTTTAATGCTCACTCTCGGTAACAGCAGTCAAATCCAGTAACACCATTCACATTTCAATGGCAGGCATTTGCTACCCATTTTAAACTCCACATATATGTAAATGATGGCAGAAGGTAGGAAATCACCCAACTGGCAGAAATACAACTTATCCACTTGCAGACGCAAGTCTTTCTGTCTTTTACACTGTAATTTTGTTTGAAGCAGGAATGTCCTTGTATCATATCATATCATATCATATCATATCATATCATATCATATCTCATATCTTCATGTTTATGGAGTAGCTAGCACAGATCCTGATTAGGAGCTTGTTAACACTACTGGAATACATTTGAATACCAGCCATAAGAAAACATAAAGGTCCCAATTCTCAGCTAGGGCTAGTTCCCTTAGCACTGACTAAGGTTGAGAGAAACTTGTGTAGTAAAGAACATTAAATTTCTAGAAAAAGAAAAGACCAATGTAAACAGAAAAGGTGGGTCAGCACCAAGGCTCATCCTAAAGCTGGTAAAGCAGATGGGGGAGCTGGTTTTACCAGCTCATCCTAAAGCTGGTAAAACCTTTATAAGACTCAAGGCATCCCTCATTAGACTCAAGGCACCATTTGTTAGTCTCAAAGCACTTCTCAGAAAATGCCAGCTGTTAGTCTATAGAAAAATAATAAAGCAATTTTTCTTTTGCAAACAGCACAGAAGACTACAACAGGTCAGAATGTATTCAACACTATGGATTTCTATGTGAAATATCTGGGTTTATTTTGTGAAACATGTTTGCACACCTGTCAGTACTAACATTGCGTGGCACCCTGTGGCACCCTTGGAAGGATCTCAAGGAACCCTAGGGTGTTGTATAGAAAAGGCAGATGCCAGGAACTTTTGACTGGAACCATCCTCATTTATGGAAGGGGCAAATTCTTTACCTTTAAAAGGTAAGTGGAAGACAAAAGGTGTTCAAGAGGCTTTCATTTTATGTGCAACATAACCATGTAATGGGAAGCAGCTCCAAAGCTATCGGCACAATAATGTATAGAGTTTGCCAGGGAGCCAGATGTTCATTGCTACAGGGAAATTATCTTCTCCAGCTTGGCATCTGGGCTCTGCAACTGCCAGTGAAAGAACAGGACTGGAAATGTTACACAGAGGGGCAGGTGGCGCATGGCAATGGCCTTTTCAAATCATTACAAGAAGAAAGTCTTACAATTATTTTTGGCTGAAATGTTATGGGTAAATGCTGTGTAAATACTTTGTGAGCATGGCCCTGGGAGTCATTGAAATTAGCATTTATTGCTTTATTTTTCAGTGAGCTTGGGTAGAAGGTTTCAAGAATGAAAGATTTGGCAGCAATCCCCTTTCAGATAGTATGTTCATCAACAAGCGTATCTCTAAATGAAGTAGCCAGGCAGGCACTCAAACTGTGAATGATTGTGTACTAATTCAGATGTACTTGTGTTGTTAGACATGGAAACTCAAATTCTAGAATACCTTCCTGCAACCAGGCAGTTTGGGAACAAATAGACATGAAAATAAAGAAATTGGAAAAAATAATAGCTGAACAAATAATAACACTCTCTACTTTGTGTGTAAGGAATGAAAAATACTTTATGGATTTCAGTGAATTTAGTCTCACAACAGTTTTCTGAGGCAAGCTGCAGTAATGATAAGTTTGTGGACTGGGCTGGTCTTGGGCTATGTGCTACACAAAACTGAACAAAAGACTGTCCTTCTGTCAAAAAGTACATTTCTGCAGTAGCAAGACCAAGGCTGAAGAGATGTTGGGGCCAGCCACTCCAGGGCTAAGTATAGACATTCAAAAAGCCCGAGCTTGAATTAATTCAATCTTTGCAGGTTAGTCTAACCTGCATAGCTTGAACCGATTTGCAAGTGAACAGACATTCACTTTTGATTCCGGAAATGCAGCCACATGGCTGCAGTGGCTCAGGCCAGAAGCCAGGGGGTGCTAGAATGAGCCCTCCCTTCCCTTCTGCAATGGCTCCAAGGCTGGAGGGAAGCTGGCCTGGAGGTGGGGAGGTGACCAGGCCCTGGCAGACCACTAAGTAGGATTGGGGATGGATTTAAAACCCCCACCCTTGCCTTCAGGGACCCCAGCTGTGT
>NW_017729022.1:180148788-180149155 GCF_001723915.1 Gavialis gangeticus | reverse complement strand
TCCCTTCCCTTCTGCAATGGCTCCAAGGCTGGAGGGAAGCTGGCCTGGAGGTGGGGAGGTGACCAGGCCCTGGCAGACCACTAAGTAGGATTGGGGATGGATTTAAAACCCCCACCCTTGCCTTCAGGGACCCCAGCTGTGTGTGCTTGGAGAGGGAAAGGGGAAGCAGCTCCTGCTAGATTTGTCCCCAGGGCAGGGGAGGGAGATTGGCCAGAGGGAGGGATTAAAGTCCCCTGTCTCCCCTCTGTCCTACCGGCTTGGGGACCCCAGCTGGGGTCTGCCTGGCTTGCTGCCTCACTGGCCACTCATGCAGCACAGGGCATGTTCAGAGTTTCATAGTTTCATAGTTTCATAGATTAAGGGTCGG
>NW_017729022.1:180147389-180148777 GCF_001723915.1 Gavialis gangeticus | reverse complement strand
TTCTGAGGGCGAGTTCCTCCAGTTTGTTCCCCATGCTACAAGTTGGCTGGCATGGTCCCGTCAGCTGCCCACCTCACCCACAGCTGAGGCTGGGGTGCTGAGCCAAGCCAGCCCGTGGGTGCTGCTGAGGGCAGATGCAGAGGGGCTGGCCCAGGATGGACTGCATAGCCAGGGCCCTTCCCAGCTGGCTGTGGCTCCATGACTGCCCAGCCTGGCACACATGGGTGGTGGTGTAAAGGGAATGCTGCTGCAGCTGTGGATGGGCACCTTGGTAGCCTGACTGGCTGTGCAGGACAAGTTCATCGTGCCCACGGCCGCCCGGGCCAGCTGGGAGGCGCCAGTGGGCCCAGAGTCTGGCAGGTGCCTGCTGTGGGGGCTTGTGTGCCCACAGCAGCTGCTGTCACACCCCCTGTCCATCGCCATGCAGCACCCAGCCAGATGCAGTTGCACCGGAAGCTGTGTCCCGGCCAGGGTCGGCACGGCTGTTCTGCCTCCGCTGCTGCTGCTGGTGCTGGTGCTGCTGCTGCTGCTGCTGCTGCTGCCATGGCTGCTGCCACACTGCTTTGGGTGGGCAGGCAGGAAGCTTCAGCCAGGAGGCTCCTGCCCAGTGCATGGAGCTCTTGCTTTAGCTCCTAGCTGCCTTGCACCCACTCCACTTGCCTGGCATGATGAGCAGCCCCTGCAGGCTGCTCACCCAGAGCGGCATGGCAGGAGCAAGAGCCACAGCTGGAGGTGAGGGGAGCAGAACAGCTCTGCTGGCCCCAGCCAGTGTGCAGCTTCTGGTAAGACTGTTCCCGGTGTGGCTGCAGCCAGCTGGCTGCTGCTGTGCTCCACTCGCCTCCTGCAGCTCCTCCTCTCGCTACTCCTGCGCCTGCTGTGCTTTCTGGGTGGGTGGGTTGAGAGTGGTGGAGAGAGTTTCAGCCCAGTGGTTCCCACTGGAGGTGAGGGGAGCAGAGGAACCTCTGGTTGGTCTGTCACCATGCAGGGGGTGCAGCAGCAGTGTCTGCAGCCACACAAGCCCCTGTGGCAGATGTCTGCCTGCTCCCAGGCCTGTCGGCACTTCCGAGCCAGCCTGGGCAGCCGCAGACATGATGAACTCATCCCATGCGGCCAGTCTGACTGCCAAGCCTTCCTACCCACAGCTGCACTGAAGTGAAGGGGCACTAAAAAGTGCTGCTCAGCCAGGGCAGGGCATGGGACAGAGTTGCGAGTGGTATGTTTGGGGGTGGCATGGGGATGGGGGAAGTACAGCTCCCACCACTGTGTGCACTCCTGGGAAAGCATGGAGGCCGTGTGCTTCCTGGATCTGTGCGTGGGGTGAGGGCGGGCTGCTGCTGTGGGCCTTGCCCCGGGCAACAAACTTCATTGCTATGGCACTGCCCTTCGCC
>NW_017729022.1:180139668-180142389 GCF_001723915.1 Gavialis gangeticus | reverse complement strand
GCCGTGTGCTTCCTGGATCTGTGCGTGGGGTGAGGGCGGGCTGCTGCTGTGGGCCTTGCCCCGGGCAACAAACTTCATTGCTATGGCACTGCCCTTCGCCTTAGGGGGCCATGCTGGCTGGCATCTGGCCATGCTCCTGCCCCTGCTCTGGTAGAGAGAAGAGGGATGGGCCCAGCCCTGCTCTCTGGAGCAGACAGCACAACCCAGCCCAGGTCTGAAAAGCATGCTGGGATGTTGGGGGACTGTGATTAACTTAAAACCAGGAGGGGGTCTGGGGCAGAAATTCCATAAATCGGTTTGACCCAAATAAGTTAAGTCTGATACTACATTCAACCAGGGTTATCTTAAACCAGTTTTGGCCATTTTGAAACTGGTTTATGTGCACTGAACTTATGTTCTGTTACAGGTTTAATCCAATTTCTGATCACTTAAACCAGTTTATGCATAGCTTCTGTCCCTATCCCAGGGGTAAGCCCTAAAATGGCATAAACCACATTAGCTTCACTGAGGAGTTCCATGAAGGACAATTTACTACTTCCCTTGAGGCTCCTCATCTTCATCTCTTGGGCTAAAAACAGATGTCAGAATTGTCTAGGGAGGAAGGCTTTTATCCTGGGATTCTATAGGTGGCCAACCCTGTTGTCCCACCTTATGTACCTGTGAAGTTTCTGAATTAACACTTGCCCTGGGACAATAGCAGCTAATCCCAGTTAATTCCCATTCAAACTGCATGTGTAAATAACTGTCCTAGCTAGTTTTGATGCCGGTCAAAGCCCAACACAATCAATGGGATTAAAGCTGATTTTACCATTGGTGACTGCTATCTCCTCTGCTGCCTTCCATTTTTTAATCTTTCTCCATTGCCTGCTGCTTGTGCTCACTCCCTTAATTCATTATGACTGCTAGATGATAATCTGGAGTAATGGGGTGACACTAAGAACTGGAAAATGCTGTAAAAATCAGGAATCAGAACTCGTGGTAGAGGTGATATCTTTTATTAGAACTAGATGTTTGCAAAAAAAATAATTATTTGCAAGTTTTTGGACACAAGCACCCTTCTTCAGGCATAGGAGAAAAGATTGTAAAAGTTCTCCTCCATAGAAATGAAAGTTCATATTTCATAGGACAGCTGAAGGTGTGGTAAAATCTCCTGGTTGGAAGTTTATTTTATGCAGGTTAGCAGCACGATACCTAGACTCCTGGTGGTCCCAGACGAACTTTTAGTATCAGGCTCTCCTTCACCAGAGATAATGATAATAATAATTTTTAAATTACTGTTTTTGGGCCCCCTTTCTGTATGGGCCCCAGGTGGCCGCCTGGTTCTACCATGCCTGCCTGTGTCATTTTATACGCAGATTAGGCTCAGAGAAAAGTTAGCATAGTTTGTTTATCTCAAAGTTGTTTGGTGGCAAACAGGATGTAGAGTAATATTTCCTTCTGGTTATGTTGTTTCATATTTCACAGAAGAGTAAAAAGATGGAATGCTCTTCTTCATAACCAGAAGGAAACATGACTACATCCTGCTTGCCGTCAAACAATTTCGAGGTAAACAGAACTGTTCCAAACAGGAGATTTTACCACACCTTCAACTCTCCTATGAAGTATGACCTTTCATTTCTACCCAGGAGGACTTTTACAATCTTTTCTCCTATGCCTGAAGAAAGGTGCCTGTGCCTGAAAGCTTGCAATTGAAGAATTTTTTTGCAAACTTCTAGTTCTTCTAATAAAAGATATCACCTGTACCACGAGTTCTGATTCCTTTTGCCTCTAGACCAATATGGCTACAACCTGGATACCTGACACATGGTAAAAATCAGGAGAACTTCCTAAGAGTCAGCAGTCTCAGAGTTCCTAAAGGGGAAGGTATAAGCTTAGATCAACCCTCTGCAGGGGAATCTAATCTTACAATGTCTTCAAGACAGGGATAAAATGACTTTAAAGGTATTACTGTGATCTCAATTCACTGGGGACACACACTTTAGCTGACTGATTCTGGTCAAATAAAAAGCTGCCATGTACTCAAAAGATATCAGTTCCCTCACCATTGCTACACTTCATAATTAACTCCCTCAGGTGAAAGCAGTCATTCACACCACTCAGGACTACCGTTTTCGGCTTTCTGCAGACACAGGCAGGCAGTGACACTCAGAAGTTTTTCTTTGCAGCCATAAGGGGTAATTGCCTTTTCAATGAAAGCTTTGAGTCCACTGGAATCGCCAGAGAAGTCTGGGGGAGTAATGTGTCTCAGAAAAAGGCACATTCGGCTGGTCCTAGTTGAAGGGACAAGCATAGATTTTATTCCACGCAGGAAATGTCCGTACTGGCCTGACTTCTCCTAAGGACAAATAGGTCTGTGTGTGGGAGGGGGCAGAAGGAAGGGCTCCAGCAATGGGACAGTTTGTGCTTATTAGGCCTATGCCCAACAGGTTGATTTTTCAGACTGCACGCCTTCATTCACCTGTGCAGGCACACAGGTTCCTAAAGTACTGGGCCTGCTGAGAGCCACTCGGGTGGGCAAAGAGGGACACAAATTTAGGGGTTTAAAAGTGTCTGTGGAATGGGGCAGAAGTCCAAGAAATGACAGGGGCCTCTGTTGTCTCCTAGAACAGTGGTTCTCAACCTTTTTTCTCCTGGGCCCCATTTGCAAAGATCCATGGCTTGTCCTGACCCACACGCCTTGGCTGATCCCCAGCCTTCGGCTCCCTACCCCTGGGCTCACTC
>NW_017729022.1:180138261-180139509 GCF_001723915.1 Gavialis gangeticus | reverse complement strand
TCGGCTCCCTACCCCTGGGCTCACTCCCAACCTGCAGCCCCCTGTCCCCCCCCCCAGACCTGCTGGAGGGGCTCCCAGCTGCCCCTGTCCTACTTGGGATGGAGCACAGTGACTGTGTTGGCTCCAGCTTATGTGGGCAGCAGTGGAGTGAGTCTGATCCTGGCATGGGCTGGAGGGAGAAGGAGGAGAGGCCTATGGCACCTCCTCTACCCTGGGCTTGGCTAGAGTTGCCATGCCATACCAGGCAGCTTGATCACGGCCAGTCCCGACTTACAACAGTGTGTCCAGCCACCCCTGCAAGCATTGGCACTGTCCCCAGTGCTGCCAGCCTGGCCACACAGCTCTCCCACACCCCGTTCTCTGCTGGAAGGGGCAGACGCCTTCCCACCACCCCTCTGCCCTGCTGCAGCTCCCGCTGCTTTGAAATATTATTGCAACCCACTTTTGGGTTGTGACCCACGGGTTGAGAAACACTGTCCTAGAACATAAGGAGTGCCACACTGGGTCACATCACAGATTCATCTAACCCACTATTCTGTATCTCACAGAGGCACAAAACAGACACTATAAGGAAAAAAGTCCTATCGAGACTGATCTGTCCCCTGCCCCTAGTCCTTTACAGCTTCCAGCATTTAGAGGCCTACGCACTCCTAATGTAGAACTCGTACTCATAAATATAATGCTTAATATCCACTGGCGCAGACCTATCCTTCATGGAGTCTAGTTCCCTTTGAAATCTGGTTAAACAGTCAGCCTCTATAACATTTGTGGCAGTGACTTTCACAAGTTTGTTACACACTGCGTGAAAGAGAACTTCCTTTCATTAGTTTTAAACCTGCCTCCTGATCATTTCTTTGTGTGTCCCTATGTCCTGATATCATGAGGACAGGATGGTTTTGGTGTCCCATTCTTTGCTGGACAGGCTCACTCAGCCTTTTAGATTCTCCTTGATTCACTCTCTAACATACCAGGAGAAGCATCACCCCCTCTTAACATCAGTCTCCAGGAGTCCCAGTGCTCTGTGGCTTAGTAGGGGCCGGGTCCTTGTGAAAGTGTGATAAACTGTCATTGCCAGGCTGGAGGCCAACATGCAAGGAGATGATCCAGACTTTTGAGCTTCATGATGACCATTTGTGGTGTAGCCTTCCCCAGTGGTACTTAAAAAAGGGGAAAACTCCTGACACAGGTGTTCTGTGTCAGGCAGTAAGGCTTCATAGATTCATAGATTAAGGGTCGGAAGGGACCTAG
>NW_017729022.1:180136150-180138250 GCF_001723915.1 Gavialis gangeticus | reverse complement strand
CCTCGTGCCTCTGTCCCCGCCCACTCACCGGAAGAAGAGAGGCTTACCGAAGCTAGACTGATAACCCCCATTTTTTCACCCCATTTTGTGGCCAAGGGGGCCTGAATCTCCCTGTAACAGAGAGCCAGAGGGCTCCTCTTACTTTAAGAGAATGCAGCAGGCCAGGAGCTCAGGCTGGCTCTTAATTAAAAGGGGAAATTCCTATATGTGGCTGGGAAGCAACAGGACAGAAAGGGGGCAGGACTTCAAGGTATGTAAGTCCAGGGCCTGAGTCAGTCCCTGCAGGTAGCAAGGGGAAGAGCTCCTGAGCAGCATGGCTGCAGAGAGGGATTGACCAGCACCCAGGCTGTTTCCAAAGTGATGCAAGTAAAGGGCTAACAGCGACTTGCAGACTACAGGGAAGTTATTTGCCCAGAGGAGGGACTTTGATTTTAAAGAAATTGCATGATTTTTTGTTCTAGTTTATACCAGAGGACTGGTTAGTGGCTGGAAGGGAAGACAGGAGGCTATACAGGGGTGCCTGGGAGGTGCTTCAGGTTTTCAGCCCTACCGGGGCAAGCTGCAGCTGAGAGAGCCAGGGCTGGAGCCCCAACAGGGAGATAGGGGCAGGCTCCAGCTGAGAGGGCCAGGGCAGAGAGCACAAGCAGAGTGAGCCTGACCAAGGGCCAGGCAAGGCTGAGACTCAGAAGCTGAGCTAGAGGAAGTAGGCCTAGGCCGGTAGGCTACAGCAAGAATAAGCAAAGGACTAAAGCCAGGAGGGCTGAGGCCCATTGTAATGGGGTCCCTATCCCGTTACTGAAATGGGAAGGCAATCCAGGGGTACCTGCCATTTTCTCCTCCTTCAGCCCTCTTCCTTCACCTTTTCCTGTCATACTTTTTGTGTGTTTGCCAGTGCACCCTGTCCCTGGTAGACATCCCTTCCCCCTGATTCCCTTGTTACATGGTTTTGATTTCTGCGTCCCCTTCCCCTTTTCTTCCTTCCACTTTATCTCTGTGTCCCAGTGGTGATGCCAGAAGCAAACTCACAGGGAGAGGAACCTGAAGCAAGATTGCTGCTGGGCCAGGTGCAGGCTGAGCCTGATGGCCCAGCACGAGGAAGCAGAGGGTTCATGTGACCCACAGAGCCCTGCATAGGCCCAAGCCTCAGGCCAGGGCAGGTAGTCTGGCCGTGGAAGCCAGACTACCAAGGACAGACCCTCCTCTTGAGAGGCGAGAGGACCGGAGACCAGACTGACATGAGGACTCAGTAGACATCCCCAATTGAAGGCAAGCTGGCGAATTGCATAGGAAGCAACCTAAGTACCCCAAGCACTTCCCATTTTGTTTTCCTTTCTAGTGGAGCCTGCCACCAAGGGGAGTGGCAAACCCCATGCAGGACGTTTCTTTGAACCAGGACTGGTACTTGTATCTTCTGGTTTTTGTTTTCCCCTGAAGCGCTAGATTGTGGCTGTAGGGAAGGCAGAGACAACTGAAAGGGGGTGACTTGGGATACCCCAAACTTGAAATTTTGTTGAGTGGACAGAGGAGCAGGACTAGAGTGTTTTTCTGTGGCTGAATAAGGCTGAGCTTGCCTGGACTGTAAGGCAAGGGCAAAAAAGGACTCAAGGCCCCTAACTGTCTATGTAGCAGATATTGTGGGGTCTGGAACCCAGGGTCATAGCGGAGACCAGAGCTTGTGGCCCTGAACAGTGTGGGGGCTAGGGGGCTCAGCAAAAGTAAAATTGGGATGAGGCCAGGGGGAGCCTTGGACTAGACAGGGCCTGTCTCTTCAAAAGCGTCTCTTGCCCTCTGTGCAGCCTCCCCTTCTAATTTTGAAATCAAGATGCGGCAGGAAAAACTACTGAATAGTGTAGGCCAAGGGTGGGCAATTATTTTGGCTAGTGGGCTATTTAATGAGTTTTGGTGAATTGTCAAGGGCCACACAAAATCTTTCAGAAGATATCATTTAACAAATTATAGATTTAAAAACCCCAACCATATACTAAAAATCAAACATCTCCCATATTTTAATTTTATTTGGAAAAATAATTTTTGTCCTGGTTTACGTTTTTTGAGTAGTGCATATAGAAGCTATTGCATGACAGTTCAAAATAAAGTCTT
>NW_017729022.1:180124498-180131150 GCF_001723915.1 Gavialis gangeticus | reverse complement strand
AGATATCATTTAACAAATTATAGATTTAAAAACCCCAACCATATACTAAAAATCAAACATCTCCCATATTTTAATTTTATTTGGAAAAATAATTTTTGTCCTGGTTTACGTTTTTTGAGTAGTGCATATAGAAGCTATTGCATGACAGTTCAAAATAAAGTCTTACTCTTGTATATTGTGTGTGTGGCGGGGGTGGGTGGGTGTCAGGGGTACCTGTGCTCTGGGTCTCAGAAGCTGATGGGCTGGGGACAGGAGGAGGAGGGGGCAGGGGGCATGTGCAGCAGAGCCTGCCTGGTCAGTGTGGTGCAGGTGCAGTCTGTGCCCAATTTCTGGTCCATGGCTCCTGGGGCCGAACCCCACCCACTCCCATTGGAGGTAGCCCATGGTGTACTCCTACCCACATCGCCCCAGCCAGTGCACAGCTTCCTAGCAGGGTTACTTTCCACCCACTGAGCCACTTGCAGGTGGCTGCTCATCATGGTGGGTGGGCAGAGTGCATGGAAGGAGGCTGAGAGCTGAAGTTGGGGCAGGAGCTGCTGGTTGCAGCTTCCCCCTGACCTGGCTGGGCATGAGGTGCCTGGCACACCACCCCCCATGGCCACCATTACTTCCCTGCTTAGGGGAAGGAGGAGGAGGAGGAGCTGATGGAGGTGAGGGGAGCTGAGAAGTACTCAGGCAGCTGCTGCATCAGTGGCAGCAGCCCTGCGAGGAAGCTGTGCATGCCAGTCAGGGCCTGGGTGGTGCCCTCAGCAGGTGCAAGGCAGTGCCCTTAGCAAGCACAGGGCAGGTGGGATCACTGCCTGGGCTGCCCCAGGTGAGAGTGGGTAGGGCTCAGCCTCATGTGGAGAGCTGCAGGGGCAGCTGTGGGCTGCGTACAATCAACTAGTGGGACAGATCCAGCCTACAGGCCATATTCTGCCCCTACCCACTCCCCCAGTATAGGCGCTGTAGGCCTCTAGAGACAGGTACCATGTAGCCGTAGTCATAAGCAGCTGACAACCATAGAAGTTAGTGCATGGTTCTACACTAACACCTGTGAGGTGTGGGCATGGCTGTAAGGGCAGAAGGAGACTACGAATAGCCCTTAAGGTGACTGGTGCCTTGGGGTACTCACAGGCCACAGGGATCCCGCTTAGGGCATTAAACAACACTACTGGGGGTCAGCTGGGTATGGGATGGACTCGCTGGTCAAGGCTGGCTAAGACTCACTTACGGGTCCGGGGGCAGTCTCCATTCTACAACAGGAAAAATAATTCCATTGTGGTGTAGTAGGCAAGAGGAAAAGGGAGGTTACCCTGGGGAGCCCAGTGGGGCTGGAGCTGCATGGCCACCAGGGGGCATCACAGATGCCCCTGGGCAACGATCCTGTTATACTCCCGTAGACAGTGACCAGTGCAAAGGAGAAGCAGTAGCAGAGTGCACTTGGCACAGCAGGTCTGAGTGCAATCCTCCACACTGCTCCCTGTCTACTCCCTGTCAGACAGAGAGGCACCAATATTTGGTCTCCACTTCCCTCCAGCCAGCAAAGAGGAACAGTCCTGCACACCCTGGAACAAGAGAGGAAGGCTACAGACATGTCTGAATGGATGAGAAATGATGAAAACAGAGCCTAGAGAATCTCTCTGGGAGGTAGATTAGAGAGCAAACATTGGCATTAACAGCCTGCGTCAATCCCCATCCATCTGAGCACAAGCCTTGCCCAGTTTGGCACAGAAACCTATTTTCTTTGCGAGTTTTTCTCGCTAGTTTGGGAGATATTTTATCATTGCTCTCTCCCACACACAGCACATGCTCGGCTCTCAGGAGGAGAGCTGCTTACATCTACAAATTACGCCTTTCACATGGGTTAATAGAAATGACTAAAGTGTACATTTGGTAAATGCCCTATTAGCTCACAACCCACACATGCTTTACAGCCTTCATTGGGATTTCTCACCATTGTAGCTCATTTTCTGATAGGAGCCAAGTGCCCCTCTGCTCCTGACTCTGGAAAAGCCAGTTACCCATACCTCTGTCCCATAGTTTAACCTGTCTGACTTGGAAGATCATTTTCAGAAGGGTGGACTATGTGTATGCATGTCTCTGTATATATACATACATGCACACAAACCCACACACACCAGTAATTAAGTATAATTAAGCAAGGGAAAAAAATTGAAAAAAGACCCATATAACAACATGATCCTGCCATGAGCACTGTTTATTCTTCTAAGGTAAACATGAGACTTGCTGAAGAAATAAAGTCAGCTCCCTTAGGTTTTCTTCATAGAGCTTTCTGTATGTGCTTTGGGATCATGATATTGTTTTTAGAGCAAAAACCTAGCTGTACAGTTAGATGAAAGATCAACACATGTAGGGTGCAGTAAGATAGCTAACAATGATATGCATTATAAAGCCATGTTCTTGCCTTAATAAGAAGGCAGTGAATAATGGTAATTTGCAATACTCATTAGTGCATCTGACCAACCAGATTTTACAGCATTCAGCAGCAGCTGTAAAAAAAGAAAAGCACTGGGCTTGGGTATGTGTGATCTGAAGGGGAAGGCAAAACAGGGACTGCATGCTACCTTCATGTTCTCCAGATTGCGAGTCAACAGGTTAATTAGAACAGGCTCTGAATTGCTTTAATTTGGCTGCAGAAGTCCCAAAGAGACCATGCTAGTTAGAGTAATGCAGCTTTGATCAGACCATGTCCCTTGCCACATCCCCTATCCAAAATCACTGCTGTGGGAACCCAGGTCTGAACCACAACACAGCAAATGCTAGTGGTATGAAAATAAGTGGGATTTTGTCATTAGAAATTGAGTATCCATTTGAGTGCCCACTTACAGGTGCAAATAGCAGGTAGGTGAATGTTGGACATACTTAGGATGTGACAAACTGGGAAATACTTGTATTATTCTTATGAATCTTGTGCATGGCACAGTGTGTCTGCCTGTGATGGGTTACCTGCTGTGGAGTTGGATCAAACAGAGTTGTTAAAGGAATCATGCCGGAAAGGTAAAACAATGCCCTAGATAAGAGGCCTAGAGGAAACAATGGAAAGCTGTTTATTGGAGAATAACGTCTATCTGGCTCCAGGCAGGCTGAGAATAGTTTACTCTTCTCAAGGCTAAGACTGGGGTCAAAAGGAAGGTACCAAACTTTACAGGACCCTGGAGCTTAGAAAAGATGGGAGGCTGGGAGGAGGGGAGGGAGGGGTTAATGAGTATGAAAACTGCCAGAGGAGTGTCACTGACGCCAAGAGACTAGCCAGGAGACGCAGAGGCACTCTGCATGACACAACTGTGCTACCATGCAGAATACCTGAGCCAGCTCTGAACATACCCTGAATACATCCCATTTCTCAGCAGGGTAACACCATGTTACCATGTTCTACTGCTTCCAGAGTGAGCCACTTCATTGAGAACTAGCTTGGGTACCTCTGCTGGGCAGTGGGCTATGCTATATAGACATCACCACAGATACAAAGGGGATGCCAGCTATGAGCAAACAAGGTTTTTTGGTAAATCCGATATCTTTTATTAGACCAACTCAAATAGTTGGAAAATTCTTCTTTGCAAGCTTTTGGGTATAAATGGCCTTCATCAGGCTAAGGAAGCATCTGCAGTTGGTTTGTGCTTTTCCTGAGTGGAATGAATAGTAAAGAAGCCAGAGGCTGGTGTGCATACAAGAAAGGCAGTCAGTGAAGACCGTGTGAGTAGAACACCATAGCTGGGCTGACCTGGGGTTTAGCAGAGCTGAGGAGATGGGCTCACAGAAGCTAGTGAGAAAAGATTAAGGTGTAGGTGAAAACAAAGCATCCAGCCCTTTTACTGTGTGTCCCCTTTGAATGAATACTTTTGCAATGAAGAAGGAAGGCTTTGTTCTGAAGATGCTGTTTTTTTAAGTACTTACCTACCTCACAGGTCCTCAAAAAGAAAGGGCTCATAGGTGCCAAGGACAGCTGGGCCTGTTGCATTAATACAGTGATGGACACCAACCCAGGGCTCGCGATCTACCGGTCGAACCTCAAGCCTCTTTAGGTTGATCCTGGGCTGGGGGAACAGCTGGGTGCACATGCATGTGCACATCTGCTGCCCCCAGCCCCAGTGGGTCAATCTGTGGAAGAGGGAAGGGACAGGGGCCAGATTGAGGCCCCCGCAGTGAGGGACTGACCTGTGGCTCAGCCAGGAGCAGGGGAAGGTAAGTAGGACCCCAGCCCCATTGGGTGGTGGAAGGATTGGAACCCCAGGGGGCTTCTCTGGGGAGACAATGGGCTCACTCCTTTGGCTGCTGGGTGGGCATGGCTCAGGCCAGCGGCGGCAGAGAAGTGGGGTTGGGCCCCAGCACAGCCCATGTCTGGGACTCTCTGCCACCCAGGGGCATATGGGAGAGGGGCTCCTGCCACTAGGTGCAGCCCAGCAGAGCCTCAGGGGCTTATGCCCCCCGCCCCCCGTGCTCCGAGGACCATGCCACCTCCACCCCTGTGCTCCGGGTGCAGCAGGCAGCCTGCAGCAGCAGATGCTTTGTCCCAGAGCACAGGTGGGGGGGGCATGGGCCCCCAAGCCCTCTGCTGGGCTGCACTGAGTGGTGGGAGCCCCCCTCATGTGCCCATGCATGGCAGAGAGTCCCAGACCAGGCCAGGGCATGACCCCAACTGTTATAAACTGTTATTTCTACATTTTCTTTCAGCTGAACCTCACCCCCTTATCCACCTGGCAGTGGGGTGCATGTCCTGGCAGGGGGCAGGCAAGACAGGGCAGGAGGGGGGGCGGTAGATCCTGGGGTTCCCTTTACTTCCAAAAAGTGATCTTCACCATAAAAAGGTTGGATACCACTGCATTAATAGGTTTGGGAGATGGGGGCTGATCTCCAGACATCCAGGCTGACAGTGATTGGACCATAGGACTCTGTCCAGAGTGAGGTACAGGAAGCTTGGACTGTCATCTACATGGTCTGCTCAAGAAAGGAAAGATGAGCAACTTGTCATGTAACCACGATAATTGGTTTTGCTTTTGGCTAAGTGCCCAAGCCTGGGCTCCTGGTTAGAGGGGCAGTGGGGAACACTGCCAGTATTTGCAGTGCTGCTTTCCAATGGTACGAGGTACAGGGCAAGGAACTCCAGCACAGCTCTGTGGCAAGAGCACCCACCAAAGAGAATATGACCCCAGCCCTGCAACAAACACTGGAACACAGGTGAGAAGCAGAGATTTTTGCTGAAGGTGTAGGAGAGGCTGGGGGAGGGGAATAAATGCAGCACAGGAATACAGGAGAGGACTGTTACTGCTGCTGTGGGCACAGGGTTAGAAAATCTGCAGGGGGAAATTGCAGTATTCCATTTAGCTGGGTTGATGTAGGTGGGGATGGTCCTGCTTGGAGCAGGACTAGATGCCCTCCTGAGGTTCCTTCCAACCCTCATTTTCTATGATTCTATGATCAACCCTGCTCCAGTGGCATACAAAGGTTCAATTCATAGGAAACTCCTTGCCTAGCATGCTTGGGCAAAGGTCAGACACAACCAGCAGCCAGAGCTTTTGGCTGCACTATTTTGTCAGGACAGGCTGCCTGAACTGAGTACTGAAATCTAGCTGCAGGCTCTTGCACACAAGCCCAGATGCAGGTAGTTACAAGTCCAACACATGCCAGTAGGCAAACAAGCAAGTTCTGAAAAGGTGGCCCAGGGGATGTATGATATGTTTACCTAGTTGTTACCAGCCAGCGCACTAAGAAATAGATGATGGCCCTATACTTTGTGACTTATTAGTCCACAGAATCAAATTGTTGAGTGGGGAAAGGATTGAGGACGAAATACTGACTGCATTACCATGTAAAACTGAAGTAATCTGAGCAAAATGATATGTGAGATTCATTATACAGCATTTAATTACACACCAAATTGTTTCATGCTGAAAATGGTAGAGTTTAATAGGTCTTTCTCCAATAACTAAACATTGTTGCCCATCTGTAAAATGGAATCTTCTTTCCCTTGGAGTCTGAAGCTGCTCTTGTTTGTTTTTTTTGTCTTCTGTTACTTGCTTTTGCACTTTATTTTCAGCCTTATTATCTCTCTTATGTTGTTCTCAACAGCTGAAGATCATCTTCAAATAGCATGGGTTTTATCCACCTGAGGGAGTGGGTGGTGTCACAGGCTCCACCTCTAAGGTGGCTCTGGCACCCTCTGGCAGCCACCCCAAGCCTGTTGCCTCACTCAAAATAAGTCGTCACCCCATTCCCATCATGATACTGCCCTGCCTTTGCCCCCCAGGTCTTGAGGGTAATTAATGCGAGTTTGGGAGGCTGTCCTCAGGCTAGCAGAGGGTGACTTTAGGTGTCTCACTCCACCCTGCTTGGTGTCTGCAGAAGAAGGTACCTGGCCTGATCATTAACTAATTCCACTTTTGAGCAGGGCATCTCTACTCCCAGTTGGTCTCTGTTGACCTACCTTATTCAACAGAGCTTGTATCAACCCCTCTGTAACAGGGTTCTCCTGCAGGGGTGGCTGTGAGTGCAGGCCCCTGGAGTCCCTTCAGCCCTTGCTTGCTTTGCTGCCTTTGGGTAGTCCCCCTTTTGTCGCCTGCCATGCCTTGCTATATCTATCTTTACAGAAGGGAGGCTGCTCCAGGGCTTCCCAGACATGGTCTTATCCTAGTAACTACCAGATGTCTGTGGT
>NW_017729022.1:180118208-180119498 GCF_001723915.1 Gavialis gangeticus | reverse complement strand
GAGGCTGCTCCAGGGCTTCCCAGACATGGTCTTATCCTAGTAACTACCAGACGTCTGTGGTCATGGACTTTAGAGCTGATTGCATAGCTCTATCCATCCCTATGCCACATCCCATGCTTCACAAGTGTCATCACTCTCTGATGTTCTTGCTCGACACTCTCAGCCCCACTCAGGCTATTGAGTCCCCTGCTCCCCCACTCAGCTCCTCTCTGGGCTCCTAGACCCTCTGGCCCTACACTCAGTCCAATTCTAGCCTACTGGACCCCCTGGTCCCCCACTCAGCCCTTCTTTGGGCTCTGGACCCTCTTACTCCCCCCCCCCCCGGGACCTCCTCCTCCCTATATTCCCTTCCGAAACCTCCAGACTGCTGCAGGCTGTTCTCTCTGTGCTGGCACTCAGAAGCTGCAGCCATTTTGCTTAGGAGATGTTCCCTCAGCAGCCTCCAGGATTTTACAGCTGGCTCAACTCAGGTTTGGGCTTATATCCATTCCAAGCCCAGCACCCCTCCTGGGTCAGATGACTCCAATCAGTCCTGGCCATATCTGCAGGCTGCTTCTCAGGCATGGCCCTTAATTGCCTTCTGTCTGCTCTTAAAGTAGCAGGTGCTCCAAGCCCCCGGCTACACCCTTCTTACTCCACAGGGTCCCTTACTTAATTTCTGTGGAGTCTTGGCCACCACGCCAATTAATCCACCAGGGCTGACAGCAGATTTGCTGCCCTTCACCAGGCACCCTTACTGGTTGTAGCAACCCCAGAACCCTTTCACTTGGCACCTGTAGTGGCCTTTTTCCACCTGAGAAGCCACCCCATGCCTTGTGGACAAACAGCAGACACAACCATAAATATAAACCAGGGTTGCCTTTCGTAAGGCTCCCTACCTTCATAGCTACTGCCCGTGCTCAGCTTCAGCCCTCTGGGCTACTCATTCCCATGTTAGCTGCTGCCAGCTCCAAGGTTGAGCTCTTTGGGCTACCACTATACAGAGTCTCTTTCTCCAGGGACCTCTTTCCTCATAGGCTGTCAGAGGCAGACATGAAGCAGTCTGCAAGGAGTCCCCCTCCATGTCTCAGGCTAGATTGAGTCTCTAGTCCAGGAGCTGGGCTCATATAGCTCCTAGCTCTGCCCCTTCCGGTCACCAGAACTTTCCCTCTCACTGCTGAGCACAGGGGCTACTCATCTGCACAACCAGCAGACCTGATGCTCTGCTGCAGCCCTCTCCACTCTGCTGTAGCTTGCAACAGCTCTTTGCAGTTTTGCAGCTCCTCCCTTTAGATCTGCTGGGCTGCCTGC
>NW_017729022.1:180111705-180113208 GCF_001723915.1 Gavialis gangeticus | reverse complement strand
CAGGGACCTCTTTCCTCATAGGCTGTCAGAGGCAGACATGAAGCAGTCTGCAAGGAGTCCCCCTCCATGTCTCAGGCTAGATTGAGTCTCTAGTCCAGGAGCTGGGCTCATATAGCTCCTAGCTCTGCCCCTTCCGGTCACCAGAACTTTCCCTCTCACTGCTGAGCACAGGGGCTACTCATCTGCACAACCAGCAGACCTGATGCTCTGCTGCAGCCCTCTCCACTCTGCTGTAGCTTGCAACAGCTCTTTGCAGTTTTGCAGCTCCTCCCTTTAGATCTACTGGGCTGCCTGCAGCTCATAGCTTGCTCCAAGTCTCTTGCAGCCATGTAGTGGTTACAGATGGCTACGTATACACTTACTCGGACTTCCATACAGTTGGCAGAATTCTCTGGATAAAAGAATGTTCACAGAGGGCACTGGGGAAAGCATCCCTTGGAACTGGGCATCTATGAGCAATAGATCAGACAAGACTAATGATCTAGGACAGCATTTCTCAGCCTGTGGGTCATGACCCAAAACTGGGTCACAAGAATATATGACAGGGCTGAGGACAAACTTTAAAAATAGGTTCTTCTTTGAAGGAGAAAAATGTGGGAAACAGCTTTTTGCTTGCAGGCTGGCAGAATTCCAGCCAGCAAGGAGATGCTTGGGCCCCCCTCCATGCACCCACAACCCGCCTCACACATGGGGAGGGGCAGTGGCTTGGAAGTGGCCATTGATGTTTACAAATGAGTCCTGGAACAAAAAGCGATGAGAACCACTGATCTAGGATATGTCTGTTGGGGCAAACTGCCCCCTCCCCAAATGCTACTTCAATCCCCTTCTCTTACCCCAGGGCTGTTCAAATTCTGGATGGCAGGAGGCTGCACACTATGTGGAACACAAACCCTAAGTCTTTGGACTTACAGGCTGTAGGCCCTGAGATCCCCCTTGGTTGAGTGAGCAGCCTGGCTCCACCCCCTGCCACACAGGCAGGGCAAGCAGCCCAGCTTTTTTCCCTTGTTTGTAGTGTGAACAGTTTGAGTCATCCAGTTGCAGCACGATCAGTGTAGCCTCCTGCCTGGCAGCATGGGCACATAGGCCCAGTCTTGCTGTGCAGGAAGCCCAGTTCCCTTCCCTCCCCCCATGCTTGCAGTGCCCTCCCACCAGGAGCAGGGACAGGAACCAGATGGCAATTGGAGCCTGGAGACCCTACCCAAACAGCTGCAGGTATAGCAAAACCCCCAGTTTTTCTTTTTTTTTTTCCTTTTAAAATGCATTCCCTTCCCTTCCCCAACCATTTCTGACTTTTTCTTTGCCTCTCTATTCCCTATACATAAGTATAAGTTATCCACCTGAGGGAGTGGGTGCCCTCCCCATAGGAGACATAGGATAAGCTTCAGCATTTTATTTTGGTAGCAAATTCTATTTGTTTTGTTTTTTCTCCTTTATATTGTATAATTATGTTTATATTGGTTTTTACTGTTCTATCTTACTGTTTCACTAGTACTATATGATTAG
>NW_017729022.1:180100770-180106705 GCF_001723915.1 Gavialis gangeticus | reverse complement strand
GTTTTTTCTCCTTTATATTGTATAATTATGTTTATATTGGTTTTTACTGTTCTATCTTACTGTTTCACTAGTACTATATGATTAGGCCTACATATGTAAGTTAGCATAAGTCATGCCAAGTTTCCATTTTGTTTGTCAAGTCTCCATCCTGTCCCCAGGCCTGGTTGTGTAACCTATGACTCACACCTACCTCTCCTATGTAACTTGGTTCCTGAATGAATGGGGATGAATGAGGGTGTTTGAGAGACAATGACAGTAGGTCTAAAAATAGCTCCCTCTGAATGACCAAACCATCAACACTAATACACTGTATTGTTGGACCCAGCCCTTGGAACCACCCTCAGCATTCAAGAATGAAAAGATGAGGCAACCCACCGTTGTGCCAGGCTGCACATGCTCAGTAAGAACACTTCGAGCCCTCTGGGACAGGACTGACATTGCCTGAACAGGCCCTCCCATAGGAGATCAGTGGTAGTCTGCCCCATAAAAAGGGATAGTTAAGACTGACTCTTTGGGAAGCCCTCTCCATGTGGATCAGCACCATGCCACACCACCTATCCACCCAGAGGCCCTGCCGGCGACCCCCCCTGGACAACACCTACTGGACATGGACCCCTTTCCAGCCTGGATAAGTAGCTATCACCCCCTACCCCCTCTTCAACCAAGGACTTGGACTCTGCTTTTCTTCCCTACCTGGACTCCAACCCTTCCACTGAGTCTCTTTCTCCTGCTGCCATTTTGAGTGCTTGTGTGTGTGCATGAGTGTGTGGCGTGTTGTCTGTTTAATAAACCTGTTATTTGGACCCCTTGAGTTGGGTTTTGCTTTACTATGGTTCAGCCCTGCTCCAATCTCTGCTCCTCACCCCTCTAACTTCTGTCTCATTTCTCCCCCTCCTGCTTCTGGCTCACTGCTACCTCCAACACCTGTCCTGAGCTCTTCTCTGCCTCCAAACCCCCTGTCTCATCCCCACTGCCTTTTCCCCTGAGCAACCAGGTTTCTGCCTCAGTTTTTCCTGGCTGTCTCCTCCTTGCCACCACTTATCTCCCGACCCCACAATATCTCAGCTGTCTGCCTCAGTTTCCAGCCCCAGGCTCCCAGGTTTCTGTCTCTCTCTCTTTCCTGGCTGTCTCCTCCTTGCTTCTTTTTTTTTTCTTCTTCCCCCTCCCATGCACCAGTGACCTCAAGTAACCCTGGGGCCACTTGATCTCAAGTAAACCCAAGCCTCAGTTCCTCAGCCAGCTTTTCTCTAGTTCACCAGTTCTAATCCTGGTTCTGGCAACTTTCATGCCCTACACTTTAACTCTCTCTCACCTTAACCTTTCCCCTAGTATCCCAGATACCCCAAGCATGCACATACATACCATACCATCAAAGTTAGGGACTTACCTATGATTAGGTGGGTTGTATGTGTGTGAACTGGTAAGTGTGTGCGTGTATGTATGTATATCATTGTGTGCATGATATATGAATTAGTGATCTTTGTATGTGTACTGAGTGTGCAGGTATTGACAATTGATTTTTGTCTAATTTTTAGTGTGTAGTGTGTATGTGCTTGAATTGGTGATAGGTATGCATGTGCCTAGGCTGGTTTGTGTGTGTGTGCGCACGCACACCTAATTGATTTGTGTGTTTGTATATGTGCAATTGTGTCACACCATCCTGTCTAACAGCACAATATTGAGATTCTGAGAGTTGGCGTGACCCCACAGGGCAACATAGGAGCCACAGAAGGGGGCATGGCTGGGTGGAAGCCTGGCGGCCACATGTTATCTCCTTGTGGGCCCCATGCAGCCTATGGGCCACCACTTGGATAGTCCTACCCTACTTGATCCACTATTCTACTCTCTCCTTTCTGCCCTATCTTCCACTGCTATCCCTATTCCCTTCCAGATCTGTTGAATGACTAACAAAGCTGCTATGCATGCTACTTGTGGGATATATCAATATCCCACTTCTGTGATATGTCAGTTTGGGGGGGTTGCCAGTTTGAGACACCCTAATGCAGCTTAATGTCCAGAAAGTGCTGAGCACACATACCCTAGAAATCTGGCCCCTTTAATAGGCCTGAAGCTGGGCATACCAAATTTGAACCCCTCAGTCTCACATACCCCTTTTCAAAGCATTGGCTATAGCATGGCCTCCACTGGGATGAGTTTATAGAAAATCCAACACCAATAAGAATATATACCAGCAAAACCATTGAAATGCAGATGCTTAACAAAGTAACCCTCAGTCTACTAAAATATTTGGTGTGAACATGCTGAGATGAGTGCCAAGGTTGTACTGTTGGGACCCTTAATGTTTTCTTTCGATGTTGCATAAATAACACTGAGCACTGGATTAAGTCAAAAAATGTCAAAATAACATTCAGGGGCATCTTTTCAGAATAGCTGTGGCCCAGCTAAACTTTTTCTTTTTTGTCTCTCCCCAAATTTTGGATAGGAAAGGAAAATTTGGGGATTGGTGAACGGAAGAGTTGGCTTACAGAAAACTAAGCTCTAAAAGCATACAAAAATATGGCCTTCCAGCCTAGGTTTGGGTCACAACAGACATGAGATTGCTTTTGAAAATGATTCAACATGAAAGGACCAGAGAAGAGAGAATAGTTTGGATTCCTCCTCTGCCTTCAACAAGCTTTGGACCTCTTGTTGCAGTTGTTGCAAACTTGCACTTCCTTACATCACTCAATACAATAGGACAGTACAATGCATAGCCATAGAGCACACACAGTAGAGCTACCAGAAGGCGAGATGAGACTGGAGGGACAGTTCTATGCTTTTCAAAGCCTAAATGGATGTTGGGTTGCATTTGCCTGAAGTACCTCACTAAAGCCACTAGAACCTGGAGTAACCTCTGCAGAGCAGCCTGATGATGGTCAGAGATAGACTTATATCCCAAAAGAGTTCTGGGGAGAGCAATCAAACTTGGAAAAACTGGTGCTGGTTTATAGGAAAGGTGATTGAAAAGGGGACATGCTTTACAAGTTCTTGGCAAAGGTTGAAATTCTGATGAAAAACTTAGTTGAAAATCAAAATGTGGACAAGCTCTAGTTGATCAACATAGCAGGAGCGCTAAGTAAATGGAATTTTACATGAGTTGTAGAAAAAGCTGGAAGGGACCTTGTAACAGGGAGGCCTTCTCGGGGCTGATTTTCCTGTGGCCCACCCACCTGTTTCTGGGCCAACTGCCCGCCTTCTCATCTACCACGCCTTGTTGTTAATTAATTAATTGATGTTAGTCAAGTGGGAGGCTGCGTATTTCTTGCCCCAATGCCAGGGGGCACTGTCTGTGGGGCCATTCCTCCCCTACACCACAGCCCAAGCCTCACAGATGGCATCCAGCTGTTGTCAGTATCACTGCCCCACACTGGGCCCCAGAATCCTGCTCTTTGAACCCCACTCAGATCCCTCTATTCAGGCAGCCTATTCTGCCTTCATTCTGGGCTGCATAACTCCCTGAACCGCTTCCCCTTCAGATGTGGTTCCCCCGGGACCTTTGGCTCATTAGCTCTGGCCCATCTCCAGGCTAGCTGGAACCCCAGGCCCTTGGCTCTAGGCATCCCTCGTGGTGAGCCCTGGCTCTTCAACCCTTCCAGTTCTGGCCCCAGCATTGACCAGTTGGGGGTTGTCGAGACAGGTTTGAGTCTATGGCCCCACTCTCTCTCTCTTGGTACCACCTTCCAGACCCTACAAAGGGGTAACCCACCCAGTTGTGGGAGCTGGGGTTAAGGCACCCCAACCCACCTTTCACCAGGGTGGTAACTGGTCTGGCATTTCCTGGGGGCTCCCACACCACTGGGAGCCCCACCAGGCCACCCACTCCCAGCAGGGTGCAGTTTTAGGTCACGCCCAGGACCAGGCACCTCCTAACCAGCCCCTATAGCTCCTCCCTTACCTCCAGATGATACCAGCAGCCCAGCAATATTGTTGCCTGCCTCCAGCAACCAAATGCCCTGTTTATATGGGCAGCCCTGAATCCAAAATGGCTGCCCTCATCAGGCACCTGCCGGCTGCTGTCATCAGGCCCTTAAAGTGGCAGGCACAAACAGTGCTCTGCCACAGACCTCAAGAGGACATTTAGTTTAAATTCATCAAAGACAGGATCAACTACAGGTAAACTTTCCTGACAAATTCTTAAATGATGGAGCTTCCACAACCTAAGTACAGTATTTTATTCCAGTGATTAACAACCTTTACAATTAGTCAGTTTTTCATGACATCTAAACCAACTGTTCACTGTTGCAATTTAAATCCATTACTTTTTGTCCTATGCCCATGGGCCTGCAAAACAATTTATTACTGTCCTCATTACAGCAACCTTTTTACATATCTGGAGACTATTATCAAATCTCCCCACAGTCATATCTTCCCTGGACAAAACAAACTCAGTTTTCTCAATCTCGCCTCATAGGCTGTATTTTCTGAACCGCTAATCATTTTGTTTGCTCTCCTCTGGAATCTCTCCGATTGGTTCATATCTTTCTTGAAGTGCAGTGCCCAAAAGCAGACACAGTACTCCAACTGAGCTCTTACAAGTTTAGGGGAAGGATTATTTCAGGTGCCTCATGTACAACATTCTTTTTGATACAGTCCAGCATCATTGCTGATTTTTCAGTGTAACTCATGCTTAGGTTATGATCGACTACAGCCCTAACTCCTATCCTAGTGTTCTCTTCTGTGCATTTGTACAGCTGATTATTCCTCCGTGAGTGTTGTATTTGTACTTAACCTTATTGCAGCCTGTTTATTTCTGAACATTTCTCCAATTTGTCAAGATCATTCTGAAATCTAACTCTGCCTTCCAGTGCCTTACCACCCCCGCCTCACTTGGTAATGTCTGTAAATGGAATGTGTCAGCTGTAGTCCATCCATTAAGTAATTAACAAATATATTGAAGAGTACTGGATTTGGGGCAGAGCCCTGCAGTACCCCCTTGCTAAATCCTTTCAGTTTGAGCCATTAATAATTACTTGCAGAGGATAATCTTCCAACCACTCATGCCTGCACATTACAGTAGTATCTCCTAGGGATCAGCAACCTATGGCCCATGAAGCCATGGCTTTGGTGGTATTAGGCAGTGGGGAGATCCCCTTGTGCTGTGCTGCAGTCAGGCAGCACGGGTTCTGGTGCAGAGGGAGGCCCCCTGTGTGGCACCACAGCTGGGTAGCAAGGAGAAGTGTTGGCCAGGTCCTGGTACCCTCCCCTCCCCAACCTGGGCTGGGTCATTCTGCTCTCCTGCTGGAAGACATTGCTGACCCCTCTTCTAGACCACATTTCCCTAATTTACATGTGAGATTATCACATGAGACAGAGTCAAAAGCCTCAGTTAAGTAGTTTATATCAGGATTGTGGTCAGGGTTTCAAACTGTCAGGAAAAAGTCAGGTTAAAAATGGCTATCAGTAAAATCAGTTTAAAAAAAGAGTTAGCTGTCTGTAAAAACACTAAGCAGCTGCAGCTTGATTGGAACTCCAACAGCCAGAGTACAGCACTACCTGGTGTCTGGGTGGGAACACAGCACCCTCCAAGGGTATTCTTTCAGCCATGTGCTGCTGCTGCATCCCAGGCTGCCTGTAATACTGCTGGGTCACAGGTAGACTTTTTGGGGGAATCCATATTAGGATGGGGGTGGGGTAGCAGTAAGGTTGAGGTGTAGGCTATGGGTAGCAGCCTGTTGCAGGGTGCAGTCAGGGGTATCAAGGTGTGGGGGTGAGTAGGTGGCCCATGGTGGTAGAAGGAAACAGTGTAAAACCATCACTGCAGCCAAGCAGGGTTGCCAAGCCAAGACATTTTTTTTACTGCAAACTTTTTACTGATAGCCAAACTTATTTCCCTTTTTTTTTACTATGGTTGATATTAAACTCCTAAATCTGAACCCAGCCTTTCCAAGTGGGGTCTAAGCAGGGCCTGGCAGAAGAGTTACGTGTATGTTATGTT
>NW_017729022.1:180093166-180095770 GCF_001723915.1 Gavialis gangeticus | reverse complement strand
CATTGGAGATACTAAACTTAATGTGCATTAATGCACATGTAGACATGCTTAGGTATGAGCTAGGGACGTCTTTGTTCTGGCAAGACCATGTCACTCTCAGGCATGTGTGGATGTGTAATTCCAGCTGCCATGGAACTTCAATTAAAAAATTAGTTAAAATACATGTTACTAAAAAAAAAAAATGGCTATCAGTTAAAAGCTTGCAGTTTGCCAGTAAAAAGAAATTACCTTCAGTTGGCAACCCTGGATGTGTTTCTCAGTAATCTCTGTAAAGTATGAACATAGGCAAAAGGTTTCCATTCCATGTACATTTTTAGTTACATGATCTGAGCTACTAGCAAGTTCAGAGCCTTGCTGTGGGCTGGATGATTCCCTAACATTGTTCAGTCAATCGCTGTCTGGGCAGTAGATACACAGCAGTTACATTTTGTCTAACTAGAAGGCTTTTTCTTGCCTTGCTTATGGCTGTTTAAATCAGCCCCTCGATATTACGCTGGCATTACTTTTTTTGTATTTAATATAGTCACGCTCTGGGACAGGACAGACAGCACATATGAGCACTTGGGTGTATGTCTATCTAGTTAAAAGTACACTGTCCCTAGTTCAGATATCTGCAACAGCCGTATAGCCTGTTCTTTCTATTGCTATGCAAAAGACATTTCAAGTAAGGCTGACATCAAAGCAGTATCATAAGCACAAAGAAGAATAAGCACCAACTAAGGATTG
Source organism: Gavialis gangeticus (assembly GCF_001723915.1). Classification (NCBI taxonomy): domain Eukaryota; kingdom Metazoa; phylum Chordata; order Crocodylia; family Gavialidae; genus Gavialis; species Gavialis gangeticus. The sequence goes on along the minus strand of NW_017729022.1, from coordinate 180,095,044 downwards.
CCACAATTCATAACCGAAGACAGAAACAGCAACCATAGAACAATGGTTTTTTTTCTCTTTGGTCTCCTTATTGTGGTAGAGCTCTTGTCAAAGGCACAAAAGATCAACCTTTTGGAATATCAGACATTTGTTTAAGTCATGGTGGCTGAAGATAATAGCCTTCAATGTAAAATTAGAAATCATTATGCATAATGCTATGCAAATTACCAGAAAGGCAATGGCAGCTTTTTCATTTTGCTCAGTTTTTGCCTGTCTTTGTTGCCAGGCTTAACTGGAGAACCTAATGTTGAAGTCCTGCTAAGAAAACCTTTTATACTTTGATCCGTGCAATTGGCATGACTTTGCTTTTAAATAACCCAAAAGTGGCTAAGTGAACAATGTTCGCTTAGCATCTTGGACCTAACAATTGCTTCCACTGTTCACAACAGAAGTGACAGACCTGGGATCTGCATCTTAAGTCTTTTGAATACCAGAGTAGATTTACAGTGCAGTAACTGCAGTCCATGTAGATGCACCTGAGCAGGCTTCAAACTGATAGCAGTGTAGCCATAGTAGCTTAACTGAAGTGAGTCCAGATATGTCTACATGAATTGCAGCTACATCTCAGCTGCAGTGTAGACATACCTGCTAGTTTAGTTCTTCAATCACAATACTTTACTTCCTCTACTTAGAAAGCACTTGAAACACTAATCAAGAACCATTCTGAGCTGGACCTAGAAAGTTATGAGTGATTTAATTGTAAGTGATTATCAGGGATCCAAGTTTTCTGCTTCCCAGGGAAAAATGGAAAAAACACAGATTTTCCCTTTTAACTGAGAAAAACATGGATTTTTTTTTGTTTTAACAGAAACGCTCAGAATTTCCATTTTTGCAAAAAGCTTTCTGCAGGCTGCAGAGTTCCAGCCTGCAAGGGGCTGGGGAAGAGGGAAAAGAGCAGTCAGGCTGGGATTGGCATGTGTATGTGTGAGCTCACACATGCACATGGCTGCCAGGCAGCCTGAAGCAGCTCCCACAGGTAAGTCTGGTGGGGGGGAAGGCGGATTGGGGCCCCCATAGGGGGGAAGGGAGGGAGTTGGGCAGGGCTGGGGCTGCTGCTCAGCTGGGAGGTGTATGGGGCTTGGGGCCTGGGGCCATGCACAGCTGCAAGGCCCTGGTGGGGAGCAAGGTGGAGCCACAGATGGTTTGTTCGGGTGTTGGGGGGTAGGGCTGGCTCCCCAATGCTGCATGTACTCCTGGGGGGGACATAGCAGGCACATGCCCTCCAGATTTGTGCACAGGGCAAGGGTGGGGCTGGCTGCCCTCTGCGTGCTCAAGCTCCCCACCCTGCTGCCCTCCCCCTGGGTTTTACATGGCCCAGTCGGTGGGACCTGGCATGGCAGGAAAGAGTGGGGTCTGGTGGGGAAGCTCTTTACCACCATGAGCCCTGCACCACCCTGGCGAAGCACCCCCTGTCTGCCTCACAGCAGTGGGGGTGGCAGCGTGGGGTTGTGCCCTTCACTGCTGCTGGGTGGGCAGGGGACAACTTGCCATGGTGATGTGGGGCTCCCAGCAGTGGCAATGAGCTTTCCTGCCCAGCCCTGCTGGGTTTTACACACCAGGCTGCGGAGGTCCCGGGGGAAGGGCAGCAGGGCGGATAGCCTGAGCCCGCAGTGGGCAGCCTGCACCTGCCCCCTTCCATGGGGTCCACTCCAGCTATGATTCCCATGGGGGAGGGGGAGCCGGGCTCAGCACTCTGCTCTGCCACAGTAGCTGCTGCCTCCCACAGGTGGCTGCCAGGACTCAGGCACTGCTGCAGGATGCAGGGGGCTGTGAATCTGGCCCCATAGCCCTGGTAGTTGGGGGCCAGCCTGCTCTAGCAGGGCTCTTTCAGCAGGGGAT
>NW_017729022.1:180085280-180088166 GCF_001723915.1 Gavialis gangeticus | reverse complement strand
ATATAGGCATTTCATTTTAATTATGGATTTGGGTTTTTTTAATCAGAGAATTTGCAATTTTTTTATAGAGAATTTGCAATTTTTAATCAGAGAAAACCAAGATCCTTGGGGATTATCCAAAGGGTCATTTTGTTTAAGAAATAAAAACATGTTGTAGCAGTTACAAAGGCTGACACTAGTTAGAAGTGTAACAACCACACACACACACTTGGGGTTCAAACTGATAGCACACTTGTGGGGTTTTTGTGTGGGTTTTAAGTGGGCAAGATAGCTCCTGTGTTTTGGCCATGTGCACAGCACATGGCAAGCTAGGGCCTACATCTGGGGAAAATATGTAAAACTCTCTGGCCTCATTGGCCAAGAGAAGCACAGGATACTTCAGCTGGATTGGTTGGGAGAGGAACTGGAGTGTGGTACTCCCTGACTGGACAAGGCCAGGGTGATGTCATATGAAGGGATATAAGGGGAGCTAGGCTGGTTTGGGAGGGCAGAAGCTGTTAGGGGCTGCTGAAGAGTAAAGTCTCCCCAGGGGAAAAGGAGTTTGCAGATAGTGAAAAGGGAAGTTCAGGTAGAGGGAGAATTGTCCCAGTGTCCTCTCTCTTCCTTTTCTTCCCCTTTTTTCTTTTGAGGTTTTAAGGGATTAATACCTGGGGAAAAGAGTATTGGTTCCTTGGCTTTGCTAGCTGGAAGTTAGGCCCGGTGGTTGAAATCTGGGAGCTTCTAATCCTGCCAGTTTTGGGCTGGGGTTGAGGTTTGCAACTTTCTGCTCCCTGTGGAGCTGTGACCCAAACTACCTGCAGCCCAGCCCTAGAGGGTAGGCCTGGGCTTTCCCCTTGTTTCTTTTGATGGTGCTTTGCTCCAGGCAAGCTGTGTGGTTGGGCCAGCTGTAGCCATTAAATAACTTGGCTCCTTTTGGAGTTTTTTTTTCCTTGCAGTTTTGTTTCAGCAGGCCATATAATCCAACCCAGAAGTTTTGGGGTCCATGCAATCTGTCTGGAGCCACAGTTACACCCCACACACATACAGCCTCTCTATGGGAATAAAGATTGGCATGCTACCATTCCTCCAAGAGCAATGAGGTGCCCCTTGCACTGCAGGACCATGCTCTCTAGTAGTTTCCCCATGTGCAGTGCAACCTATAGATTATGTCTTGTAGTTAGTACTGTTTTAAATTTGATTTGGTGTTTTCCTCTGCTTTCTGTAATAAATCTGTCTTTTGTGTTTACATTGCTTGCAAGGAAGGGGTCTTTGTTTATGCGGGACATCCTCGTAAATCATTTACCATTTCCCAGGTGGTCTGGGTAGGGTCTTGAACCAAAGTAAAATATATTTAGCGCCCAAAATGGAACCCAGCCCTTGTTGCTGCCAATTGGTGCCTGGCAGAAGGGTTACATAAGGATGCCCCAGAGATCATAATTAGTGCTGACAACATCTCCACCTTAGCCATCACCTGAAAGAAAGAGACACACAACACCTGTATTTAATCATAGTGAATGTATTAAATGATATTTAATGCACTAAATCTGTACTATATCCTGTTAAACCTAAATTGCTGCTTCCTCAGAGAAAGACAATAACCTTTGCAAATCATTTGGAATAATTAAAGAGAAAACTTAAGATGATGAAGCTAAGGAAAAAAAACAGAAAGCGAGAGGAATATAGCCTCCAAGATGTGAGCTGGAAAGAGGCTTAGTGGAAGCGATAAATAAAAAGCTAATAAAGTCTTAGTATAGGCATACAGCAACAGTGAAAAATGAAAGCAAACCAGATTCTGAGATCAGCACATGGAGAATTGATTATGAGACAGCAAAAATTATTCTGGCCTTGTAGAAGGTACTGCTGAACTCAGATTTGTGATCCAGTGTGAGCTCTAGAAATGGAAAAATAGGAGGGAGGACATGGGTGTGGGTCAAAAGCAGGACAGGGGCTACAGCCTTTGATTTGTTGAGTCTTGTCTCCTATCCTACTACCAGATACCCTTTGGCTATCATGGATTCTGGCTTGAACAGGGGAGGTGATGGTGATGGTCCTTTTTCCCCTGCAGGGGAAGGAGGGCTGGAGGCAGTGAGCTGTCCTGTCTTCCCGTTCTGCCCCAGCGCTGGAAGGGAAAGGGAGCAAACAGAGGGGCAGGTCATCCAATAAAGTAGTGGAGGCCTATACGATAGATCAGGGGTGTTCAACCTTTTTTAACAAGTGTACCCCTTCTGTCTTAAAGTTTTAGCCCATGTACCCCTTTATATTTTTTCTTGTTTTTAAGGGGGGAGGCGCAGATCAAGACCCTGCAGTGAGGGACGGAGTGGGGCAGGGGCAGGCACTGCTCAGCCGGGTTGGGGAGTGGGATGAATCTGAGAGTGGCTTGTCCGAGGGGCGCAGGGAGGGGGAGGCTCCCATTGCTGCGTGGACCGTGGGAGGGCATGGGGGGCATGTGCCCCTGGATCTGCATGTGGGGGGGCAGGCAGGCTGTTGCTGCAGGCTGGGGCACTGGGCTCTGCCTGGTGGGGGCCTGGGCTGTGCTCAGGATGGGCGGTGGTGGCGCTGGGAGGGGAGTTACGGAGACTATGGCAAATTCTGAAGTGGCTACAGCCCCTCCCGTAGCCCCACTCCCGTAGGCCCCTGTGGTGAGGGTGGGAGTGGGGCTGGAGCAGGGGCAGGCTCTGCCCAGCCAGGACAAAGCATGGGCCAGAGCAGCTAGTGGCTTGTCTGGGAGATACGGGGGCGGGGGGCGGTGGTTGCTGCTGCTGCACACACCCTGGGAGGGCATGGGGGGGGTGCCCCTGGATCTGTGTGTGGGGCGGGGCAGGCTGAGACCGGGGCTGTCCAGGCTGTGCTCAGGGCGGGCATTGGCAGCACTGGGAGGGGGCTATGGGAGGGGCTGCAGCCACCCCA
>NW_017729022.1:180080081-180085014 GCF_001723915.1 Gavialis gangeticus | reverse complement strand
AAAATTTGCCATAGCCCCCCCCCGCCAACTCCTGCTCCCAGCACAGCCCAGCCCAGCCCAACACCCCTGCCAGCAACAGCCCGGCGCTGCCTTGGCCCCATCCTGTTCTGCTCCACTCCGTGTACAGATTCAGAGGCACATACTCCCCATGCCCTCCCGGGGTGCCGCCCCCCACCCTGCGCTCCCCAGATGATCCACTCATGGCTCTGATCTCGTGCTCTGCCCCAGCTGGGCAGCGCCTCCCCCTGCCAGAGCCCCAGCCCCACTTCCTCCCTCATCATGTAGGCCTATGGGGGTCTACAGCAAAATTCACCATAGCCCCCCAACTCCCCTCTGAGAGCTGCCCTTGCCCGCCCCAAGCACAGCCCATCCCTGACCCACTGGGAGGAACCCAGCATGGCCTCGGCCCCAGCCCACCGTGCCCCACATGCAGATCCAGGGGCACACTCCCCCATCGTCTCTTGGGGTGTGCATACCCCCTACAACCCTTTAAGTACCCCAGGGGTATGTGTACCCCTGGTTGACAACCACTGCAATATATCTCTTCTCCTGTCATGTGTTTCCTACTCATCTATGGAAAAGAAGGTTTGTAGCTGCACAAATCACTGGTCAAGCAGTTGCTACAAATTCCCTCACCTGTCGAGCCCTCGCTTTGTCAGCTAAAATAAAGGAGCCAAACTCTATGCCAGTAAGCAGCAGGAACTCCCTCTGGTTGTTAAGATGGGGGCAGCTCTCCTCTGCCTTGGCCAGGCCCTGAGGAAACGAGAGCCCCAGTGGTGGAGGAACACAGATGTGATAGAGACACTAGATCTTTGTCAGCAGAGAAGATCTGGATCCTTCAAGGCTTTAAACAGCTCTCAATAAAACAGTTGTGCTCCACCATTGGGCTGAGCCAAAGTTGTGTGTGGCAGAAAAAAATGTTAAATCTGCGGTGGTATTTTCTAAGAACTAGAAAAGCCCCTTAGATGCCTGCTTCCTGCAAGAATGCAGTGTGATGAGGGCAAAGTGACTTCAGGGCATAGGTGCATGGGCAGAGACACAGCACAACATTCAAAGCAACTAGGATGGATCCAGAGGGGTGCAGTAGTATGGTTGCTTCCCCCCTTTAGACCACGCCACAGGACCAGCAGTTGGGCACTTTTTTTGAAGTCCCCAAATCAGGTAAGACCTTTTCTCCTCCTTTCCCCTCTGTGCTCAGTTTCAGCTCCCCTTCCCTCCCCTCCCCTTTCATTACCCCCTACCCTCTCTGCTGCTGCCGTTGTCCCCACTGTTCCTGGCTGTTCTGGGGGCAGAGGGAGCTCCAGAGCTGCTCCTGCCATGCTTCAGCCATGCATGGGGAGCCAGGCTCTGCCTGGAACAGCAGCAGCAGCAGTCAGGTTCCTCCTCTGTCCCCATACTCTCAGGTATGGGGACAGACTGTCAGCCTTGGAGCAGACCTGAGAGAGAGGGAACCTTCCCACTACTGCTGCTTTCCCTGGCTGAACTCAACTCCCTGCACAACCTGGCTGGAGTCAGCAGGAGAAGCTATGGAGCTGCCTCACCCACCCAGAGCAGCCAGGGACAGTGGCAGCAGTGGACAGGAAAGGGAGTGATTGGGAGGGGAGGGGAGGAGTGGTGCTGCTGAACACAGATGGTAAGGGAGGGGGTGCCAAGAGCAGCAGAGGGGGATTCTTAATAGATTCAGGGTCTTAGTGTCCGTTCCTACTGTTCCCACAGTGTGGTTGCCCTGGGGAGGAGGGTTGGGTTGCAACCATCCCTGCACTGCCAGTCACTGCTCCCACACTACCCTTTAGCAAATCCTGGATCCCTGGCCCCCGTGGTGACATAAAAACCTAGATCTCATTTTCCAAAGGGATTTAGGAGCTATTCACTTTCTGTGATACTTGGACCTCAATACTTTTAAATTAGAATGGCACTTGGGGCCCAGGTGCTTCAGGGCTTTGGACTGTGTTACCCAGGGACTTAAGTACATTTCAGCACATAAATGAGATGTTTCCCTAGCAGCTTCTCTCCTTGGCTTCATTCCTGCAACTCTGGGGCCATGCAGCAGTGTGGGAGTCACTTCTGCCGCATCATTGACTCTTGGACAAAATTAAGAATGTGAGGAAACAGCCCCAGTTGGAATCCAGCGAACTGTGTGCACTAAATATATGCAAAACATACAAGGCCGAGCTATGCATGCTGCTGTTTCATTAGGTTCTGATGGCTTCTGCATTAGAAGGCAAGGAAAGCTGCTAGAGTCCCCTAGGAATGACTGCCATTCTTATCCCATTCTGCCTCTTTATTCAAGCAAAACCCCAGTCCTCTGCCGTTTAGGGCCAAGCTGTACGAGCAACTCTGATTGAAATAGTCAGAATTCTTAAGTACTGAGAGAATAAGGCCCTCCACCCAATGGCATGCCAGCAAGTATCACGTGGAGGCAAACAACCTTAAAGTCATTAGCTAAAGAAATGTGGTGGGTGGATTTCTGTATATAGAAAGTGGTTAATGCATGGAATAAATTACTGGAGAAAATAATAGAAGCAGCCAATAGATATGATTTATATCAACAGTTAGATCTGTGTTTGGAGGGAAACGTTCTGTGAGGAAAAACAGATAAGTTAGGACATGATCTTAGCCTGGCATCTGGACTTTATTATATCCTGGATTTGCCTATGTTCTGACAAACCTACTAAACACGACACTATGGCCCTTTGTGTCATCTTCTGCCTTTGTTATCAATATTGTACCTAACTTCTTTGACATCCAGGTTTCCCTGCGACTGTATAAATTGTCTCTTCCAGGTTAGCTGGGTAAAAATCCCTGCACAACGAACAATTGATCATCCATAAATCACCTCACCTGGCTTGAAAACAGAGAGTGGAGCACATTATGAGTAGTAAGGACCCTGACGTCGTGTCAGTTTAATGTTTTAACAGCCCGACGCGTCTGTCAGTTTCACCACTGTGCCCTAAATCTGTCAGAGGGGGTTTGCCAAAACATTTCAGGGTCATCTGGCAACAGCAGATGCCTCTTGTGCCAATTATGGCAGTACAGGATGCACAGCTTAGCTGGTGGCATTCTGTCCTGCAGGTTAGATCATGGGTTTCTATCAATCCGTCCGTCCTTCCTTCCTCCCTTCCTTCCTATAAAAATGATGCCCATAAATCTATGATTCCCTTTGCACTGGAAAATCCCTGGATGGCCAGCTGTGCTGTTCCCTACCCAATCCTGCACCCCACAGTAAGGGGTGTTTTGGGGGTGTGAATGGATGGCATCATCCCCAGGAAGTGGGCCAGGCAATCCTGGCATTTATTCCCTACTGGGATGGTTGTGAAAGATCAGCTTCTTCTCCCTTTGAGCGCTGCGCTTTGTCAAAGCAATGGGAAAGACTACCTTGATACTTCCAAGGTAAAAGACAGGGGTATAGATGGGACAGATAGGTTCTGCTGAATACCCTGCTCTGAGGCCTGCTCCTGCTCACCCTGCTCTTGCCTGCCCCTTCCCTACACTGTTCTTACGGCTCTTCCCCACCCCTGTATTGTATACCACAGACATTGGATGGCCACCAGCAACAATCCCATAATCCCGTTGCTAATGTTCAGGCCCCACTTGCTTGGCTTTACTACCTGTAATTAGAGCCAGACACAAGGAAAGAAAAGACAGATTTCAAAAGGCCCTGCTGAAGGGACAGGAAGCACAATATGCGTGGGCACTTGCAAGATCAAGAGGGGAGATGGCAGGAGAAGGAGTCTGATGTGGCTCATGCTTGTTGAGGGCAACCCTAAAAGTCAGCACAGGCACACCCTGGTGCTAGCAATAACTCCCACCAGCTCAGGGCTGAAGCATGGAGCAAGCTTATATGAGACACTGGTCAGGGTATATGGATCTGCTACTGCTCCCAGCTGGGGAACTTGACCCTCTAGTTCCTGCTGTACAGACTCCTACATCTGCAGCTTTCTGATCCTGTCCTTAGAATGAGAGACAAAATACCAGGTGCCATATTTGTTATCCCGCTGCCTATGTACAACCCTGTTCTGCTTATATCCCCGTCTAGCTTTGTTTCCTGGCCTTTGCTGTCAGGCAGCATTCTTCATAAGCCTTGGAATTCACTCTCACAGGAGTTAGGCCCTTCATGTTTTAAGCCACCCTTTTGTTATTTGTACTAGGATGTTGCCTGTAGTGCTTTTTGAAAGCAGAGACGTTCAGTCTCTGCCTCATACCCTCCATGTAGTTTAGGTCAAAACATGTTCAGCTGCCATTTTTTGATGATTCATAAGCCAGAAAAAGATTTTGTGTACTTCAGAGGAAGACAGAAAGTCCTCAGTCAGTGTGAGTCATTTGCACTCAAACTGTTAATTTCGCTATCTGAGACATTTTTTTCCTGAACGGTTTAATTGTAATTAGTTCTATCATTTGGAGTCACACCCAGAATGGTGCTGAGCACTCCAACCCCCAGGGAATCCATGGGAACCAGAGACTGTCAGTTGATACTTGAGGCCAGATCCTCACCTGTAAATCAGTGTAATTCCATTGGTTTTAACAGAGCAACCCAGTTTACACCAGCTTATAATCTGCCCAGAGGTCTCTGCAATGTAGTCAAAGAGGATGCAAGTCAAAGCTTGCTATGGATTACCATTAGGGCAAAAGACTTCTTTTAGGGGGACAGCCTGGGAGGATAATATCTGTCTGTGGGGGTATCTACATGGGCATATTTAAGCGAAGCAATAAACTCTGGTACATATCGCACAGGAGTTTATTGCTGTCAGGCACCACATTTACATGCGTGTTCTGGACCGCAGCACGTTGAGCTGGATTGGAGCAGCCCCAGCTGGCAGGAGGCCTTGTGGGGGGGGTGGGGGGTCAACCTGCCAGGCTGGGGCTGCTCCAACCCAGCTCAACATGTTGCAGAGGAGTTGGCTGGGGCACAAGGGTGCTCCAGTGCAGGGCTAGC
>NW_017729022.1:180076373-180079874 GCF_001723915.1 Gavialis gangeticus | reverse complement strand
TGGCAGACAGCCCCTGCACTGAAGCTCTCTTGTGCCCCAGCCGGCTGGGTCAGCATCTACACATGCATTGCTGTGCACGAAAAACTCTGCAGCAGGGTAGTATTGTATTTGTAAGTACTGCCTTGCAGCAAAGTCTGTTAGTTTCCTGAGGCCTAATAGGGCTGCACATGTAAACACTGAGATGTTTACTGCGGAGCTAATTAGGCAACTCAACAGTAACCATCTAAAGTAGATGCGCCTTCTGTCTCTCATTTTATACTGCCATCTATCCTAGTATCTGAGCATCTTCCTCATAAGATAAGCAATAAAAATTCAGTCTTTCATGGACTAAATAGATTTGAGGTATCCCTCGATAAACTCAAGGCACCCCTTGGAAAATGCCGGCTCTTAGTTTTCACTTTTTTTTGACTACAGAAAAATAATAGAGCAATTCTGTTGCAAAGAACTCAGAAAGACTACAACAGGTCAGAAAGTTTTAGCACTATGTATTCCTATTGGGAATATCCGGGTTTATCTTCTGAATCATATTTGCACACGTAACAGAGTGAACATTGCATGACACCCTGCAGCACTCTTGAAAGTATCTCAGGGTACCTCAGGGTGCCATGGCACCGAAGTTGAGAATCACTGACATAGAGTTTCTGGCACTTCTTCCATTTTGGGATCTTTAACTAGTACTTTCCTATGTTTGAAAATCAAATAAAAAAGCTACTGGTAATACAATGATTGGCTGGCACTCTTAATGCACTGAGGGGTTCTGTCGTGTATGGAATAGTGCCACTGCAAGCATCCTGTCTCTCTGCAGATGGAACTTGCTGGGTGCTCCTTGATCTGGGTGTACTGTCACTTGTGAAGGATTGAAAGCTATGCAGTATTTAATGCACTGGGGATTCTGATTTTCCTTGTGTTACGAGTCCCATGCTGCATCAGAGGATCTGGTGCATTCACCTCAGTTACAAATCCGTTTTGGGAATAAAGGAGCATGGAAAATTTCAGACAATTCTCCTTACTCCTCAGAACACCAAACTGGAGAGGGATGACACAGGCCAGACATCATGCCCCCTCTTGCCATGCCAAAACTGAACAGGACACTGACATGAGACAAATGGCCACCTTATTAATGTTTGGCTTTTGGGATTTCTGTATTTCCAAGTCTTTCTAATATAAGATGGAATTTAGAAACCCTGCTGTAATATTCCCCCATGTGAAAGGCTGAACAAGAATGGAATAGTGTAGGGATGGAGCATCAGGACCTCTCAGTCCTGTTCAATCCTGGGGTCATACTATAGGCAGCAAAGAGATAGGGACAAGGTTACAAGCCCCACACACCAGTCTGATGAACGGTGCTTTTGAGCTGGGAGGAAGCAATAAGCACAATCCACATGGATGGCACCTTCTCTGTCCCTGTGACCATTGGTTCTATGGTGCTACAGCATAAAAAACTCCCATTCTGCACTGCGGTAAGATTGCCATGATGGAGATGACCAAGCTGTACCACATTTTTATGCAATTCAGGACACGCACCCCAAGCACCAAATCCAGACATCCTTCAAAGTTCTGATGAGAGATTTGCCTGAGTAATGCCCACAGAATTTGGCCCTCAAACAGGGATTCCTTACACTGCAGTTCTAGGACTCATTATTTATTTAAATCTGCAATTTTCTCTGCTTGATTCTCATGTATCTATTTGTGCTATTGGATCATGGTAGTGAGAGATGGAAAAGCCCTATTAAATCATTAAGCCCAACCCCTGAGGTGCAGGCTGTATGCTTCCAATCAGATAGTAAGCTGATACTACAATTCATCTTAGTCAGAAGCACTGTGAACACCCAGATAGTGCCTCTCTCTTAGTCTCTGCTTCCTTGCAAATGATGCCTTCTGTTTAGCTGTTATTTCAGCACACAGTTTCTGGCTTTTTTCAATTGGTGGAACTGGAAGGTCCTCAATGCTTAATGATGGCCACATTTTTCTATGCCCTTTTTTCTGTCCTCCATTTCTATCCAGGGAGTAAGCACCAGCATCCAAGAACTTAAACACCCCCCCACAACAATTCAGCCCTAATTCAGAGGAACGAAGGGATGAAAATCCAGTAGAAACTGCCTCTTGCCAGACAGATATTTCACTCCAAAGGGATGGTACGGCAACTGTGCCATTACTTCCATAGTTGTCAACAAGGCCTATAGCTTTCTAGCTACGGAGGTAATTTTTTTGTCACGTGGCATCAGGGTGTTAACAGGTTCTTGCTCTCCTAGACACTTCCTGTAAGTGTTCTTTCAATAGGGGAAACCATTCCTGGGCCTGCCATCTCTAGAGTGAGCTAAACCTCAGTGAGCTTATTGTTAATCTGTCTAATGAAAGCATCAATTCCATGAAGTGATAGCTGTCATTAAATCAATAAGACATGTAGCCTATTATTCTGATGTTTGACATGAACACTTGAGTGGTCTGTTAACAAGATGCGCCAACACTGAGATCCTGCAGTCCAGGAGTTAGCCAGCTTGCTTATACTGTACATAATGATACTTAGCCTCCACATATATATAGCAATGTAGCCAACCAACCAACAAAACAAACAAAAAACCATCCCCTAAACCCATCAGTTTCCTTCAGTGATATCTATTTTGACCAAACTTTCCATTTCAAAGTCTGAAATGTGTTAAGCAGCTTTGCTATGAAGGTCTAGTTAAGAGCAAAGGAATCATTCATTGTAGACATCATGCATTATTTCCATGGTTATTCAAATATGACCAAAACAAAAACCTTGCTTGTTTTACTGTGTTATCTTTTTATTGGGAGAGATGTTAGACAAGCTTTCTAGCACAATATTTTTCAAGGTTGCCCTTGTCATCTGGGAAGGAAGCAGGTACAGCCAAGGTAAAGACCAGGTAAAACAATAGCTTGTCTTTAACTCCATACCTAAAAGAGAACAGGCACTTGAAGGAGTGGAAGAGGGCTCTAAACTGAGAGGAGAGAGCAGCTATATTAGAAGCAACTTCAAAGAAAGAGAAGTTAAAGTGAATAGATAACCTAATTCCGTAAAAGAACAAGACCATTCAGAAAAGAAAAAGGACCATTATTACCTGGGGAGTACTGAGAGGTTAAAAAGACATGCCAGTTAGATTGTGATGAACCACAAAACTACCATCGGCTACAATACTCCAATAAAACAATAGCTTGCCTTGGAGTCTGTTTTCCTCCCCAGTGAAGCAGCCTTGTATATCTGAAAGAACCCCCCACCATTTCCCACTCACTGTTTTCCAACCCTGATCCTCCTCTCTACTGACATTATTCATGGTTCCTCTCTGGCCTTTAGGGCTCATGACACCCAGAGCCATTAGTGCTGGTAGGTCTGCCACCAGCACATTTCTTGCAATCAATCCACAGCTATTCTGTTTGAGTAGTCTCAAGCAGCAAAAAGGGGTAGCTCTGTGGTGTGAGGCAGGTAGCTGCATAGTATGAGGCAGGTTAATATAGTGGACTTAGCCTTGGATTTTGAGCACG
>NW_017729022.1:180069156-180071373 GCF_001723915.1 Gavialis gangeticus | reverse complement strand
ATGAGGCAGGTTAATATAGTGGACTTAGCCTTGGATTTTGAGCATGGGACTCCTGTGTTCTTATCCTGGCTCACTCCATGGCTTTGATTAAGTTAGGCTTTCTCCTTTTCTGCCTCGGAGAACACATAAGAGTCTCCCAATGGCTGAAGAAGGATGTTTGAGCCCAAAAGCTTGCAAAGAACATTTTTTCCAACTGTTTAGTTGGTCTAATAAAAGATATCACATCTACCTAAAGAACCTTGCCTGCCTCAGGCCCCAAACTTGCAAAGACTGACATACTTTAACTAGGCACAGTCAAGACTTGCAGGGTCAAAGCTTTAGCACCCTTAAATAGGGTGAATAATGACTGTCCCCACAGGTATGCTATTGTGATTTAGTTAATTAGTTTATATTTGCAAAGGGTTATAACAGCTACCTGTTATATGGGTGTCTATTTGCACACATACAGATGGAAAGGGCAGCAGAGATATGTTGGAATACAGGTGGAAGGAAGGGGGCCAGGGAGATAAGTGATCCGGAGCAAAGGCGATAGCAAACAAAGGGAAGGGCAATGTTCAAGGACAGAGAGCAAGAGAAAGAGAGAGACAGCAGAAATTGCAATGGGTTATGAAAGAGGAAATTCTGCTTTTTCAGACCGATAAGGGAAGCACTAAAATGAGAGACAGCAGGAAACTGGAATAAGTAAAAAGAAAAGACCAATAATGACTGGGAGCTGGATAAAAACAGGGGAAACACGGACTAAAGGAAAAGGTGCAGAGGTAAAAGTAAGCAGAGGTGTATAACAGTGCAGCTATAAATGTGATTTATGTCTGCTGCTTGGCCTTCCATGGCAGATGGTCAAGAGCTGGTCAAGAATTTCTGGGAGGGGATTAGCCCCCCCCCCAATTTGGTTGAAAGGAAAAATATTTGATTATAAAAGTCCTGCTGTAGGATCTTATGGGAGCCATTTTATGGTGGCTCAGACTCCTCACAATCCTACTCACTTCTGTAGGGTTCGGTACTCTGGTGAGTCTGCATTTTCCACAATGCTACACAGTCATCCCCTTGAGGACACAACACATTGTAGGAGGCCTTGGCCATAGTATATCATGGGGGATATAGTCTGACTGGGTAACTTCAAGAATTGGGGACCAAGAAAGGACATGAAGGAGAAACAATGAAAAAGGAAATCAAACTGCAACTCCCCCATGGCATGACCACAGCATTACTGAATCAACATATTTCCATCTGCAGGCTGTTCCACCACACTGAAAATGGCTCATAGCCATTACTGGGTGTTGTGTTGAGTGCAAGATTCAGCTGGCAACAGGTTACAGAAATCTACCACCAGTCTCTTCCTAGCATAGATAATAGCTTTGATAGCCTCTGGATCAGATGATGAGAGAGCAGCAGCAAAAGCCCCAGGCCAAAGGCAGCCATCTGGGAGCTGGCTGTAGTTAGAAGGGCCAGAAAACTTACAAGCTGGGACTAAAAGCCTGAGATCTGGAGCTAGAGGCCCTGGGAGTGGACTTTGCAAGACCGGAGAGCTGGGCAGAAACACAGTTGTTTGCAGTAAACCAGCAGCAGCTACAGCAAAGGGTATAGCATCATGACTTATAGGCAGGATGACGGTGAAGACCTTGCTCCTGTCCTGAAGGATGAGTTAAGAACAGTCTGACTGCTACTATAACACTTAAAGTTGTGCCCAGGTTCTTGCACATTTTTTCCCAGGCAGTCCTGGCACAGCAATCCTTTGTAATTCTTTAGAATTACACATCTGCAGCAAGAGCAGGAGTCTGAGCTTCAAGCCCCTCAGTTCTTGCAGTCAAGGTCAGAGTACACCCAACAGACTGCTAGTCATAGTTTCATAGTTTCTAGGGTTGGAAGGGACCTGAGAAGATCATCTAGTCCGACCCCCTGCCATGGCAGGAAAGAGTACTGGGGTCAAACGACCCCAGCAAGGTGTTCATCTAACCTCCTCTTAAAAATCCCCAGGGTAGGAGCCTGCACCACCTCCCTTGGAAGTTGGTTCCAGACCCTAGCCGCCCTGA
The DNA here is from genome assembly GCF_001723915.1 of Gavialis gangeticus. Lineage (NCBI taxonomy): Eukaryota > Metazoa > Chordata > Crocodylia > Gavialidae > Gavialis > Gavialis gangeticus. Next base: position 180,069,343 of record NW_017729022.1, on the reverse strand, counting down.
CCGTGAAGTAGCGCCTCCTGATATCTAACCTAAACCTACCCTCTGCCAGCTTGTGACCGTTATTCCTGGCGGTGCTTGGGGGAACAGTGACTCCCCCAATGCCTGCTGATCCCCCCTGACTAGGTTATAACAGGCCACAAGATCCCCCCTCAGCCTTCTCTTTTGGAGGCTGAACAGGTTCAGGTCC
>NW_017729022.1:180067922-180068982 GCF_001723915.1 Gavialis gangeticus | reverse complement strand
AGACATTACACATAAACAAGTTTAAGTGATCAGAAACTGGTTTAAACCTGTAATAGAACAGCTGTTCAGTGCACAACCAATTTAAACCAATTTGAAAATGGTTGAAACTGGTTTGAGATAAACCTGGTTGAATGTAGACTTAACTGATTTGGTTCAAACCAGTTTATGCAATGTCTGTCTCAGACCCCTTGCTGGTTTAAGATAAACCAGACACCCCCAGCATCCTGGCATGCTCTCTGAGCTGGGTGGCCCTCTCTACTCCACAGCAGGGCTGGCCCCTCCCCTCTGCTCCCTGGCTGCAGCCCAGTAAGAGTGGGGGCTGCTCCCTCCCCCTCCCCCTCACCACTCTCTGCTAAGCAGAAATTCCTCCCTCCCCTTGGTCTTGCTGAGGAGGTGTCTGTGTATTAGCTAGCAGACCATATGCTGGTTATGGTCCATGATGAATCAACAGGCAGAATCAACAGATAGTTGGTAATGTGCCTTTGTTGTTTTCTTAATGGGCTGATAAGCACTGAGTTAGGGGGTGATAAACACTGTTATCAATTCCCTGCTGGACTAATCAGAGCATCCTGCCGGGGCCTGGCCACAGCCCCCCTTAGCACAGTGCTGTGGAAGGGATGGGAGGGCTGCTCTAGTGCCCCCTAGCTTCTAGCCTGGGCCACTGCAGGCATGCATCTTCATGTCTGGGATGTCTGAGCAGTTGCAACCTAGCAAGGTTAGGCTAACCTTCAAAGATTGAATCAATTCAGGCTTAGGCTTTTTGAATATCTGTCCCTAGGCTAAGAGAACAGAAACTCAGTGCACATAAACCAGTTTCAAAATGGCTAAAACTGGTTTAAGATAAACCTGGTTAAATGTAGTATCAGACTTAACTGATTTGGGTCAAACCAGTTTATGAAACTTCTGTCCCAGACCCCTTCCTGGTTCAAGTTAAATCACAGGCCCCCAGCATCCCAGCCGGCTTTGCAGCCCCGGGCTGGGCTGGGCTGTCTGCTCCAGACAGCAGGACCTCTGTGCTCCTTAGCTGGAGTAGTGAAGGCTGGCTGACAAGGGGGGAGGG
>NW_017729022.1:180064301-180067594 GCF_001723915.1 Gavialis gangeticus | reverse complement strand
AGCTGGGGGGCTGTAGCCCAATCTACAAGGGGGGGACTGCCCCCCCCCTCCCCCCAGGCAAACCCCAGCTGAGGTCTGGGGCCAGGGAGGGGGAGTTACACACTCCTTCCCCCACTCCAACTTACTGCTGGCTACAACTATAGACTACAAATCCCAGAGGCACCTGGAAGCAGGAAGAGGAAGTGATGAATAACCCTGAAGAGTCCTGCTGCTGTAATTCTAGACTGCAAAGCCCAAAGACCTCAGGGACAGCAGGAAGAGGAAGTGAACACTGCCAGAGAGCCATGCTCTAGCACCCCACAGGGTTCTGGCCTGAACTACTGCAGACATACGGCTGCATTTCCTGAATCAAAAGTAAATGTCTGTTCACTTCTGTTTCAATTTAATCTGTGCAGTTTAGACTAACTCGGAAAGACTGAATCTATTCAGCCTCTGGCCATTTGACTGTCTGTATCTAGCCCAGGGGTGGGCAGAATGCAGCCTGTGGGCCAGATTTGGCTTGCCAGGCCATTCTATCCACTCCGTGGGGCCCCTAAAAAATTTTAAAAATTAATATTTATCTGCCCCGGCTGCCTGTCATGTGACCCTCGATGGCTTGCCAAAACTCAGTAAGCAGCCCTCCACCTGAAATAATTGCCTGCCCCTGACCTAGCCCTTAGAGGAGTGGCATATCTCAGTATCCATTCTGAGGTACAGTGTGCTCTAAGACCACCAATGCTGCTGGGATTTTATTGTACTAATAATGTGTTGTGTGGACACTTACCCCCCTATAATAGTAGTTTAAAAAGACACCTATTTCAAGTTAAATTAATGTAAGTTTATTAACTCTCATACCTTCCCTTCACCACCATGCTATTTCACTGTTGTATAGTCCTGAGAACATTTATATTTGGAGTAAAACACATCCTGATAAATCACTCCTAAGTAGCTGGTGTCTGCCTTGTAGACAGCATACTGCAGCAGCACAGAAAATAAACTGGCAACCTAACCTTCCTGAGCAATATAAGTAAACTGCTTATCAGACAGCCTTTGGACTGGTATATTGCCCCCTTTAGTCTGGTTTGATTGCTTCTGTTTGCCATCCTGTCCTCTCTGTCTTTCCTTGAGACTGTAGCCATTCTCCTGCCAAATAAACTTAATAGGTGTTAATGGGAAGAAGTGTCAGGTTCATCCTATCTGAAAATCTGAAGTGAAGAAAAGCATCTGTTTATTGCAGAAGCATTAAATCACCAGGAGAGCATTACAGTGCCAAATACCTGAAATGCTATCCAGTAGGAGGCAGTGTGCCATACATGACCATTCACAATACTTTTTTAGCTAGGTAACAGGAAGTCAGCACATAAGGGCAGCTTGCAGTCAGAGGAGCAGAATGTTTGTTCCCTTTTAAAACTGTTTTGTACACATTTTATCTTCTTAATTCTTTCTCATCCTAGCTGCTTGCTATCCCACTTCTTTTTGCAAAGCGCCATAACAGCTAAATACCATGTATATGTTTGTTTATATGTGCACATATGGAAAGGACAGCTGAGAAGATGCTAGAATACAGAAGGAAGTGTGGGGGCCACAGAAAGAAAAACACATGGAGCAAAGTAAACAGCAAAAAAGGAGGGGAGCCTATAATGAAGTGTGGCCATTACCGATTTTGAAATGAGAATGAAATATCATTTTTCTGTGTTAACTCACTGCCTATCATGAAGAGCAAACAGTGCATTTCTAGTGCAGTTCTGTCTGGAGTGGGGCTCTGGACAGAACTACCTTTTATGTATTGTGGATAAGAGATTGGAGGGGAATTAGAAACAAAACCAAGCAATGAAACTGCACCTATGATTTAAATAATTCTAAAAATGCCCACGCAGTGAAACACACCCAGGCAATGACTTTCACAGGCTCTCACTCACTTATTAGCTGCTAATCACATGCACAACCACATTGCCCTCAGGTGGCAAAGCTTGTAAAAGCAAAATTGGACTAGGTTATATTGAAAGTACATTGGTATATTGGAGTGAGGTTATTTTCTGATGGCCCCTTCACTTCCATTTCTCCCCAGAGGCCCTCAGAGTAGTAGCGAGTGGCAAGCCGGAATGGATGGGGCCTCAGTCCAACAGTGCCTGCCCTGAGACATGCTGGATTCAGTGATGTAGAAGAATTATTATGAGGTAGCTATTTAGATTTATATACACGCTGTCCATATGTTCAAGGCACTCTGACAAATGTGCAGTCTCCAACCAGGAAAAATGTGGCTATGTCAGGCTATTAATAATGGTGCAGATGCCTGCAGAGGCCCAGCAGGAACACTGAGGCAACTAGTTGCTTCAAAGGGAAGCTTTCTCCTTGAGGGAGGAAGGAGAGATTGTTCTATCTGCCTAGCTCCTCCACAGGCTACCTCCAGGCCCCAGGCAGCCATCTGCACTGGGTCTTACTGGTGTGGCCTCTCCTTTCCTCACAGTCTCAGCCCCACGATTGAATTCCCTCTAGTGTCATGGTGATTGTCAAATGTGTTATGATAACCCAGGTCTTTGAGGTTTAGGACCCAGACTTTTGGGCTAAGTACAGACAGTCAAAAAGCCCGAGGTTGAATCAATTCAGTCTTTGCAGTTTAGTCTAAGATGCAGAGATTAAACTAAGAAACAAATGGACAGACATTCACTTTTGATTGAGGACATGCAGCCACATACTTGCAGTGGCTCAGGCCAGAAGCTGGAGGATGCTAGAGCATGGCTCTGGCACATAACCAGAATGGACTGTGCATTAACTTCCTCTTCCAGCCCCCAAGGTCTCTGCGATTTGCAGTCCACAACTGCAGCAGCAGGATTCTGTAGGGTTGCTCATCACTTCCTCTTCCTGCTTCCAGGTGCCTCTGGGATTTGTAGTCCACAGCTGCAGCCAGCAGTAGGGTGGCCATCATACAGGACATTCTAGTTTTCTGATACTGTGTCCTCTATTCATACGAAACCCAATGCCTTTATGTCCTCTATTTTTCTCTTTAAGAAAAAACTAGAGGACATAAAGGCATCAGGTTTCATATCAAAAAAGGACACAAGACAACCGGACTGTCCTCTATGATGGCCATCCTAGCCAGCAATAAGTTTTTAGCAGGGCAGGGCACCTCTGTACTTAGGGGAAGGGAAGTTTAACCCTCCTCCCTGGCCCCAGGCCCCAGCCGGGGTTTGCCTGGTGGGGGGCAGTCCCTGCCTCTGCCCCACCCAACACTAACCCTTCTCTACTAGAGCAGACAGCACAGCCCAGCCCAGGGCTGGAAAGCATGCTGGGATGCTGGGGGACTGTGATTTAAC